>NW_026261571.1:1190038-1797577 GCF_000165395.2 Babesia bovis T2Bo
ATTTCCATTGCCCAAAACGGGAAAATCATCATCGTTCTTGAGTTCCACGGCGGTAGTCTTAGCATTCAAATAGTAGTCAATGATCTCAAGGTGTTCCACACGACATCTGCGGAGGGCATACGTGCAACGTGAACTCCAAATCTTAGCTAAAGAGTCGATGTCGGAATGCTTTGACTCTTTCACGAGGCGATGGAACTCCGGTTCCAGCGCTTGTAAAGATTCAAGCACCTGCATAGGTACAAATTCTGATAATATGGTGAACCTCCGAGGACCATCCATTACCAATTGGTCTAGTTTAAGACGAGTTGTAACACGCAATCGATAATCCGTTGATGATGCTTTGTACTTTACTGCGTTTCCCCCTAAAGCACTCTTAATCACTTTAATCATAACAGTCAAAAAGTCGGAATTCAAACTTTGCTTGAAACAGTCTTCAACAGACATTACATAGCACTCGTTGTCCAAAGATAAAGACGTGTTGCCGTCTGTGAGCTCAGTAGGACACTCTACTGGTTCCTTGTCTTCAGCTTCTGGGAGACGTGGCTCAACCTTGCCCCAAGCAGATGGCCTGCGTTCTTGGTGTGGTAGCAGCCTTTGCTGACGGCGCTGCTGATTCTGCCGATCCACCATATGCGCTATGCTACGACCTTTTTCTAAGACATCAAGAGATATTTTTTTCTTGTTTTTGGGTTTTACCATTGCGGATAATGAAGCAGGTGATGTTTTCTTCTCAGAGGCACGGGCAATCGACTCTTTGAGAGCATTCAACAGCCAATCAAATGATTGTTTTACTACAATCCTGTTGGTGCATTCTATCATATCCCCCAAAGTGTTAAATAACAGCAAACCATTGGGTGAGACACGATGTTCCTCAGATATAACCCTAAATGAACGAGGTAATTTCACATCTTCGTATAAGTCAATACTGTACAGGAATACAACAGACGGTGTCAAAAACTTTTTTACAACGTTAAGTAAACTTGGTTTCTGTTCCGCAGTCGCTTCTCCTGAAAGAGATGATTCGATAGCGGCCTCATATTCAGTACGGAGTGTCATCACATATTCATCTAATTGGCGTTGAAAATCTGCAGGTAAATGCTCTAAAATCGAAGAACGAGGGGGCAATTTACCAATTTTCAAAATATCCACGACGCGATGTAAATCACTAACAACGCGAATAGCACATCTTACGTTAAACATGTCATAGTCATACTCCTTAATTGCAATATCGGACTTCAAATTTATCAGCGTTCCAGCAAAAGCGTCCAATATATCAGTAATATTATCTACCTTTGTTAGACTAAAATCTTTCAAATGAGGGTGCTTTAGTAACCAAGCTTCAAATTCTTTGGAAAGCTTGGGAGTCTCCGGAGGAGCGCTAGATTCATCGCATTTGACAGTACAGTCCTTTATAATTCGTATGTTACCATCCCACAGTAACGTTGTAGAGTTTATCTGGCATACATATTGCGAAGGCCTAGTATCAATTGTCCGAGCCTCGTTGTTTGGCGGTGGCGGTTTTGGTTTTCTAGCCGTTGATGATCGTTGACGATGTGGATGTTTTGACATGTAATGAAGGTGTAACTGGAGGTCATCAGGGAAAACAACAAACATGCAATCTGGCTCTTCACATGGATAATGATACGTTTTATAATGATCATATAGCATGGCATAATCCGTGTAAATATCGAACGTATACCCATCCGAATCACATATATTGCAATAGAAATGGTCCGTTTTTGCATGGTTCTTCAGTTCAGTAAGGTCCCATTGATAACGGTTGCAAGCAACGCAAAGCATATGAGGGGGAACAGCAGGTACAGAATCAGGATCACCATGTTTTATGTGTAATTTGATATCTGTTTGTCGATATAACGGCATTTCACAAATGTACTTCTTCAAGCGAAAGTAACCTTGACATATGTCACAGATAACCAAACCATGAGTAGACTTCAAGTGCTTATTCAACGAACCAAAAGAGGTAAATTGTTTAGACTGAAGATTCACTATTGCTTTCTCCATTGCATCTTTCGTTTTAGGAAAAGATGGCGGCAGCCATGTTGCCTTGCAGTCAGAAGACCAGCATAAAGCAGTGCTGACAGCCCTAAAAAGCATGTATATACTAAAGTTCTCAAACAACATGCGATGTGCAGGAACAAATATCATCTCACCATGGAAATGCGGACGTGGATGACGAATGTTGTAGACATCGTGAAAAGGATCACGTTGCTCACGTTTTTCTAGAGATAACTGCTGTGTCTTTTGTATAATGTCTTGCATACTTTTGTCGGAAGGTTTCCTTATACCCTTGATCATATCACGTGAAGATGACAAAAACGTGTTGTGCAAGTCCTTTATGTTTATCTGATCCTGCGATAAGTAAGTGCGATTTTTAGAAGTGTCTACACCAAGAATGGTCAAAAGTTTCTCCAAACCAGATAAATCCAATTCTGGTGTTAAGTCTTGAGTATACAGTCTTAAATCAAAACAGGCATGAGTAAAAAATGGATTTGTACAAATAACCAATATTTCAGATACCTGTTTGCAGTAGGGACATTCAAATATATTACAATCATCGTAGAAGTTCTTTAAACGCATCATACAAAGAAAACACATCACATGGTCACAAGTTCCAACAGCACAAATTAAAGCATTTTCGTAACATATTGAACAGCATAAATAGCCATGAAAGTGCTCAGATACCGGATGTTGTCTAATAGCCTCCAGCTGATCACGAGATATACCATGCCTACGCGAAACTTTGCTCTGTAAATAAGCATCAAACATAAGATCATATAGGCTATCTTTAAACAACGTATACGGAGATGTTGCGTTATACGGGGTGGGTGTGTTATTACGAGGACCGCCGCCGTGCCCTCCGGAACCACCCTTAGGTGGAAAGCGACGCCCTCCACCCATATGTATTAATAAAGTGTATGTTTATTATGTTATGGAACTCTAGGAAGCGGGAAGTGTTACATAGACACCACCGCACAACATGCCGTTACTAACACACTAGTGCCAATTTCAATGTAACAACAATTAACTAATTAATGTTATCAAAACCAAATGCATTCCAATCTAGGAACAGACATTTAACCTAAAGCATTTTATATGTCAAAAGATATAAAACCAACCTCTCCAGGGCTTGCCTGTTGCGGACACATAGGACATCTGAAATGTATCTTCCTACGGCTATTGGCAAAGCTGTCATTGCATATGCTGCAGATAACGTGACCGCATGGTAACATGACTGGCAAATTGGTGGTAGATGTTTGATCTTTGGATATAGGACAAGAAAAGTAACTGTGGAAGCAAAACGCCTGTCCAAGGTCTGCTTCTATAGGCAGTTGCTTAGATGAACGCATGAAAGATCCGAAATCACCTGTAATGCCCTCCGTTGGCTTGTTATTTCCCGATAGGTTGAGAAGACGAGGAAACAATAGATAACCAGCAGAAATAAGAACAGACAATGGGCTGAACGGTCGTTGGCAATGTAGTATTCATACTAACCTCTCATACGGTAAAAAAACCTTATGGTAACCACCAACATCTCCACACTCGTATGCAGTAGTGAAGTTTAGTCTTTTATTTGGCAATTTCGATGGTATGCTCGATGTATTTTCCGAAATACCTGGCACTGTATCTCGTGACTGAATGTTCCCCGTTTGTGTCAAAGCATTGGGATCAGACAGCAGGCGGACCACGGCTTCTGCATTTTGCAAAGAGTAACCCGGTATACCATGTACCACTAGACGGAAAATGCTCTGCATATAATGCTTATACGAAAATATTTACTTACTCTAACGTTAATATTTGCAGGTTCCCCTGATGCAGAAAGGTTCCCAAGCTCAGAGGCAAGTAATGGTGAATTGGCATTAACAAAGCCAGAATCTGTCTCATGAGATCTCAAACGGATAAATCGGCTAACACTACGTCGCCCATGAGAAGGTGGTGTATCGCTCGACTCTGGCCTATTGGGGAATGTTATCCTGATACGTCCTCCACGTGCAGAACTTGATCGTCTATGGGCCTCCGTTCTATTTTCTGGCGACTCCGACACAGTGTCATGAACAGCCGGTGAACCGGCGTATAATGTCAAGGAAACAGTTGGTTGAGCATCTGTATGACTTTCCGATATAGCCGATTGCGCACGCTGCCTTTCTACATATTGGCGGAGAAGTTGTCGATTATGTTGCAGCAATTGTTGACCAAAGCGGCGGTAATCAGAAAGCATCGCCATGTGCCGTATGTTCGAAGCATTAAATTGAGTTTCATCCCGAATATCTGTCGTTGCCAGTTCAAGGGCTTCAGGAGGTGATACTTCATGAATTTCTTGAAGCGCAGCAACATTTGTTATAGGGCTACCCTCTATGATATTTAATGGTTCACATTCACAGAAAGAACTGCTGTCATCTGTTGTTGTGGATTGTGGAATAATCTGGCGACAGGCAGTTTCCGGATCCGACGCCATAGCGTACAACGTAGCAATCTGATATGGTTGACGCGGCATTTCATTCTTGCATATTAAGGATTGTTTTATCATTCGAATATTAACTCCCCTTGATAATGCAGGCGATTCCAATCTGAAAGAAGACAGTCGCGGAAAACGCAAAACTTTCTCAGCGCCCTCTTCAATAGATTTCAACCACCTTGGTTCCAAATATCTGCGTTTGGTACTTAACATATAGTTATCGCATTTGGTGGCATTATCGTTTTCAACTACAAACGCATTTACATGAATATCAGGAGTATCCAGGAGGTTAAGCCACGGACTAACAGAACGATCCTTCTTTGTGGTGGCTTTTATTGGTGTCCTTATAGCATAATCCGATTTGTTGTAATGGTTATTTAACGCTTCGTCAGTGTCCTTGTTTACATGTCGCTTGCACGAAGCAGCCACCCGTCCTAAAGTTGACTGTTGTTGAACATTCGAATGAGCCACAGTAGCGCAATGAACCTGTGCTGTCTTCGTAGATTTCTTCACACGAAAACCACTCTCGCAAAACAGTCGAACAAATGCTTTCTCCGTATGATCTCGCAAATTCAGAAATTCAGATACAGAAGGTATATTGTCATCGAGTAAAGCCTGAGTCATCAATTTACCAACCTCTGAACTGTGAATTTTCCACATTTTAGAGAGATCGCTGTTCCTGATTTCCATAATACGCTGTGATGTTAATGTACAATCGCTTTTTTGTAACTCTCCATTTTGGAAAGTGTAATGATGACTCAAAAGTTGGACCTCATAAAGCTTCAATAAAACAGCGTTGAAACGCTCTGCATATAAATGAGAAAAACTACGCTCCTCATTTAGCCAATCAATGAGGGGCTGTACTTTGTTTTCACGCAATTGCTGTTTCAGCCCATGGAGCAAACGGTATGCACCAACCACAGCGTCGGATATAAGAAAACGATTCGTCGCTCCCCATCGCTCATAAGCTTCGGACTGTAGAGTTGAAAAGACGTCAAATAAACCATCGTGAAGTAAGTCAATGGAAATCAGCTTGACCATTACTTGTTCGTCGAACACTATTTGAGGTAATACATCGAGATCTTTAGGGTCAGATTTAAATAAGTCCTTGCTGAATTTTAGCAGGCTTGTTTTGAACTGTCTGTACCCTTTTAAACCAGCTCTTCGCATATCCATACACCTTATTGATTCTGCAAGGTTGTTAAGTGGTGCCTTGAAATCTACATCGAAATGTTCAGCATCTACTGAATCTCCAGCAGGCTCCTGGCTTATATCGCCAGTGTCATCAATACGAATGACGGGATTGTGCAAATATAGCGTAACTGAAGCATCGTCTTTAGCACATAAGGTTACATCCGAATCATTCAATGCAGTGCTTTTTGTATGCGATGAATCGCCACCTTTGCCACGATTTCCTACGTTAGCAGCAGTTTCCTGTTTAAATAATGTAAAAATAAAGAAACTACTAATACCTCAATAAGCGTCCTAAGAGATTCTATTTGCGAATAAAGTTTCGTAAATAGTACCTTCTGGCGCTTCCTTAGGGTAATTGCATCTTGGATTAAAAAACCCATTGCATCTTCATAAGGTCTTTTTATTGGTTGTTGAACAATCGACGCTATGTATAATTGTGATGTGTAACAATAGAATGACCTACGCATATTAAATCTTCGAAATTTTTATGGAAGATAGACAGATAGGCAGTTACCTACGACAGACATTGTAACATTCGAAACTAATGTTACAATGACAAACAATGGTTTAATAAGAGTTAAATATTCATTTTCCGGTAATTGTGGTTGCTTTTTGTATTATAACCCGCTATGTGTGGTATTTAATGATTGCCGTGTTTACCTGTACTGTATAACGTATAAACTCGTATTTGTTATGCTATTGCAAATCAATGGTATTAATTTGATTCATTTAATTAGAAATTTGTATAATAGATTAAAGTGAAACGTGGTATAAGATGTAAACGGTGCAATAAAAATCTCTCTTGTCTAGTGTCGCGATAATTCGATAGCCAACTGTGCCATTCCTAGATGCATTTTATTGATGGCAATTTGATGATTTGAATAGATACAGTCAATTTGAATTTTGTAGAATTTGTAACTGATATAGTATTTTTCTGGTTCGACATTGTTCTATGTGTAATCAATAGATCAAAAAGTATTTTACATATAAACTATATGTATACATTCATACACAAGGTGACTTGTGAAGCACATGTTCTATTAAATTTTGATATGAATCACCGTAAAAGTGACAAATGTGCAAATGAGGACCGTTGTTCCCCGTGGCACTAAGACTTAACTTTCTAACATAGATGAGAATGTCATCATTGAACATTGGATCTCCATTGCGTTTGAAATATTTTTACAATGAACTGTTTTAGCAGTTCAATTGCGTTTTTATATAGTTCTACCACACTCTTTTCAATGTATAGTAACAATCTCATTAAGTTTGATACATGGCAATAAATGTTAGGGTAAACTATGCTTGAATGTTTACCGAACCTGCTAACGTTATCTCATTATGAATTACAAACAAGAGGATAATGCCATTATCAATGACACAATAGTAGGGCACGTAAAATATACAGATTATGTAAAATTCATTTCTCAAGTTGCTTCATTATACCTTGGTGTGAGCCAGCATTCTGTATGTGAGAGTTTGCTTAATAATCAAACGTTCGTTAAAAATGCACTGTTAGATAGCAAAGGGGGTAAACCTTTATTGGTTTCGGCGGACGCTCTCAGCACTGAAAATGAAAAATGGGATATTCGAACTCACAGAGGATGGGACGACCTGTTTGGCACAGATAGAAAAGCTGTGGCATTTATAGGCTTAACATGTTACGGTGAAAAGGTAATCCAAGAAGACGATGGATTGAGTAAGACTATGTTACCTCTGTTTTGGAATTGTAATCTTTCCCCATGCAAATTATCGTTGCAATTGTTGGAAGACATCATTAATCCAATACTAATGAATGAAAAGTATAAATATTGTGGTGACAATAAAAGGCACGATTTGGTTAACGATGCATTAAATTCGATAATGCGCACAATAAATATATTTCGACAGATTGATTCGAAGTCATCGATCGAACCTCCGTATTTTGTTATAGGGGAATCTCTAAGTAGGGTAGTCACATATGGCGGCCCCAATGCTAAAAGGTGGGATATTCAAATTCCAAGTGAAGCTATGTTGGAAGACATCAAACAAAATGTTGTGCAATGGTCTGTTGAAGTCGCACGTATACTCGGATTATACCATAAAATGTTAAATAATGAGTTGTCATCTGCAACGTCAAGTGTCAATGACGTAGTAGATGGAGACATAATATCCTCAGAGACAATAACTAGCGATAGTTCTTCTGACACGTATTCTTCTTTTAGCGACTCAGATCAATTTGAAAACTCACAAAGGATAGATATGTTCGATGGGGATGCCAATGTAGAAGATAGTTCAACAAAACTTTCCATGGGATTCCACATCGAAAAGCCCATAAACGTCGAGGAAGAAACTACATTCTGGCTGCACTATGAAATGGCTTTGATGGATCTCCACGAGCAATTGTGTTCTCCACTGGTAGAAAATACAATTAGTCTATTGGAATACAACAACGTAGATGTAAAATCTATATACTCTTTTGATGACGCCATGGAAACAACCTCACGTATGCTTGATTGGGTTGAAAATATCAATATTATTATGAGAAGCTTTCCTGTGGGTTATTTAAAAGGAGTGGGAGACGTTGGTGTTTTAAAGGACGGAATATACATTGTTTTAAAGCACTTGTCAAAGGCAAGGTTTTTAAAGCATTACAGTTCTAACAAATTGTCTGACATAATATTAGGGCTCACTGTGGAAATGCTAGCATCGTGCGCAGCCATTATAGGCGATGGTATCAATAAAGCAATCGATGTGGAATTAAGTAGAGATTTATTCAAGTCTATTGAAGAAATAATGACCATCTGGAACCATGGGGTAGAGGCCTTGAAAGCTGATCTAGACATAGATGGCAATTCAACTGTTACATTCTTCACTGGGGAATGTAACAATCGCATCAGTGAAGCACGGGATGTTTTGCAAGCGATCGAGCAATCCATTCACAGATATTTGTCCATATATGCAGATGCGGCAATTATTGTGGAAATGAAAATAGTTTTCAATGGGAATCTTCAACATGAAAATATAAAATATTGTGAAAAGATCGTTGATGTTATAAATCAATCCAATTCACTTTGTAAAAGCATGTTGGATTCATATTCTTTAAATATAAAAAATAAAATCCAAGTGAATGAATCATTCGATTTTAACGACATCCTACCATGTGTTCATACGTTCAACTTTGCTTTGACACAAATCGAAAATACTATTATGACAACGTTTAGATCATGTATATCTGATATTAGCAACTTGGATAGTATACCTCAAGTGTTGTATTACGTTACACAGTTCTCCTCTTGTGAAGGGGGGTATTTGACCGACGTTTTTGAGAATGTGGTCAATATTATTGCCGACGAAGTTGAAGCACTAGAAACTATCACAACGATGCCCAACGTCAATAACGTAAACCCTGTGTATTACATCACGATAAGTGATTCAGGGGCAGAGGCGCATAACATTGCAAGGATAAAAGGGAAACTAATGGTAAGAAATATAAGATATCTATATATATTGCAGGTTCTAGAAAAGATAGTGAAAAGATTAGGTCTTGTTGTGGGTTCAGAAACCATAAAGAATTTAATTAACAAGATGGGGAAGCTTCATGAGAATGTTAACACCTTGATATTACAGTGCTCCACGGAATGCGGCCTTCAAATGTGCCGAAAGATGATTGACATCACTAAAGGTGATGTAGAAGAAATGCAATGTGTTATCTTATATCCATTTGACAATTCTTTAGACAACTTAGGAAAATGGATGTATATGGCTTATTTCGGTATGTCGGTTGACTATGAATCTACAGCAGAAATGCACACTATTCTATCTATAGTTCTGATTGTGAGACATATATTTAGATCATTTAATGAAATAGGGGAGTTGAAAGCAATATATGATAAACAGAACAGTACTAATGCGTTGTACCTTCCCGAGCCCTTCTCATTGGCCATACAAAACATGACATGGGAAAACCTCATGATTCCTGACACACTTGAAACTGTCTACAATATCGTGCACTCTGAATTCCTAGACACTTCTCGGTCTGTGGCTCTGATAGGGTTTCTGGAGGATATTAAACCAATCATATCAACTCTTACAGCTACACAACTCTTATTAACCATTCTTTCCTATGTAAAATCAATTAAATCGTCCGAAGAAACGCATGTAGACTATGAAGAATCTTGTGATACGAAATACATTATAGATATGGTACTTTTAAGCATCAAAACATGGTAGGTAAAATCCTCTTATTTCATATTAAGTTTAAGGAACGAAACGAAGGCAAACAACATAACTATGCAATTAGAACACGAATTGTATAATAATTCCCGTATTACTGTGACATTCAAAGAGGAAGACAGTTTGTTGCATATGGACCCTACAATTGAAACGTTGAAGGGTGATTTATATAATGATATAGCGCCAAAAATTAACGCCCCGATGTATTTACTTAATGAATTGTCCGCACTTTGTAATGTTGTGGACAGAGAATTGGAAAATCTATTCGACTGTCTCATTGACACCATTAAAAGAAAAATAGATTCAATATTGACAAACTTAGACAATGATTTTCAACGCCACAAAAATTTCATAAACCATTGGGAAACACATTTTATAATGTTATCGAACGAGAATGCAACAACTAGAAGATTGGTCGAAGAATTAGACAAATTAGAACAGGGGCTGTTAACAAATGACAACCCGGTCGGACCTGCCAACATGCTGATACCCGAAAGAATAAAATACCAACAAGTAAAAAGGTTGGAAATGAATTTATTTCAAATTGTATGCAATCATGCATTGAAGGAAAGCCGAAATATTTTACAACAATTATCTGACATTGGAATGCAAAGAGATATTTCACCATCGAATAAAACGGAAACAAATTTGGACAAATGGCAGTTTGAGGTTAGCATCCAGTTACCAATGAAACATACCAGTAGTCATTGGCAAATAGAAGATCTCATTAAATCAGATGAATTTAAAAAATTGCTGGCATGTATGACTGAACAACCATTTGAGCCGACTGATGCAAAATCAATTCTCAACACATACGTTGATTATTGCATACGTTTAGATCCATTTCTCATCTCACTGTATAATGCGTTTGCCAAAAACGACAAATTGACATCACAACAAGCCGCATGGACATCCCATGCTGATGCAATTTCTACGTTAGAAAATATATGTAAAGAGAAGTCATTAGATCCACCGAATGGTTGGATATATTCAGCAACAATAAAAGAAAACGTTGAATTATTATTCGATAATGCCGATCAGCATCTGGATGAAGTGATGTTAGAAGATTTAAAGCCTATATCGCAACTTCCCGTTGTTTATGAAAAGCTTGAACATCTTCTTGATTTGACATGGCAGAAAACCAAAGACAAAATTGACCAAGGATATATTGACCACAATGACATTTTATGTACAATTGAGCATATTGCAGAAACGGAAAACCTGTTGGGACGGCAAGATTTGGCTGTCAGAGAACTCCTAGTCCAATTTTCTTTTGAATTGCACCTAACTACTAATACGGAGCGTTTCATTCAGCTTAGTGATTACAAAACACAATGGGGGAATGCAAAAGTGTTCTTAAACGAATATGATAAGATATTAGAACAAGACACAAAAACAACCACAAAACAAAACATCGTGGATAGATTAACCTATGTTGATGAAGGTTTAAATAAATTAAACTCAGTATGCAAAGTCATGAAAAATAAAGTAAACAAAATATACTCATTGTTGAATGGTACAATAGGAACCTATTTAAACAATGATGATTTCATATTACGTCTCAAAGATTATTTGAGCAATTTCAAATCACCAGATATAAAACTCGAGGAGAGTATCACAATCAACCAATGGTTGCTTATACATGATACATGTTCAGAAGCTGTTAACTTTGTATTAAAATCATACGAATTTAATAAAATGGTTAGAGATTGGATTGAAACGCTAAGTGAAAAATATGATACGATGGAATTACCTTGCATTGAAAACACTATTCCTTTATGGGATGTACCACATGATGGGAGCATCGAAATACCTCATTGGAAGAATATAAATAGCACTTCAATAATGTACGCCATAGACGATTCTTTAGCAATTCTAAATACATACATCAGTTCAATATATGCGGAAGAATTAAAAGGTGACATAAACGAATGGATAACCACTTTGTCGGGTGCTAAAATAGAGATAGAAAGATGGAAGAATACTGAAACACAATTACAATATTTGTACAATTTGTTTAGGTCTTCAACCGTACGAAAGAAATTGGCTAATGAAGCACAATTACTTAACTGTATTTTAAAAGAATACAATATGATAACCGTTAGTCTAACATATGTAAATGACTTGTCTCGCTGTGAAGAAAAACTCTCAGAAATTGCAAATTCTATAAAAGACCTAGAAGATCGACTGGGGATTTATTTAGATGAGCAACGCTTTATTTGCCCTAGGTACTTTTTCCTAAGGGATGATGAATTGTTTCACATTATCGGAATGGTTAACATCGATGAGATGAAGTCGAACATATCAAAGATGTTTCCTGGCATATTTGCATTGGAATGCAATGATGGATCTATAACTGGTATTAAATCGAAGGATGGCGACAGTCTACCTTTGGACGAAAATATTATCTACGAAACCGTCGAGCCTTACAAAGTTCTGATGGACATGCATACTTCTATTAAAAATAGCATACGCTCACAAATTTTGAGATGCCACGAAGAATTTACTCCTATATATTGTAACGAAAAAATGAATCCAGATGCATTTTGGGGATGCTTTAGTCGTTACGTTTCACAAGCATTGGTGGTATCTTTATCCGTCAGTTGGACACGATGTATGGAATCAACAAAAAGCTCCAACGAGGCAACAAATCTGCATATTCTGTTAAATAAGATGATAGATATCTTATCAAAACCTCCCCAAACCTATATTTCGCAACGTAAAAAAATGGAAAAGATATCTATAGTGCTTATATATCAATTGCAAAAATCTAAACTTCTTCCATTGCAAAATTTAGAGAGCTGGGATTGGCAACGTTGCATACGGTATTACATCAACAGGAAAAACGATGTAGAGCTTCATATTGGTCACAAAGTACACATTTATGGATATGAGTTCATGGGAGTAGGCCCTCCTATGATAATCACTCCATTAACAGAAACTTGCTTAATTTCCATATCGGAGGCCATGGATAACTGTTTGATTCCAAACCCTCAAGGCCCTGCAGGAACAGGAAAAACAGAAAGTATTAAGGTTTTGGCTGAATTGTGCGGACATCCATTTTGGATTTTCAATTGCAGCGAAGGTTTCGATTCTATTTCTATGGAAAGAATATTCGCTGGATTATGTCAGATGGGAGCATGGGGCATATTTGATGAGTTCAATAGGCTGATCGATGGAGTTTTGTCTTCTATTGCTGAGAAAATACAGCAGATGATCAAGTGCAAAAAAGGGAATATAGGCGATATAACATTGGTAAATCGAAAAATCTTGTTAGATAAAAATGTTGGAATATTCATTACTATAAATCCTGGATATATCAGCCGTAGACAGTTTCCATTGAACTTGAGAAAGTTATGTAGACCCATCATTATGGAAAATGTCGATCTTAAACAAATAATTCATGCAATGTTAATGTTGAACGGTATATCGGACTCATCACTTGTTTCCAAAACACTTTGGGATATCCTCCATTGCTGTAGAATATGTTTTGGTGAACTTATATATGATTTCGGCTTAAGATGTTCCAAAAGCATCCTACTACATATCAGTATGAATCTGCACCGGGATAATAACAAGAATCCATATAGCGTATATTCTATTATTGACTACTTAAAGACTGCATTGTCAACAGTAATTTTACCGCGTTTGCTCTCAAACGAAAAATGCGTCCTAAACACCGTAGTTGTGGGTTGCTTACCCAAACATATTGCGCAACCTGATCTGATCCATCAAACATCTGATGATCAACATGATGCGTTCGTAAAATTATTCGACTCACAATATGAGACTCTTTCTGAGGTGCCCAATTTAAAAGAAAAGTGTAGCACGTTGTTTAGCCTTATGAAACTTACGAAAGGCATCATTTTGTATGGTCCATCAGGATCAGGCAAAACATTATGTTTGAGTGCTACAGTGAATATAATGAGACAAATAAATGGTGGCAATTATGATGTAATTAGGTTTGATCCCAATGCAATAGATCCCAATGAATTGTATGGGAACGATAATAATGGATCGTGGCAAGAAGGACTGTTTTCCTACACATTACGGCAGTACAGCTGCTCACCAAGAAATTTAATAATTATATTTGATGGAGATATATATTCATCATGGGTGGAAAATATGAATTCACTACTTGACGACAACCTGGTATTAACATTAACCAATGGCCATCGTATTCCTTTGACTCCAAATGTAACAATTCTTTTTGAAACACACAGTTTACAACACGTAACGCTAGCTACAACGTCACGATGCTCTCTTATAAGATTTGAAATTAAGGAATCCTACTTGTGTATACCAGAATACAAATCTTATTTTGATTTTCTTGATACAGACATTCGATTACATAGGTACCACTTATTTAAGGCTCTATACCTAAGCTCTCATGATTATGTAAATTTCATATTCTCTTTTGCTTTGTCATATGGATCATATATGGGAAAATTAGAATGGCAAAGCTTTCTAGATAAAATTGATGATATAAGCAAACCAAACGAACAGCGAATAGTATACACGGCAGCAGCGGGACAAATAGTAGGCGAAAGTAACAATAGTGAGTTGCATATCATTGTCAAAACACTATTATTACATGGTAATTCTGCAGTATTTACGTCAACACAAAATAGTGATTTAAGTGTTATAATTGGAAATATAGTGAGCTCTATAGACGGGTGGTTTTTAGTAACTATGTACCTTTCTAAGAACGCTGGTAGAAAAGCTATTATGAAAGTATTACAGAAACATACGGTTATTACTTTGATAGGGTCAAATTTAACAATGCTACCTATTGAGAAACTTGATGGTGCATCGCGTATGGTTTTGCTTATAGAGGATATTGATTGTTTAACAACAGAACCGACAGATTTGCAATGTTGGTCACTCATTAGGGAATTGGTTGAATTCAAAGCCTTGTTTACAAAAAATGAAACAGATAATTGGACAAAAGTGCATCTAAAAGACATTTCAATTTTCTTAGCAACAAAACAACCATCACCTAATTTAATCCCGCAGCGTCTTAGGAAATCATTACCCGTGATTAACATAGAATTGTTACTTGATTGTCGCAATTATACACAACTTACAATCCCTGGGACTGTAGATGATACAGAATCAATTGAATTTGATGCATCACAAAGAGATGGATTTAGGGATAAACTGATCTATTTAAATATAGACTTGTCGACTATAGAGCATTTTAGTGAATCCTTTCAAACACTAAGACAGTTTTTACAGCAGAAATGCAATAGATTGATCATTATGGGTTGTGATATGCATTTAAGAAAGATACTTTGTGAAGCAACGTCAAGTTTCAACGGATACAAAATCACATGTCTCGACCATACAAGTTGGAATAGCACCATGGTAAACGCATTTCAAAATGCAGTATTCAAATGTGAGAAAATATGTATATATATTGACTGGGACCTTCTTGTATTACAATCACCAGAGGTCGCCTGCGAAATGAAACATATGATTATCACTGGAGATTACTCGTCAATTCTATCTACGGATGTAACAGATATATGTGAAAACAAAGCTCATTTGACAGATGTTGAAAGCTCTGGACAGGACATACAAAGGAGTGTATTTGGACATATTAAATATATTATATCTACAAAAACACAAAATGTAGACGCATCATTAATTAGCAAAAGCATGTTACTAACGCTCCCTCATCTTTCTAGTAACTTCAAAGCAAGTGTACAAAATGCTTTAATGCCAGCAGACTTCAAATTTGACATGCGAAAGATATATGATATATACGTTGGTAAATTTAGGCAGAAATCCAGCTTAAGCGATTTTTTGGTTTATATCATTTCAACCAAGGATAATATTATTGATAATAAAACAGCACATATGACTGAATATAAGCACTTTGAAACTGGAATAAAAAGAATAAATAATGCTAAAAGTGAAATAGCGTCAATGCAAACAATATTGGATAGTCAAAGAACCAAGTTGGTTGAGAAAAATGAAGAAGCCAAGATAAAAGTAGACCAAATTACAAAATTAAAAAATGAAGCTAAGATTAAACAAGAGAAAGCGAATGAAATGAAAATATCCTTAGAAAAAGAGAAAGGCGTTTTAATAGATAGAAACAAGGAAATACAACATCAACTTGAAGCAGTAGCTCCTCTCATTGAGGAATCGCAAAAAGAGATTGAATCTATAAATCGAAAAAGCCTGGACGAATTGCGCAGCATGAGCAATCCCCCATCGATTATCAAAGACACTATGGAAATGGTAGTGCTTCTTTTAACAAATTCTACTTCTTCTAACATCGCATGGGATATATGTAGAAAAGTTATCAAATCTGCAGATTTTATTACAAAGATAGTACAATTTAATACTCAAGCATTGAACCCCGTAACGGTATCGATTGTTAAAGAACGGCTGAAAAACCCTTCATGGGATAAAGATAGAATAAGCAAAGCTTCTAAAGCAGCTGGCCCGCTTGCCAGGTGGGTAGAATCAATTTTGCGTTATGGTGAAATAGCATTAAATGTAGCACCACTGTTAAAAGAAGTGGAATTACTTAAAGAATCGAATGCTAAAAATGAAGAATTGTTGAATGCACAGTCAGAGTTAATTATGAATTTAGAGAACGATATAGATCAATATCAGGTCGAATACTCAGACTTAGTTCAATCGATAGCCGATGTTAAGACGGAAATCGAAAATGCATCTCTACGCCTTGTACGATCGGAAAAGATTATGTCAAACTTATCTACTGAAGTTGGCCACTGGAATAATTCCATAGCCACTCTGGAAAGGAACAATGACTGTATCATAGGGAATGCAATACTTGTATCAAGTTTATTAAATTTATGTGGGATGATGAAATCTCATGATCGTAAAAAGTTTTATAAGATGGTAACAGATGTGTTAAAGCAAGAAGAAATTAATTACTCCGTTGATCCATCATATCTTGATGATTGCACAAGCCGTATGATCCAAAGCAATATGAAATATCGCCACTGTATCATTTTGGATGCCACAGATATGATGTATATTAAGTACATCGATGGTGATTATAAAAAAGTATCAGCATGTGATGAACATTTTTTGTCTATTCTGTACGCTAGCAAAAAATGCAACTTGACATTAGTCATCACTGACATTGTATATGCTCATACAAACATTAAACATGTCATATTAGATGAGGTTCTCAATAAAGGAAAAGGGCTAAAAATTTTATTTGAAATATCTACTGACGATATACGACGTTGCGAACAGTTAAAAACAGAAGATGATCACTATATACAGAATATCTTTGATTTGTGCTATAAATTGCGGTTGAAAATGACAGAAGAACATTTTAATTCCTTTTGTTTAGATATTTTAATGAAGGAAATAAACCCTACTTTATACAATGCCCACACGGATGTGATAATAACACAGCATGAAATAAAAGGAAAATTACATGGAAAGGAAGATGAATTGCTTGGTATCTTATCTACAACCGAGGACATCTTAGCTGATAACTTATCTGATTACCTCGATGAATATAGGAACGAGAGGGACAAGTTACATGATTCACTGTCTGAATGTGAAAAAGTGGTTGACCGATTTAACAAATTCATTATGGAGCACTCGGATTTCACATCGCTCATATCTTCTTTATATAACACCATCAAAAAACTTGAATCGATAAATAGCATGTACGCATTTGATGTATACATGTTATTACACGCTATGAAAAACTGTCATTCCAGGCCGCTTCGTAATCAGGTCTTAATCAAAGTTGTTTATAGCTGGGTTTGCCAGTCTATATTTACTGATGATCTACTGAATTGGACTGTAGATATATTGAACATATATTACAATCAAGTTGACAGGTGCGCCGACATAAATAATCTATTAGAAGAAATATCACAGCCCCAATCCGAGTCATCAAAACTTTATCAAAAAATTGAGCATATGAGACAAATATACTTGCAATATGATGATTCCTTACTTTTTGGAATACAAACAGATATATTTGACTATTAC
Source organism: Babesia bovis T2Bo (assembly GCF_000165395.2). NCBI lineage: Eukaryota > Apicomplexa > Aconoidasida > Piroplasmida > Babesiidae > Babesia > Babesia bovis. The sequence goes on from NW_026261571.1 coordinate 1,207,920, forward strand.
AATCTGATAATAGTTGTTACCAAGAGCTTTGATGATCCAACAGAGTTCTTATATTCTTACGCTACATCAAAGGGTCATGAATTAAAAACACTAGCAATGTCTACCCTTGCCGATATGTCATGCATTATCTCCAATATAGAAGTATTACTATCAGAAGGCTATTGGGTAGTATTGAAGAATGCCCATCTAATGCCTTCATGGTTCGAGAGATTTGAGTGTCAATTTCCAAATAAATCTGATTCACCCAAGCTTTTTGTCACATGGGATCATACTATGTCTATTAATCGAAATATTATGCTACGCCGTTACCGCCTTATATATCAAGGTGCTGATAGTTTTCAATCTACTTTTCACAGGTTATATCAACTATACTCCCACTTATTTATTGACTGCGATCTTATCAAAAGCCACCTGATGATGAAAGCAGTTCTTGTACACGCAATCATCATATGTCGCCAATCATATATTCCCTATGGGTGGACTCAAATGTACCTGTTCGATTTGAACGATTTGTCTCTAGCATTAAATGCAACCACACGCTTTCTAGAAATTCATTACAACGAATTGAACAGTTACAATGGTTCGATATTAGAATTCCAGCAGTCATCGCTACTACTTAAGGATTGGAAGACACGCATATACGAGATCTACCAACCTAAAATATCACATGATCTTGATTGTAAGATTTTGTATGATATTATTTGTTTCACCGATATTGGTAAATATATAATACCTCTACCTTCCCTAAATATTTTAGAATGGATTGAGATGATACCGAACGATAGAACATCTTCATCATTGATCGGGTTACCCGATTTTACGGAAACACTGATGCTTGAATCTAAGTTTAGAAAACTCAGAAATTTTAGAATGTCCAGCGCAGCACATATTACCCAAGATACCACATGTAGCAATATCGCATCGTATGAATCGTTAAATATATTTGACGGTCAAATGCCACTACTCGATGCCGCTCTGCAACGTCAATGGAGAAAGTTGCCTATGAAACATGACGAAAGATATATAGCTTCTGAGTACAACAAACTTAAAACCATGTTTGAACAGCAAGTACCAGTTACGGTAAACTTCGATGTATTTGCGGAACCCTTAGAAATATTGGACATTTTAAGAATACAAGCTTCAATATCATCTGGTTTTGATCTCGATAATTTGATATTAACGGCGGGACTCTTTCCTGTAGTTAGCAATCTAGATATAACTAATATTGCAAAACGTACATGCAACTGCAAACCCATTAATGGAAAGCTACTAATTGATCATTTAGAACTAATGGGCGCGTCATATGACTGCAAAACTCATCGTATATGTATACCAACAGAGACATCAGTTGAGTCACGGGAACCTACTCAGGTTTTAGTAGAATGGATACGGCATACATGCAACATTAAACAAGAAACAGTATTATTACCAATATACAACTCCGAAGGGTATGTTTAGACAACTATAAATATATATTTACAGAAAACTAAGCTACAGTTTGAATTTTGCTATTAACAAAGATGATGATCTGATATATCTGAGAAATGTGCATCTAAAGGCAATAGGTTAAATGCTCTTCGGTTTGAACTTTTCATTCCACTTTGCAATTTCTTCTTCAGTAAAGATTTCGGCTTCTTTCTTCCTAAAAAATATACCTTTGGCACGTGGATTCCTTTTCTCACTAATATATATCCAAACTAAGGAAATTGATATCCCTAAAAACAATACACATATATATCATTGTGTTTTACCTAAACTCCAAGTGGCGATTTTATTTGCAGGACTCCCCTTGAGTAATATTGTTCTAGAGATGTGGTTGTATGTGCGACGGAACATTTTACGAATGATCCTTAGTACATCTCTTGCGATTATTAAAAGGCTTGTTTGCAAAGTGCGGTTATAAATAGTCTAGGTGGCATATGGAATCACTGATAATTCTACACCTTCACGACACCATTGAAAAGAATCTTTTACGTTACCAAAATGCATCCATCTATATAAATAACATTGTATAATTACAAATTCCGTATATTTTGTGAATTATTTGCATTAGGAATGATGTTATTTATGATATATATTTGACACATTTCCGTTGACACACATTATTGGATAAGTTTCTTTTTATCGCAAAATTAACTTTAAAATGATTCCTATTCCGGCTGCAACAATTGACCGTTTCGGTCTCACGCCACCAAGGTTGAAAAAGACTTTTTTCGCGGACCACCGAAAGGTATGACACGTATAATCGATGTGTAAGATTGTTACAGGGAGAGGTCGGGGAGCTCCGTCTGTTACTTAAGAAGATGGCATCTGATTATGGTTCTTCATTAACTTTAAGTGGTTAGTTGTCGAATATCTTCCGACCATTCAACTCAGAACTGACCCATAGGGACTACAAGTTGAAATGCCGTGAGATTCTCAAACGGCTTATTCGGTCAATGACTCTTGGAATGGACGTATCTCGTTTATATACTGATGTGGTTATGATATCGCAAACAACGGACCCAGTTCAAAAGAAAATGATATATATGTATTTGTCTACATACAGCAAGGACCACCCCGAACAGACTATTTTGACTATTAATACACTATTAAAGGATTTTGACAATGTAGATCCAGTAATTCGTTCGTTGGCAATTCGCAACTTGTCCGCTTTTGACACAAAGCTTTCCAACGAATATGCTATGAACGTGGTATTAAAGAAGTTTTTGGACCCATCTGATACGGTTAAAAGGTCTGCTGTTATAGGTGCTTTACGATTATACAAGTCACAATGTGCTATATCAAAGACGGAGCGACTAGAAGACAGTAAAGATGAGGAGGTACGATCTGACATATTACATCATCTCCAGTCTTCCATTAAGTCGCTTAATCTTGATGTAATGTTTGACTCTCTATGCGTATATAGTGAACTTGTTGAATCGGATGACGATTTGAGATTAAGTAGGCCTAGTATAGTGTACTTAATTAACAGAATAAAGAGGATGAACGAGTGGCAGCAATGCCTTACGCTCAAGTTGCTTCATACTTATATCCCATCAGGTGATGAGTTGTTTGACCTATTGAACTTACTTGACGAGTTTTTGAATTACACATCTAGTGCTGTCTTTTTAGCCACCGCAAAATGTTTTTTGGCGTGGACTGCACATGATGACATGTTGCAGCTTGAGGTCATTCGGCGTCTTCAGATCCCTATGGTAGCACTTATTGCTCAATCGTGCAACGAGATAGCTTATAACATAATGCTAAACATTATGTTGCTTGTGATAAATGGTAGGTTAATACTAATATTTTGCTTAATTGTACAGCACCCCAAATTGAAGAATCGACTGGTTGTGAAGAGGCGAAATCAGATAACCAACTGCCATTCTCTGAACATTATGATGTATTTTATTTCCGTTACGATGACCCTCCTTATATTAAACACGCCAAGCTGAAGTTGCTGGTTGCAATCGCTTGTGAGGTAGGCCATAACTTTTCGAGATAACATTTCCCAGGAAAACGCAACGAATATATTGAATGACTTGAATGAATATGTTTCGGACATTAATTACGAAATTGGCGCAAACTCGGTGAAATCGATGGGCCTCATTGCTTTGAAAGTACCCGGACATTTAGACGTCATTATTTCCCAGGTACGTTTATGGAATTATCAAATACCCAACATACAGATATCTGTTGTATTTGGTCTTCGCTTATCTCATATCGTAAGCGCGGCATTGTACGTAGTACGCACATTGCTCCGTGCCTTCCCAGAATCCAGTGAGCAATTGTTGTCAATTGTGGAAGAACATCGTGAATACATTAATGACATACAATCACTTACGTATTATATTTGGATATTGGGTGAGTAATTGACTTTTTTAGATCACAAATGAGTAGGAGAGCATGGATGTAACGTTGATCACGCCCCTTACACCATGGAGGACATAATCGATCGTCCAGAAAGCTTGGACATTGGATCGGAGCTGCTGTCTGCTTCTATGAAATTGTTTTTTGCTCGACCCCCGGAGATGTACAATGCTATCTCTCGGTTGTTTACCAGGGTTGGTGTTTCGTAAAGAGAATACATGGTTTTTGTAGATCATTACTGAGAATCAAGATCCATCTTTGTTAGGCATGGCTGTTTTTTATCATTCTTTACTGTATGTTGATATTGAAGTAGGTGCATATCAGTATGCATTAACGTTGACCAGATTGCTAAGAAGGTTGTGCTTGCGAAGGAAGAACATGATTTATCTTCTATATTAGCTAATTCTATGGTAAACATTAATTAGAAACTCCTAGATGTTATTCAGGTTGAGTTGGGCATACCTCTGCGCGATGATGACTGGCGCGAGAAGTTTGATAGTGTGGATTTGCTTCAACAGGGTCAAGCACGAGGCACTGCTCTTAAAAGTTTTTTCCCTTATAGTTTTGGCAACGTCGAAAGCGATATCTTCACAACATCGATGACTGCAGAACATTCATTCGATGAAGATTCCACAGAGGAGGATCAGCCATCATTAACGCATGTCGCTGCCACAACGCCAATAAGGTCAGGAACTGGTACTGATCTTGACCACAAGCTATCTACGCTTAATCTGGTAATACCAAATACACTACTAACGGAGGAGTACCAGAAATGCTGGTTTGAGTGCGATTTAATGCGCCAAAGCACTGAGGAGGTTTCGGGAAAGACACATGATCTCAACGTGGAGCCTTTAGAAGATATGCTATTTGACGTCCACATTGCTACGTTGGCATCTGGGAAAAGCCAAGAAATTATAAAGATGTACCAGTATGCGCAAAATGCTGACGGGTACGTATTAGTTAAATTTATGTTCATTTGGCTTCACAGGCAAATGTACTACATTGAGTTGGCCATTGAACCTTTGGGAAGCTCATGGCGAGTACAGGTTTCTGTTAAGTCGCAGAGTTCCAGTGGTAGGGGTTCGTTAGTTCAGACGCTTGCTAGCGTTCTCTGCAGTCATGTGTGTCAATGGCTTAAAAGTTTAAATCTGACATAATTAATTTATACTCAGTCAGCTGTTTATTGCCTTGTCATAGCCTCCGAGGTCGCCGCAACACATGAGTGGTATTAGCCACTTTGCTTCATGTTTTACATCTTGTGATACCGCTGTGTGAACGTATCCATTAAGGCCCCTAGTGATTTTTCCCATTGGCTTGAATCCGCGTGCAATAACAAAGCATTCTGCGCTTGTTAATCTCGATGCAGCTGGTTTGTGTATGCTGAAGTCATCGAAAAATATATTCACATGCCTGTAGATTGGGGCATCACTGTCGTTACAGAAAGCTTTACAAACAAACAGGCCATTTGGATCGAGAATTGCTGAACAAACGCTAATGGCCGCACGTATGAGGCATGACTGTACATATGCATCAGTCTGGTGTACTCCGCTAACATCCGGGGCACCATCACAGGTGATAATTTGAGCTAAGCTGCTATCAGCCAATTCTGAGTTATCTTCCGTTGTTTCTAGAAGCCTTTTACTAACGTTTTCCACGAACAAGTTTTTGATTTTTTCCATGACCTGTTCGTTAGTGATATCTCCTTTAAGTATTTGGACACCCTTTACGGGTGCCATTTCCTGTAGGTCTACTGCAATAATTACAGGTTTAAGGTTACAGCTTTCCACTTTTTTTACGCACAGGGTGTTGTTTTCAGCAAGATTTTTAGCTGCATCTTTGTATACAAAGTACTCGTTGTACACAAAGTCCCTGATGCATTGAGTCCAGCTTCCCGGTGCAGCACATAGATCTACTACGTTTCTGATTCTGGGAAGGCTTGAGCAATCATATGAGTTCCCTCGTTGCTCTAGGATGTCAAATTTACGGACATTGGCCAGGTTATCTCCAGGGCAGCAGTGCTTGCACTTCGCATTGCGTAGTATTTCTGTGACCTGCTCTATCCTTGCGATAGGGTGGAAGATTCCGTATGCCTGAAATATTTGTATTAGTTTATAGACGCTTCTCGCTCGGTATCCATCTTCCTTGGCCTTGCGATAATAGACATCTCTGTTTTCTTTGGTCGTATGGGCCATTTCGAAAGGGTGGCTACACGACCAAATCTTTCAAAAAACAACTATAGAATTAAAATGTGCTACTGTCCAAAGTGATGCTAAATTATGGTGTTTTAGTGTTTTTACCGAATACAGCATCAAGAGTCCTGGAGGACAGCAATGAAAAAATAGCATTATTTCGCATCCAAGCGCTTCGTTCGGCCTTCCTTAGCCCGCAAACAAGCAGCAATGTATAATTTTTTGTTGATACACATGCGACCAGTTTCGGTAAAGGTTCACCAGCGGTTCAGTCCCCATGCACGATTGCCCTCGCGTCTCACGTCGGCGCACGGAAAATTTTATGATTGGACAGTTCATCTTCTGGCAATTCATAATCATCCTTTTTAGTCTGTATATGTAAATAAAAAATTGGAATACTTTCATTAAACTAACCAGTTTGTTAACATCTTTCCTTTGTCTTTTCACTGCTTCTGCCTCTCGTTTTGCTCTTCGCATCTATCTAGAGTTAAAATCTCTTCACATATGAAATTTACCATTAAAGGTGATATATAATCGGGATTCTCCCATAAAACAGCACCATTGAAGCTTCCTGCTAATATCAAGATCGGTTGTAACACGAATTGCGGGCCTGTGTGGATATGACACACATCTATTTTAGAAAATTATCCATACCTATTTCCGTTAGACTTTGTTGCTCTGGTTTATTGATGCCGTATTCGTTGATTGGACTGATTTGAAAGTGCCTGAAAAATATTCTGCCATCGAAGTAGAAAAAGGACAGGCAGTGGTCATGGAAAGGTTTGCTTTTTGGATGATTATTCGGGGTGCCAAACACTTGTGATATCAGGCTCTTGATTAATTGTAAGTGAGGTGCGGTGTCGAATCCGGCATCAAATGTCAATAGCGGCCTTGAATAGAGTAGTGCATTACCAAAGTACGTTGAGTCTTTGAGGGTATGGACTGAGTGTATATGATACATATAATATTGATACGAACCATTGGTTATGCGTGCCTTGAACGATGGTCCGTATGGTGTCAACGCTATCCACATTATAACCTCGCACTTTCGGTTTTCTATGAATATGACGCTGTTACATCTGCCGAGTCGTTTATTTCTCCTATACGTACATACCTAGACAATTCTGCCAATGTGTTGAGTGCTTTGCGAGAATCTCTCTTCTCCAGTTTAGACTAATGCTGTATAAGCAACAGAAAATCATACTTACTTCTTCTTTGTGATGTGGCAACAACAGTCTGATTTCCTTCATTAGTTGTCGCCCAAGACTTGTTATGCCCCTGCTGGCTAATACCATACACTTTTTCTTATTAGTATACTTGCTGTTCTGCTTGATATAATAGGCATCTTTGAGGCGATAGGGGTCCAAGTTAACATCATCGTCACTATCACTGTCATCATCATCTTGTGGCTCATCTTTTACAGCACTATTCTTTTGGGGGCGAAGTATTCTAGTACTTGTAACAGTGTTTGCCTTTACATCTTGTTTAACGATATTGTCTAGTGACTTGCGTATGGATTCCCCCTTTTCTACGAGTTGTTTTTTGATATCTGCTTTCGATTTTTTCTTTACTTCTTTTTTCATCTTGTGTGTGTTATTACAGAACTGATTTTCACTATAGGTTTGTTTGACAATCCTCTTTTGCCACAAATTTCCATGTTTTTGGGTGGGCCCTACTTCTTACACATTGTATTCATTGACTTAGCTTAACATTTATTCCACACACCCAGGTTTATATTTTTAGATATCACTAATTACTTTATAAGGTATCTATGCTCATATTTCTGTGGAATGTTCTTTTCGGGATTTACATGTGAATAATCTGACCCACCATTAGCTATTGAAATATACCGATATTACGAGTTGTTTGGCAGTATTAAAAGTAGTTGGTGTCTTGCAATGACAGTTCCTTGAGTTGCGATGCGACTATATCGAGATCCCCGTCATCTGGACTGCTAACTTTGTTAGCATTCGCTCTGTATTTAGCATATACGCTACTATTGCTTATAAAATACCTGGGATTTTGATAAAACTCCACATTCTTTTGGAGTTCCTTTTTGTTGATAAGTTCCTCTTTGAAATCCAGCAGTTCATCTTCTTCGATTTCATCGTCAGAGGAGGACCCCTTTTTCTGTAAAGGGTATAGCAACCAATTCATTAAACGTACATCAACAATCCTTTTAAGCACCCAATTGGTCTTGAAAAGTTTTTTAGTCTTCACCTTTCTTACCAATATGACATCGAACGGTATTTTATTCGATATATCTGTTTGTTCTTCTGCCAATCCGTTAAGATTGATTTTACGTATATCGTAGCCACTGAAAGTATCACCGACGGTTAATATATTTCCTAGATGCGATTTGGTGTAGATTACGGTGGAAGCGTTTACTGCCATGAGTTCCACGTCGACAAGTCTGCAGCGAATATTGACCATTTCACATAACCTACTCATATACTGGGTGTGTATACTTACAGCTCCGATCTTTCTCAATATTGAGAACAATAAAGTTGCAAAGATTGAACTTGTTGAAAACTGTTGGGCATCAGTTTGTTGTTTCCAGCACTTACGTGAGGTAAATGGATTTTTCCAAAATTTGTCGTTTGAAATATCTAGTGTCCTTAATGTGAATGGATCTATGAGACTGATAGTTGTTGTTAAATTCACGCAAAGTAAAAAAGGCGATATCCCTCCGTTTATTGATGCCACCTTGGGTGGTAGGAACACCTGCGATATATTAACATCGTTGTTTGCCCTTACCATATCATCTGCACAAATTGGGATGAGTTGAACTTGCAGTGTGTATTTGTAGTCCCACTTGTTATTAACACTATCCTGAGTAATCAGCTTTTTACTGTTTCTAACTTGGGAGACAATTTTATCTGAGACGAAGTCTGCGAACTTCTGTGCACATGTTTTACTTTGGAAATGAAGATCAAATCCATTAGGTCTTGATAAAATGTTCGTTACATTCTCGTGAGCGTTATGTTTGATGATGATTTGTTCCAGCATGAGAATATGCCTTTTGTCTTTGGTTTTTTGTCTGATTTGTACCATGGCTTTCCATGTATGTGGTGTATACATTCTCTTACAGTGATCGCACTGGCTTGACTTGATTGAGAACGTAATTACGAATGACTGTTCAACCACAAAATTACTATCAACTTCTTTTTGTACGCATACTTTGACCTTTAGCTGTTTGCTATGTGGCTCAGTCCACGAAAATGCTGCGTTAATAATTTTCATGTTTTCAAGTCCTTTTGCCTTTTTAAGGCATATAGATAGTAGTTCTTTGCTTTCCAGATCGCATTTCAGCCTAATGATGCTTGATACACTAAAATGAGACCTACCATCTATCATGGAAGAACATTTTACAAGTTCCACATTGTAATATTGTGGTATGTGTCGTTACTTCCTGTGCCAGGTTTACGTTTTTGGTGATGCATAAATGGCACATCCTTGAGGCTGTTGGCTTGGGGACGACATCTCCACATAGGCAGCAGAACATTGGAGCATATGACGGCTCCGTGGAGGCAAATGTCGCAGCATCCCAATCAGCCATTTTCGTAACAGTGTGTATGATAATTTAGTTTAAATATATGCTTGATGTATTGCATACATGTTAAATCATTGCGTGATAAATTAGACTGGATTCTTGTTTACCATACCGAAGATTTTGTTTATTAATTACTATTGATACAATGTTTCGCGATAAAATATCTTTAATTAACTTTATTAGACTGCCTAATGCTGTATATACTATATATAACTGTATACCCTATATAGTGTTGCAACCAGTATTATCGTTATAGATGTACCATTATTGCTTTTATTGTATACACCTGTGATACTTTTGAATATATTTGGTATTGCGATGACATATTATGATACTTGGAATGGGTTCATTCAGGCAGCTCACACTCTGTTCCTTGCCCAGCCTCTGAAGGTTTGTTTTTTTTTGTACTATTTAAATTCACATAAGCATTATGTTATAATCACATGTATAAGTTGGGTTAGGACAATGTGTAAAATTAAAAAGTTTCTAAACATTATACTATTTTGCCATACAAATTTAGAATCTTTGTGATTCACGTTTGATGATGTATTCATATTGTTGTATTATATATATAGCATAACATTCGTTGTATAAATACGCGTTACTACGAATCTTCATGCTCAATTCAGACCCGTTACTCTGTAAAATACGTGAAGGGTACTGAGTCTATCGTATTGAAGGTGACTGATGATCGCAAGGTTGGTTAAAATAGTATTAATATTACGCCATATTAGTGCTGCAAGTTCAAGCTGGCTAAATCGGGAAATCTACGCCAGCTGAATCAATTGAATAAGCTATTTTTGACGTGGTCAGTTACTCGTGACCTGGATTCACTTGGCCAATTCAACGTTAAGCGAGCTCGTAAGTATTTGTGAAAATTTCTGTACATATCACGTCTTTTCACTGGTATATACTAGAATCCTTTTGTTCATAAAGCCTGTATTAATTTTACTTATATACAGAACCTGTTACCGGGAAGAAGCTAAGTCCACGTAAAGCTTAGCTGGCTATCAAGTTCCAATGACAGTTGATTGCGACTCTTCAGAGGATGTTCCTTCTGATGTAGTTGATTTTTTCGGTTGTTTATAAGATTTTGCAGTGGTATGTGCAATGTGTGGACACGGAGGTCCGTGGTCCCTGTGATCTTATCGCTTTGAAATCGTTAATTGGAACGTAAGCATCGGATATAAAGGGTCTATTTAGGTCAGGTCATTTGTAGACAAACGTTGCCATGTTTGGCGGGAAGGAATGGACTCTTGGCAATCCGTTTGCCAGATTCCTGAGATTGCTGCTTTGTTCGGTTTGTTACTATGTTGGCACCGTATAATTAGTAGACGAAGACTCTAGTGTGAATGATCCGCTCCCAAATGATAATGTCTCCAATACCGAGTTAACAGATACAGTTACCATTTCTCCGGTGGGAGATGGTGATAAGCCCTCTGTAGATGAGGACCCCGAGCGCATACGCAAACGCGAAAAGAAAAAACAATACCTTCAAAGAAAGCGTGCGCGCATTGAATCTGGGCAGTGGATAGACTCGAACGTGGGTTAACGAATTACATTTTATCATCTGGCCTAGCGCAATTTGAGTGTCTACATTACTGGTCTTCCTGACGATGTTACCAGTGAGGAGATTGCAAATGTATTTCGGAGAGCCGGACTAATTAAGATAGACCCTATTACAAGTTAGTTGTGGATTATCTGCGCTTTTATTGTTCAGCGTTACCTAAAATTCGTATGTACACTGATGCCCAAGGAGTGTTTAAGAATGACGCTCGCGTCACTTTTGTTAACAAGGAATCTGTAGATTTTGCTATACGTTATCTTGACAATTACCACTTTAGACCCGATTGCGTCATTCATGTTGAGAAGGTATATTGTCTTTGTAATGCTGCATGCTTCTTAGGCAACATATAACCCTCAGAAACGAGCGTCTAATAGCACTGTTTCATTATCGGGGGAGGAGTTGCGTAAGCGTTATTTAGCTGCGAAGTATGAGCAGAATCGGTAAGTTGTAATTTTCGGCGTTTGGATAGCCCACAGGTTGCAAAGCTGGGATCAAGATATTGACGACGGCACGGGTCGTCGCATTGTCATTTGCAAGCCTATGTTTTCCACTGAAGACGCTTGGGTTTGTTAATACTGGATATGTATAATATGCTCAGGCTCATGAGGCGGGTGATGTATTTTATGACGATTTACGCGATGAGGTGCAATATGAGATTACAAAGTTTGTCCCTGTTGAGAAGGTGACACCTATTGCACGACACCCTCAGGGTGTGGTTTGCGTGAAGTTGAAAACATCTGCAGATGCTGAGATATTCATATCACAATTTCAAGATCGTTTATTTGACGGCCGTCGTTTGCAAGTTTACTTTTTTGACGGAAAGACGGATTTGCAAGCCCAATGTTTACCTAGCAAGGATGCTAAGGAGGCTGCGTTGCGGCGAGCCACCGCTGAGTTAAAACAGCCTGATGACGTCGCATGCGACTGGATTGACGATCAGAGCAGTGACGAAGAGTTTGAAATAAAGACTGAATAGTTTACTGCATGACATTTTTGTAATACTCAGGCCCATTTTTGGCGAGTTCCACCATCTGTGTAACGTGAATCATTCTTTTGACGACCTACCTCGTTGTAAAACTCTTCCATGTAATTTTCGTTATATAGCTTAAATTGCGTTCCTTTGTTTTTCGCGAATGCAGCTTCGATGACGGCTCTTGTTTCTTTTTCTATAAATTCAGGTGCTGTATACATTGTCTTATTCACTTTTGCTGGATCCACGTAGTCATATATTTCCTTGTCGTTATATTTGTCCAGGAACATAGGTTGGTGTGGAACGTTATAAACTGATCCTAAGACTCGGTAGCCTGTACAAGGCCCCAAAAGTTTCCATTTATCATTACCATGCATCCACCTGAAAGGTGATCCTGGTTTATTCAATGGTAGAAACTCCCATGTAAGGGGATCTACTTCGTTCCCCTGTCGATCAAGCTACAGCGTTTATTATCTATAGCAAACAAACATACCACCGTGATTCGTCGCCTTATACGCTGTAGCGTTTCTGTTAATTCTTGCGATCGCTGAACGTTCGTGATTATAGATAGTTAAACATACCCATGACTCTACAAAGGCTTGCCCTATAAACATTACTGCTCTCAGTTGTACTACATCTTTTAATTCCTTCATTACATATTCTTTTGAGTAGAACATTCTGCCTAGTAGCACCAACTTGATGTTGGAGAATGACTTCGAGCTGAGTAATACCACGGCAAATCTGTTACGTTTCAAATCAAGCGCGCTGAACCCACCTTCGGTTATGTAGATATGATGTTCCATCATCTATATGCACTGGTGTATTGGCATCTAGCACCCAGCCCCCTTTGCCGGAATCCTTATGTTCAGGTCCAACAACAGCTCCGGATATATTGTAGAACAGTACCGATGGCCTTATGTTCGGGTATGCGCTGATACCAACCGTATGCATCAGTGATAGTGGGTAGAACATACGCCAGGCTCCTGGTATATCTGCCATGTCAGTTTTCCAATCTTCTAATTCCGGATCATTAAGAGCAGACTCCATTTCCGGGGTGGATGCACTTTCATCAACGCCATCTTCCATTGATGAAGCAAATGTATGCGATATTTTAGACGACGAGGCATCGATATGTGGCCAATGGGCTGGGATAAAGCATTTCATGCGATGTTGATCCGCTGGACAAGCAGCACTTGGACATACATGTCGCGATGCACATGTATATGAAGAGATAGACACTAGATAGCTAATCGCTATGAGTATCACGACAAAGCGTAAACGAGCGTATTGTCTATAGATTGTAGCTATGTATATATAAGGGAACATTGACAACTCCATCCGAGATTCCACAAAAACGGGACCATATAGATCCTGGATTAGTTTCACATAGAGATCTAATATATAATATATATTCATCAAAAAATGATATCCTAATAATATGACCCAATACAATGGATTCCATTGGCTATTTTCCTTACACATTTGCTAGAAATCCAGAATTTTGTTTACCAGAAACTTTATGTATTACACCTTTTGTTATTATTATGGTTTTTAGTATTATCATTTGCAAATATGGATGTTCTGTTTAGATTATCTACATTTTAGACATTTTCGGGACATTACAAATCTAATCGTTCGTTTTGTAAAAAGTGTATTATCAGCAGTATTTGTTTTTAATTCAATCAAATTAGATATTAGCAAGAAATCAGTTAATGTGTTTAAAGTTCTAGCTTTGAGTAGCTGCATATAAAATCTTTTGATTTAAAATTGGTACTATAAAGAACGCGGCAGTTCTAACGATATGGTAGTTCTATATCAGATGCTCACACTGAATCTTGAGGGAGTTATCTAAATGAATAGAGAAAATTTACCAAATAGAAATTCTGTAAATATATAATTGGCATAAAGTTATTATTGAAAAACTTGAATTTTATTTGTGTTCATAAACATTTCAAAACAATTTACAGTGATTTTGAAATGCTGCTCTTTATGGAAAAACATGTTTATAGAATAGTGTTTCCTATTTATGAGGGCTTCAGCACAGCACAATATTTTTCTCATGTGGTACAATTCCTGAGTTCTAGTATGTCATAACTTTTTTGTGTGACTCTTTAATAGTGCAAATGTCATACAATATATTTTATGGCTAGGGGAGACAACATACGTAGTGTTTACAACAAAAGATTTACTATAAGTGATACTGTGTTTGTGGATTTATACTTGGGCTGTGGTAAGAAACTTCAGCCAGTCCTCCGGGTTTATGCGGTAGTAGCACAATTGTGGCACATGGAAGTCAAGTACCAACCTTTGTATAAGTTCCATTTCACGATCAAGTTCTGTTCCATCTCCTGCGGCCAATAGTATCGCCTGTTCTCGTAGGCGTTCCTGTGGCCACGGTGCGCTAGTCCTTTTCAACAACACTTCGCACATTTTAGCCATCTGAATTCTCTTCCGCATCTTATTGATCTGTGGTTCTGATGTATTAGATCATGATTAAACTCACATATAAGTCTGACGAAATAGTTACACTATCGCTTACAATATCTTCAACCAGTTCATTTATGTGAGTTAGTTCCCGTTTTTCTAACCATTGTAACAGATGATCGATATGACATGAGCTGGGTATTATGCATGATGGTTGGGAAGAACTTACTTTGGCAGATGCCCTGATTTGTACGATTCCATTGGTCTCAAATCCACAACTAGGCATTTTTCCAGTAATCCAAGATTCTGACTCAAATCAACTGTGAAGCATCTGTATTTAGGGCATGTTTCAAGGTTGAATGTGAAGGTTGTGGTTTCTAGTGTTGAAATATTCGGCTCGTCACAATAGGGTGTCACCGGCGTTTGTATACTTGATGTTCTTATCATCTTTGGTCTACGTTCTTGGGCTGAGAACAGTAGCGAATCCCATGTATTGTACATATGGGAGCACACTGAGTTCAGCATGGGTATATTGATGGTGTCTAGAATGCTGGTGATATACGATAGAGCCCTGGGTGCGTCGCATATTTGCAGGATACCCTCTCGTGCGCTATGTAAAATTCCTATTGCAATGTATTTGACGAAGTTTCTTGGATAGTTAAGAACAGTATCATATAGCATATAAAGCTGTTGCGTTGAGGCTATTTCTGCAAATATGCTCATGAACCACGGCAGGGCGAATGCATCTGGGTATGCGCCAAGTTGCTGAAGATGCACTGCTAACTGTGGATCAAAAAATATAAGCATGGTGCCAAACTCATCAAGCTCGTTGTTTACGAACGATCCTGAGTTGATATAGTAGTGCTTGAGGTACTTATCGAATACCTTGAAAACCACTTGCATGAATATGTCGAAATATTCATAGTACAGCAGTAAAAATGGCACAAATGTGGCGTATATTGAGCTGCAGAATATAATGTGTCTGTCCAAAACTTACTTTTGTAAACAGTCTATTTCGTAGGTTACCCTGATGGCAACAATAGCATGAACCATCATTTGCATAGCCCGCTTGGACTCTAAAAGGTCATTGTTGAACCTTTTAAACACCTTGTATATTTCATATTCCAGGTTAGTGTCTGTGTAACGAGGTTCGATGTACGACATTGGGGGTTTTACGTTGGTATCGACCTGGAGTATGACGCACCAGATATAACGTCTGAGTACCGGAGGCACGTCTAATAAAGCTTCTGTAGATATTTGCTGTATGCTTTCACTAGCGTTGAACAATAACTTTTCAAATCGTCGGTAGCGTATCCACTGGTAGAGAAAGCTAAACTGCCTGGCATAGGCAAACGTCGGTCTGATTTGATGCTCAATAATCATCGGGAAAAGATCAGCCTGCTTCATGATATCCAGTAATTTAATCAATTCAACAAACTCGTATTGATAATTGACAACATAAGGATCGCAATCAAGATCACTAATGGCATCTATTGGGTTGTTGCCCATGAGTCGCCAAAAGTAAAATAGATCGTCCACATGTATTGGTATTATACGCTTATTAGTCTCTTCCAAGCATAGTTTACGATGCTTTCGTTCTATGAAGTAGTCAATTGTCATGCGTCCAACATTATTCGTTTTGTTATCTGCCCAGTGATACGACGTAACCTTCCACATATATGGAGCTTCATGTGAAAGTGATTTAGTGTTGACCCTTTTGAACAACAAAAGCAGGTCTACCGCTCTTGGTCTAGCTTCTGTAGATACAACCAAGCACGTGTTAGCCATGTTAAAGAGTGTATATATCAAGTGGACATCTGCATTATGTTCCCGTGTAGGGTCACAGCTACCTTGGTCAAGGTCAATTCCTAGAAACGATACCATATTTGCGATTAATGACGATGATGTGAACCAATCTATTAGGATTCCGACTGCTGTCTCTATCAATTTGCGATATTGTTTGTAACTGTCATCTTGCGATATCTCATCTGGTTCTCGGTGGTCGACATGATTACCAGAATGGGAAAATTCCACATCGTTGTTAATAACAAAGCGTTGATCATTTTGTTTACTAGATATATTACTATTGACCGTGCATCCTGGATGTTCATGAATTTGACTTATATTTCCATCAAAGCCACCATCAGCCGATGCCTGATGCTTATCAGGATCCACTGGGTCATATCTGTTTATGTCGTTTGTCCAAGTTGCTTCTGCATGCCCACTACTTATTGAAGCAATTAATAGCGGATCGACGTGTTTATCATGGTTACACATAACTTGGAGTACCAGGTCTGTGTATCTCTCCAGGAGGGCATCTATCAAGTGGGCAATTTTAGATCTACAATTCAAATCATTTTCTGGGATATCCATCTTCATTGCATCAATGCACATTTGTTCTACATTCAGTCCTAGTAATGATTGACTCTTTTCCATATTGGAGCAAGCGACAGATATTAGTTTAGCGGTAATGGCGAAGGCATCTTGGACAATAGGTCTACTTTTAGAGCAACGTGCCATTGACGTAATATCACGATACAACTTTGTGGATGCACATTTATTTCCACTGGTTTCTATAGTCCTCTTGGCAATGAGCGCATTTATTACCTGTAAGCATATCATACCAATGCTCCAAGTATCATTTGTCATTGATTCATTGTATGACAACTGTTTTTTTCGATTTAGCAACTCCGGTGCGGAAAAGCATTTTGACAGCATCTCAAAGTCGCTTGGACGTTGAAAAATTCCGGGGTAAGGCTTTGAGTTGGCATCTGGTTGATTTGGGCACTCGTCGGCTGCAGTTTCATCTATTACATGCAAAGCTATACGCCGCAGGTATTCACTGGCGTAGCATCCTATTTTAACAGTTCCATTAGAATCTAGGAATACATTATGCGTCCCCAGTGACCCGTGCTCTATACCGTGCAGGTGTAAGTACTGTATACCAGTTACTATTTGATGTACAACGTTGAATAGGTCAATATCGTAGACATCGAGTTTGTTCTCATTATACCGTGAGGAAACGTGGTAGCTATCCAGCAGATCATCTAGAGACACGGAATATTGTTCCGAGACTAGAATGTAATTGCTGCCATCTAACCTCAATATATCGGTATAGCATGATATATTAGGGTGCCAAAGTGTCCTTAGATGCTGGAAAGCTTCTGCCACAGCACCTCGAACTGATGAAGTATGACAAAGGTACGAAGTATATAACTTACCCCTGGAGTTTGACGCTGCATATGGTACGTGAAGCTTTTCAATTCCTAATCCAAGGTCAGAATACAGCTGGGCGTTGTCATGGCTCTCCAAGCCTTCAACCGCCGCCATCTAGGAACACATTCCTAGGAATCACGGTTAATGGCGCCTAAATATCAACAACGCAATAAAACATGGCGTTAGTACTAATACATTAACCGGTTTAAGCACCGGTGTGTAGCATACAATGAAAGTGTGTAGTGGCAAAATTAAAATTCTTATGTTATAACAATAGCTTTCAGCATATAATCACTGTAGATGATAGATTAGTGACACATTCCAGCGGTATCATGCCATTTAGCCCACGAATGGCAGTTGATACTGAACACAGGATTCCACTTGTATGCAGCCCACACTTTTAAGTGTGTATATCATTGCCCACATCAATACGGCACTCAGCCATGGTGGCGTAAAGCTCACTCATAAGGGAACCGCCAGTGGTAAAATCGGCATTACTTTCCAATGCACCCTGGGCCTCGTAGATTCCAGAGTTGTCAATAATAACCTGTTCGTCATAACGGTACGTAGCCGATGACCTGAGGCTTGGCTGGTTTTCGTAGGTGCCTGAAACGGTTTCAGATGAAACAAAGCTGTCCATGTCCACACTTTCACCATACTTGAACGTAGCAGATGAGCGCAACTCGGGTTCGTTCTCATAGGTACCGTGCAATGCGTTACCCCTGCTTACACTAGGGGTCATTGAATCATTGTGCCTGACACTAGCAATCGAGCGTTCCCGTGGGACGTTCTCGAAATTCTCCGTGGATACCCTGTTGACTGCCGCTCCATAAGAGAAATCAGCGGTCGATTTCTTCTGTGGAACATTCTCAAAAGTCTCTCCACCTTTTGGTTTAACTGCGTCGCCGTACCTTACATTTGCGCTGGAACGTTCCTGAGGCTTATTCTCGAAGGTGCCGCTTGAAACGGGGATGACATGGGAGAAGGCAGCCCTTGATTTATGGTGTGACGGGTGGTTTTCGAATGTTCCACTTGACTTCGTTTCTAAGCGATCGCTGTGCCTTACACTGGCACTAGAACGCTCCTGAGGTTTGTTTTCAAAGGTACCACTGGTGACCTTAAGGAAGTTGCCCTCACTTGACCTTGCATCCGCTACACTCACTGTGGCGGGTATGTTTTCAAAGATCGACTCAATCTCATCCTTTGGCGCCACCCTTTCACATGCACGGGCATTTGCAGCACTGACACTAACCGGTTCGTTTTCAAAGACACATTCCGCGATTGGCTGCTCCACAGCTTCAGAGGCCCTTGCGTGGGCTCCCGAAGACTCAGCGGGCGTGTTTTCGAATACTACAACATCACTTTTCACGGGTATGGGATCAGATGACCTAACATGTGCCTCTGATTTTGAACGTGGTTCATTTTCAAACACATGAGATGTCTTTGCCTTTTCCACCTTTTCTGCATGGGTTACATCGGCTTTTGATTTCCTGTCTGGTTCATTTTCGAATGTCGACGGTTCTGCCTTGCGCTCAACTACTGTATGGGAACCAGCATCAGCCTGCGACGGTTGAACATCACTCTCGAAGCAGTATTTTTCATGCCTTTGTGCTGCGGTGGCCACAATGCGAGACACCGATTTGTTCGAAAGGCTATTGTCCTTTTCAAGAAACTTTGCAGGCTTCATTTTGACAAGCGAATGGTGTGTGTCAGCTCACGCAAAATAGTGTCTTATGCAATCATGAAATAGAATTATATCAAACACGAATTATTACTCAGTCCTAGGAACGTGATATTGTTAATTGACGTGGCTATGCCATTAGTGCGCATATGAGGTGTACGGCGGAAGCTCGTATAAGGCCAATATGCACCAAGTCAATATACGAATATTAAACGACACAGGGGCGTTTGGACTATTAATATCTGCTATATAAATTCCAAGCACTCGGTGCGTGGCATACAGACGAGTTTATGTTGGTATAAACGTGGCGTGATACTGGTCGTATATTGCTGTGCCACACATCGAATCAGCAAACCTGCGGTAAACCTCTGGTTACAACAGTAAGGCCCGAAAAAAGAGTCTATTAGACATTAAAGCTGTGTTGCCCAGGTGTGCACGTGTCTTATGCTATAGGTTACTCTGTTTATTGACCGACTCTGATGAATACCGCCGCGAACATTTTTTGGGCAAAATATACAATCCATTAATAACCCGGGCCCCTATAATAGTTAATTAATCCCATTTCCAGTGGATGTGTAATGGTATCGTGGCATATACCAGTGTAATGTTCGGCGTTGATTCACTGGGGTATGTTTAGCTTCCGCAATATATCCTTTCTATGGCGTATTAGTACTGTTGTTATACCCCTAAAACAAGCTTCAGATGCTAGTCGTACTATTTAATTATTGTTGAATTTCATTTGCAATAGTAGCCATGAGGGTGTTTGAAGGCCATTCTCGATACAATTTAACACTTTTACGTCTATATTCAGCTATAGAATCGCAGAATAACGAAGATTTAACGAATGAGAGTGGTAGCATAGCTCCACCGCAGCAAGATGCTGTTAGCAACCCAGATCCATCTCTATTTGCTGGTTCATTCGATACAATCGCAAACGTCTTAAGTGATCGTGTAATCCGATCATTGAAATCTTCTGGATTTGAGCACATGACTCACATCCAATACAGAGCCATACCTAAAATTATAAACGGTGCTGATGTCCTTATCCGTAGCGCCACAGGATCTGGTAAGACTCTTACCTTCCTGGTGCCTGCATTGCAGCGGCTTGTCTGTCCTAAGAATGGAGTTAAGATAACTCGAGAAGATGGCACTCGTGTATGTTGTATTTGAACTGAAATATATCTCTTAGGTCATGATAATATGTCCCACTAGGGAGCTATCAATACAGACCCAGGCTACCATGGCTACTTTATCACGGCCCTTTCCCTGGATAGTAGTCGCTGCCATCAAAGGTAGGTACCGCAAAGGCAACATCATTAAACCGCAGGTGGAGATAGCCGGAAATCTGAGAAGGCGCAAATCCGTAAGGGTATAACAGTACTCGTAGGAACTCCAGGACGTGTGCTAGATCATTGTGATAGCACTGCGTCATTCAATGTCTCGAATATAGAGTTATTCGTGTTGGATGAGGCCGATCGTTTGTTGGATATGGGCTTTGAAACCAAGATACGCGCCATATACAAATTCTTATGCACTCACAGCGAGGAAAGTGGCACCTTCGACGTTCAAACAGTAATGACGTCAGCAACTTTGACGGATGCAGTGCAACAGTTGGCTGACTTCTGTTTGCGCAACCGGAGAGAGACTATCGGTATCGAGGACGATATCTTGGCGTTACCCGCTACACTAACACATGAGTACGTACTGATTGAGCCCAAGGACAAGTTCGTAGCGCTGGTGTCCCTGTTATTGAAGTATTTATCCAATGATGAAAAGGTGCTTATTTTTGTGGCCAACTGCCAATCGGTGGTGTTCTATCACAGGTTACTCATGACATTGACGTGGCCTACTATCGGTGGTCAAAACAAATCGAACATGCCTACTGATTCCAAGAAGTACCAGAAGCTCCTGGGTCATAATGATGCTATAGATGATTACATGTTAACTAAAGGGAATGAATCAATGTCATTCAGGTCAGTATCTGACGAACGTAGGCGCGGGCCCTTGATATTTGACAAGGTACCTATATTAATGTTACACGGCAGCATGAGCGGAACCGACAGGTATGTTGTTCTAGTGCTACTATATCATATATAGAACCGGTTACGTCAACGACTTCATGAGCAGCGATCGAGCTGTCATGATATCAACTGATGTGGCCTCACGGGGCCTGAATCTATCAAAGGTTAAACGGGTTATTCAGTATGACCCGCCACAACAACTAGAGGAGTACATACACAGATCAGGTAGAACTGCGCGACTTGGGGGCACTGGCCACGCAATCCTACTGCTTATGCGCCACGAGGCACAATTTATCAATGCCCTGAGAAAACGTGGTGTATGCGTCAAGGAAATAATG
This sequence comes from Babesia bovis T2Bo, assembly GCF_000165395.2. Classification (NCBI taxonomy): domain Eukaryota; phylum Apicomplexa; class Aconoidasida; order Piroplasmida; family Babesiidae; genus Babesia; species Babesia bovis. Next base: position 1,229,731 of record NW_026261571.1, read on the forward strand.
GAAGGTGTAGTTTGGTCGTATATAGAGCAGACCTATGTCCCCAAGCACTTACGCACTTTTAAAGGGTACAACATTAACTTCTTGCGGAATTGCTTCTGCGACATCGTGGCAGGGGATCATGATTTACTTATATCGGGACAGGGTGCGTTCAGGTCGTCGGTACAATCGTACAAGACATACTCGCGCGATTTGAGGCGAATATTCGACTTCAAGAAACTGCATCTGGGCCACTATGCTACGTCATTCTGTCTTAAGCAGAAACCTAGTGAGATATTGTTTGACCCGCGGCATGCTGCTAATGAAAGTGCTACGTCCCAACCAAACAAAAGACGATTGGGTACAACATCCAGTAAATCTGACAAACGACCGCGATCAAAGGATCATGACAGGGGCCGTTTGCAAAAGAAATCTGTTGAGAAAAGACCAAAGCCGCAAACTGACCGAAGACCAAAGGCTGCCTCACTTAGCAGTGCCGCCACAGAAACTGTCAACAAGGCACTGGAAATATTAAAATCGCGCAACCAAGTGCTGACGAAGCGCTGATGCTCCTGCGCACTGTTCCTGGTGGTAGACAACCGATGTGAATACTGTTTAGACATTGAGTTGTGAATGACATACACCACTTAAAAGTTGATTGCTATGTGCTTGTTAGTGACCGATACTGCATTTATAATTACGATTTAAAGTGATATGCGCAATCAAGAATGATTGCGCTCTTCCACTAACTGCAGCCACCGGTCGTAAGACAGTGCACTTACAATACCCTGACAGTTTTCCTCGTTGTCAGTGACTTCAGCAATGCCCTGGGTGATATTGGCCAACATTTAAGAGTACTTACCTTCAGGAGCGTCTCACGCTCACGTTGTGTAAATTTGACCAAACCCTTGACAACCAGGAAAGTCAAGGCGTATATGTTATGACACGTCTGGTTGTAACCGTTATTAGGGTCGGGGTCGAGTACAAAGTCCCAAAAGGATATAGGGTCATCAGCTGACATAGACATTAAACGCGCCTTTAGTTCTTCAGTATGCCTCTGTATATTCAGGGCGTCCGTATAATCAACCATAGTTCCTAACTCCTTCCGCTTAGATTCACGAGGTTTAGCAACACTTTCCTCGGTACGGTTCCTCTTAGCAGGTTGCGATTCAGTGGTAACTGCCGTTGCAGGCTTCGGCAAAGTGTTCCAGGATAACGGGGAATAGGCAAGAACCTTTGAAGAGAAGAATTTGGACAATTTAACGAAATCCAACTCCAAAGGCTCGTCACCCTGTGATCTATAACTACTTGTTACGGGACCCTCTCGGGTAGAAAAGTGAGTACAATACAGATCCAGTACAACGCCAAGCAACTCCTGTGCCGTGGCCTCGTTCAACCGTGAGGCTTTCGCCTTGATAATTGAGCTTAGCTTCACACCGTGGTTAAGTGCCTTGGACACCCCTACCCGTGAAGCAACATTGTTAATAATGAACTCATCCTGTTCAATTGCCTGCTGGAGATCTTCATTGGCTTCGAAACTAGTTAAACCTCCGAAGTCCAGCTGGTCTATAGACTCGTCGATTTGCTGGAAGGCTACTCCGTCAACTTCTTCCTGCAATGAGCCTTCATCCTGCGACGCGTCAACCATCGCAAGCAACGTGTAAACAAAAGTATATGTATTAACTTAAATTACAGTTATTTTATACCGTTTGTCAAGCGCTGGAAGTTGTCGTACTGTACCGTGGTGAAGTTGTACAGCGATTCCTCAATCATGGCAACAATGCGATCGATACACACATCCTCAGATAAGTTCAACATAAACCGCTCTCTAAGCATATCCATGGTATATGTAGTGCCAGCGGCGAAGCACGGCATCTTATGGGCGTCAGTCATCATCTCAACCAGGAGTACAATGCGGTCCATGTGCTTGCGAGCTTCGAGAAGGCCGCGAATAACCAGCGCCTTGAAGTAACCAAAGTTGTCAGAAGTCTCTCCTCCCATGACGTCCACGTATTCCTTAGTCAACTTGAACGGTGAAGTCTCGAAACTAATGTTACCGGGAGTATTAGACAGACAGAAGCCATAGTCAATGTGGATGACATGACCATCACTGTCCAGCAAAATGTTACCGTTGTGTCTATCCCTTACTTGTAACAAATATGATATGATAGAATAAGCCGCGTGACTCTCAATGAAGTTCTTGCGGGCCTCGTATATCGTCTTGGCGTACATGCGCTCGAAGGCGCGGGCGATGGAGTCCACATTAAACTTGCGCTTGACCACGTCCACCGAACATGTGTCATGAAGGAACTCTATGATCCCACAGTTAGGACCCGTGACAAGTATTTCAACCGGGCGTATCCAGAGTGGCAGGTGGGCATTGGCGAATATTTCCTTGAATAGTAACAGTAGCTGGTTAACCATGTACTCCTGTCGTAAATCATCACCACCCTTGATTATCACTGCACGGACGTTCCACGACTCTAGGTTGCCGTAAGGGCTGTATTTACGCAGTTTCTTCTTCTTCTCCTCAAATAGCTCGGGGAAAATATAAGCCTTAGCCTCTTCAGGACTCATGCGCTCAAGAATTGGGAACTTGGTTTCAGAAGCAGAGTGAGGCGAATTGCTATTGTAATTCTCCTGCCTGTGTTGGATCATTGACTTGATACTCGAGCCAATAGCAACACCGTGAATCGCAGATAAAAGTGACGATACACTGTCATCCTCGCCGCGCCAACTATCCAGAGGCCTGCCTTTAAATTGCTCACGGCGTTCATTGTGACTTTGCAGCACTTCCGGAGGCAACATACCCATGGTATACCTGATGCACTCCAACGGGTTCATTACGTACGATACATCGGCAACATCTAGTAGCCCCGAGGCCACAAGGTCCTTGACTATGGCCTCATAGACATACATGTCACGGAAAGTTATACTCTCTATACTCTTTCCCTGCTCACCACGAGATATAACCCTGACGTCCTCGTCAAGATTTGCGATTTCAAAGTAAAGGACGAACGGTGCACGTTTTTTAGACAGGAATATTTTAATTTCATCCTCGACAATCCTCAGAAACTGGAATGGGATATTAGTTTGCTTGTCTCTACCCATCTTGTTCATTGGCAGAGATAGGCCACGGTACGCAAAACTCTCCTCATAAGCAGCTACCACACAACGTTGGACTAACATCCACTCATTCATGGATTTTGCAAACAATGTTAATAGCGGTAGACGAGCATCACGCTTGGCTATAGTAGTCAACAACTTAGAAACTTCCATACACAACTTGACGAAATTGCTCAACATGTTAAAGTAATCCAAACGACGCTGCTTCATCATTAATCGCTCCAATTCATACTGGATTTCATCAGGGCACTCCACATATGGTGGAGTCTCCAGGTCTAATGGGTCACCAATCTTAGAGTAAGGAGTGGGCACCTTCACTTTAGAAAAGGGACACAGTAATGTAGTAGCATTGTAAATCATCTGCTTAGGCATGGTAGGCCGTAAAAGTGCATCAATATGTGTAGCAGTGTTGAAAATGCCCTCATGACCAGCACGAATAGCAGTAATAGCAGCACGACGAATTAATAAACCCTTAGAACATAGGTTCAACTCCTTGTCAACCGTGGGAGCAGCTGACTGTGACAACGGCGATATTAACTTACAATTGACAACGGCCATCTCAGTTTCCTGCGTCATTTTCTGCGCTAAATGGCCAATCTTAGAAGCCTGATCCGATATGATGGCTTGGTAAAACCACGAAAGCTTTAATGCAAAATGCATAGAGGTAGAAGCACGGTCCAAAAGAAACCGATGCAAAGACGATTTACCATACTTAGATATTGACAGTTGACATAACTGAGGAAGGTAAAACATAACCTCTGAATCAGTGCGTTTTGAATAGAGCAAATTGACCAGATATTCGTGAACTCCAGGTTCCTTCCTATGATATAAATGATGCATGTGCATATAAGCGTCGAAATAATCGTTTTGGTATAACTGCAACAGACTGCCCGAATCAACAGTCAAATCAGTAATGTCAATTGGATTCTCACTGGTACCAGCCACCACCTTATCCAAACGCTTCTTGGAAGATTTACGTGATATGTTGAAAACCTTTGGCTTAACCTCGGCATCTCTAATAGTATCCTGATCGTCACTATGAATGCTAACACTTTTAGAAGGGGAAGTATTAGAATCGTCAGCCGATCTGGACACAGGCTCTACATCACTATCTTTCCAGAAACTAGAAGATTCATCAGGTTGTGGTGGCCCAGAATTGATGGCATTATCTGTAGCACTGCCTTCATCCGGTAGTGGTCCATCAGCAGTGTCGTCGTTAGGCTGCGAATCAATAGATGAATCTTCCGGACTACTATTCTCCTTGGGATCAGAGGAACACGATGCCTGTAAATCGTCATTATCAGTGTCATCATTGGAAGTAACACTTTCGTCGGATGCAATGACAACGTCACTAGACGTTGGTTCCACAGGAGTGGTATCAAGGGGAACGTCATTTGACGAATCACTAGGCTGTACATGATCCAAGTTCAATATATTCTCATGAACTATTGTGTACGTCTTGGATTTCGGCGTATCCTTCGCAGATAAATCTGGATATACATCGCGATGTAGCTGGTCCATCAAGTGTTCATCTATAGGACCAGATAAAGTGTGTTTAATACGTGTTGTATCCGATGTAGTCATTTCATTGGCTAACAGTTCTTCATCTAATGCCTCGGGGTCCTGGCCTACACTGTAGAAGTGCTCTTCGGCATCGGATGCACGATAGGGACTACATACGTCATCCGGAGTTGATACTTCATAGGCATAAGAAGTGTTACCCACTACGGGATCAACTGATTCATGCGTTAAACTCATGTCAGCTGGAATGGAAACATCGTCATTAGATTGGGGCGATAGGACCTCAACATTTTCCTCAGTGACACTGCCCGTATCTCTGGAGTCAACATCGCCATTTAATACTTCATTACTAGACCCATCTTCAGAGTTATGCTCCGATATGGAGTCCTCATCAGGAGAAGAAATCATTTCTGTCTTCCCCTTGTGACTATCTTCCTTATCCCCTTCATTTTCCACATGATTAACAACGTGCTCAGCCATTTTAGCAATTAAAGCGAAATTACTACGCAAGAGACTAACCGTGAGAATTACAATACCACGCTGCGATCTGATTTCTTGAAGTGAATATTTTTATTAAGTACCGTACTATCCCAGCAATGACGCAAACGACAACGCAGCCTACCGAAAAATCAAAAACTAATGTACGCCATTTTTATGGCTTTTCCATATGGCTGATGTAACGTTCCTGGATCGGTCTACGTTGGGTTGCCGGTTAACCACACGCAACGATGCACGCGTTACTACAATCACACTTTATATATAAAACACATCAACCCATATACACAATCATATTATATTTTATATTTAAACTATTCATATAACACCGTTTTGTGTGCACAATGATCTGTAGCTGAACATTGAGCCAGGGGATTAATACATTGCACCTTCCATGATGATTCACGTTATACGTTTAACATTTTGCAGAGATTATTTTGCAACATTGCAATATTTTGTCATTCGGCTATAAACATGATGGCTGTGAACGTAATTCCATTATTGTTATTAATATTTATATATAGATGAGACCATACTTTATGTATAATAAAATAATTACAATATATAAGAATCCGGTGTCTTTATGTGTGACTAAAGGAAGTGCCAGTGGAAAATGATTTCCACGAGATGCTTGCTGCAGCGCTTCCCATGTCATACTTGCTGAATACATATTTAACAAGTAAAAGTCACAAATGAAAACAACATATAAACAGCAATATGAAGACTCCTACAAAGAATAATAGAAATACATATGATTCACTAGCAGTGTCCCAGTATATAGAAACTAATAGTGCAGCCAGATTAAGTAGATCATCTAATCCATTCAGTAAATCCCAGTACATAGATGACGATAATAGGTTCTATACATCTTCTCATAAAGAGATAATTACAACTCCATCTAAGAGATCATATCACCGTGAAGAGGGTTCTGTTTATTCTGCGTCTAGTTACAAAAGGTCAAAGATAAACAGCCTTACGCCCTACGGACTACAGAATAAAGCTCTTCATAGCGGACAGTATGTTTTTATTTTATCTTACCTTTTTTGAATGTATCACCTAGTAGTACATTACAGACAACCATCACAATGCTGTGACATATGTCTCTGTTATATATTGATTGTCCCTTCTGTTGGAGCGACCATTGTATCGCTTTGGGTTTTACAGTGATTTTCTATGTTGCTTGACTTCATTACATAACCTGTCAAGATTATATATATCTGTTATGAATATACAGTGACGTAAACATTTGGATGGAAAAGTCGGAACTGTTGACAAAAATGACAGAGAATCAATATAAAGCAAACAAAGTATGGTTATTTCTGTATAATGTTATAATTCATAGGCGTTACAAAATATATCAGCATTACTGAGGGAAGTTGACAGATCTACCGCCCAATTAAAACACATGGGATTATTTCGATGAATTACGTACTTCATTCCACATAGTGCTTCCGTCTCACTTTCGGGAAGTGTATGACATCCTTTATGTTTTGGATCCCAAGTAAAAACATGATCATACGCTCAAAGCCGATTCCGAAACCACCATGGGGAACATTACCAAACTTTCGTAGCTCAAGATACCTGTGAATATATAAAAAGACTCTAGAATAACATACCCTGCGTAATCCTTACCATATACACCATGCTCTTGCATAGATCTGAATATAATAAGTGCATAACTATAGACATACTTCTCTAATTCGGGGTAATTGACTTCTCTTATCGATCCTCCAGCAATTTCCCCGACCCCCTCGGCAAATATGTCCACATTATTCACTACACCGCCGTCCAGCTGCTGCATGTAAAATGGCGCAATAGCACGAGGGTATTGGACAACCGCAACAAGAGGTGATTCAAGTATGCTTAGTAAACTACGCTCATGAGCTGCAGATAATTGGTCTCCCCATTCCAGTTTTGAATGTTCATAGGATTCATCCGTTTCTATAGCGCGATTTAGTATAGACAAGGCCTCCTTATACTCCAGCGTATGGATCGGTTGAGGTTCGCAGTAGTTAGGGTCATCAGTTAAATGCCTTGGAAGGGAATCCTGCCCTGAACTACCAGTGCCTACAAGGGTTTCGAGGCGCTTGATAATGCTTGTTTTAAAATGTCTTTCCAAAAGCAAGATGTCATCTCTGCAGTTATCTAGAATCGTACGTGCCGAACCAATGATTATTTGATGGATCACATTAATAAGGTCCTAGTTAGTATGATATCCAAGTTATACACTCACCTTAAGATCGGGACCTACCATCTCAGCCTCAAGCATCCAGAATTCGCAAAGGTGTCGTGGTGTCTGAAAGATATAAATTAACAAATGGACACAAACATCTGATCTGTCAGCTCGAAAGGCCGGCCCAAGCTTCCAGACTCTGCTAAAACCAGAACATAACGCCTCTAACTCTAGTTGACCAGAGACACTCAGAAATGTTCTATCGATCTGTAGTCAATAACCAAGATAAAGACATTACTAACCCCCTCATTGTTGCCAATATTTGGTGGAATGACCTGCTTCCATTTTAACACAACACAACATTACAAACCTCAAAGATATCTCCCATGCCTTCACAATTTACAGTGGTTAGCAATGGTGTAGTAACGTTTATAAAAGATCGTTTCTGCAAGCTGTATAATGATCCCGTGACATGGCATACCTTCATTATATGATACAACCCTTCGGTTACAGCGCTTCTAATTCTAAATATAGCCTGCATAACGGCGTTTCTCGATCTAAAATTAACATGTTCGCGTAAATACGTCATTGGATATATACCATTTAGACCCACAGGGTCTAGGTCACGCATGTCTTTAAAAGATGGATGTAAGGATACTGAGTGACCCTCCTCCCTACCGTCAACCACTAATCTTAGGCTGGTAGCTGATAAATTTGTTTTTAACAATTTCTTTTCCGCCATTCCAATAACCGTAATTGCATCCCCAACGTTTACGTTTCTCAGCATCCCGTAATTCGGATGGCTACTCCAAACCACCACGGAGACATGCGAAGGGGATGTACCATCTACCACTTCAATGTATGTGCCCGTCTTCTCAGCATTTTCCGTTGTTTTTCTCACCCATCCCACCAATTTATACAGCTGTCTACCGCCGTTTGTAGTAGTGTTATCACTGGCGGTGGTATTACCTTGAGTATTTGGCAATAATCCGATAAATTCCTTGGCGGTAATATGCTTAGTCACAGGTAAAGTGACATCACTATCACTCTCAGGTGAACTGTTAACAGATGTCCGGAATGACCGATGTCCGACAAAACGTTGGTAAGGCGTTAAATATGCCATAGATGGCATAGCCCTGACGTTTGTCCTAATTGATTCATTTTTGTTCATGTAACATGATCCTAAATATATCCCAGTCAAGGGGAAAAAAGACTTTGTTATATTCATTCGGTATCAGCAACGTAACAAATGTATCAAAAAGAGTCATTTGATTCTAGGATTCCTTTTATCAATATATAGCATGTACCCTTTAGATGTAGATGTTAAATCAGCCGCCAGCAATGATGGTTGGACATTCCCCAAAAGAATCTATACTCTATAGTCGCATCAATAGAAACTTATTTGCTCTCATAATATTATACATGAATCTATATATAGAATATATTATATTCGATATGTCTAGGTGTATATTGTAGAAGGAAGGCTATGATTAGTTTTACATTTACATACACATCAAGGGGCACAAAATCAATCCACATGAAAAGCATGTGAGACTAAGGAACACTAAAAATCAAGCATTATATATGAATAACATCAATGTGATTCCATATATGCCAGATTAGACCTAATGTTTCCAACGTGAAGCCTGGTGTGTAGGCGGTTGTGTATAAAGATGTGATATATAAAGAATGGTTCCATCAGGCGTATCTAGAGAGGTATTGCCATCTTGTTGACAATTACACACCGGTAAATGCACATTTTACTGCGTTACATGTCATTATCATCCATGACAAACGAGGTTTCTGTGAGAGTGGGAGAAAAAAGATTTGTTATTCTATTGAAGTGATAGGAATATATCAAATAACGTACCTCTTAGCTAATGATAGGCCGAACTTACGAGATCCCCGGCTGCCAACGTTTATGTTCCGCAGTTTGTCTACCACTAGCTCAGGGGAGTTCGCCGCTGCTTCCATAATATCTGATGGTGTAGGATAGCTGTATTTAAATAGTGCTTATGAAAACAACTTACATATTGGCAATGGCAATAGCGGCTTCCTTCCCTAATTCGGGTATTTGCTGTAACTGAGCAATCCATCTATATAGATATATTAACTAGTCGCCAAACATACATTCGTGTAATTAGCGGTATTTCTTCTGTGTTATCCGATTGAGGCTTTGATCGAAAGTACATTGAGTTTTTAGGATTGACACAAAGCTCTGTAGCTGAACATGCATTGAGCATGAGTTTAGCCTGTAGCGTGTATTCAAGTATATTGACACGTACCAGTTCAACATCGTCTTCCGCTTCGATGGTATCAACCTGATGCTCCACTACAAGAGAACATATGATCTCATCCAAAGCAACGTTGTGAACCAAGGGACTCTGACTTTCTTGCGATAATTGAGTGTCACCTATTTGGTTGTTGCCATGCAAAGCATATAAACGCAACGCATGTAAAACCAACACCAAAGTTACGTTGCTATATAGCACTTTCAATATTTCCACAGTTGTAAGTATGCGTTGTTTCAAAACAGCTATGTTACAGTTCAGTACGTCTTCCTTGGTGTATAACAAAAAGAATATAGCGGGCTTTGTTGGAGAAGTTGAAAATTCAGCTTCCTCATCAGATGAATTAACAAGGTTCTCAGTATCAAATATTCGTTCCGTACTCTCAAAGACAGAAGTCTGAGTATCTTCTAATTGACTACCAATATCTGCGCGTAATGTAATTCTATATTTTGCGGTATGATAGAAATAGCCACTGCGCATAGCTGCAACATACCAGGCATGTCCTTGCCCAATGCTCGGCAAAGGTGAGTTTTATAAGTAAAATTGGTAGTTAACATACATATATTGCCTTCTTTCAACATAATATCGTAAACTGCTTTGTCAACAATTTCGTTGTCGTTGTTAACCAAAATTTCAACTTCTAATGGTCTGCCTTCGTTATATTGCTCTAGATGTGGTTTGAGTCTGTACCATGTAGGAGGCAGCCAGAGCGCCATTTTAACCTTATTGGCCACATTTTCGGTTTCCATAAGTATAAAACATCGACTTGAAGTGTTTGAAGTTAAAGAAGGTTGATGCCCATTGAATAATATGAGGAATACTAGTCAGTGGAATAACGATTATTTCAGCCTTGTACACATATTTGGGAATACATTTTAAATTAATTTATTAGTTAAAAATAAACCCTACTGCCCATTTATTAACTAATTAGAACTAACTGTTTGTGCTAATATATGGAAGACGACATTAATACACAGTAGGGCTACACATTGCATTACCTAAAACATATATATTAGAGGATTTTTATTCTTATTTCCAGATTTATGTAAATTATTAAAGTGTTGTGAATATATTGTCGATTTTCCTTAAAACCCATTGGCCTTTGGTACCTATCTCATTGACTAATTGACAAGATTTCTATACGTTAAACGTATATTATTATGCAATAATGAGTGATCATTCATCACCCGATCACAGCAGTAGTGAGGAGGAATTTGGTAGGTTTTTTGTTGTCAGCGTATTATCTAGGTATCATTGGTTACTATATTACTGATTGTCTAACAATACTGCAAAATTATAAAGTTCAAAAACATTTTCAGGTCCTCAACCTATTGTTGATACATCGAGTACAACCAAGAAAAGAAAAGGTAATTTACCACTATAGGATGCCATATCTTACAGTCGATTTTAACGATTCGTTATATTTGCAAAATATACCTTCCGCCACCCGTTATGAACGTAGCTTTGGGCATAAAGCAAATGTAAGGCATGGTAAGTTATAATTATCTAGATTCATTGAGGTCAGTGGTTGCAAGCGCATCGACTAGGTATATTGCCACCGGAAGCGATGATGGTTACATCAACTTCTGGTACTACGACACTGATGGAGTACAATTTGTAAAGCGTATTGAAGCGCATAAAGCGCGAATCACACATATGAGGGCGTCACTCGACGGTCTTGTATTAGGCAGTATCGCTTTGGATCGTAAATATAATCACATCGACTTTCCATCATTCGACGTTGTAACCAGGATTAATCTGGAGTTTGTACCACTATGTTTTGAATTTATAACGACCTCCAGTTCACCGCATACAATACTCGCAATGTAAGTTTGTACATCGTTTGGTATATGATCTTCAGAGCTTCTGCCGGTGATAGTAAAGTCTATATCTACAAACCTTCTATCAGCTCGAAACCTGAACGCATAGTGTCAATCAGTACGAAAGACATACATACCATGGTCCATAATTCAAGGTATGATGTATGCTTAGCTGCAAATCGCCACGGTGACGTGGATGTCTTTGATGCAAATACCTTTAAATTCCCATCAAAACAATCGCAATTACAATTCCAGATGAAAGGTGACACTGATTTATACGAAATGCGTAAAGTTAGTACCCACGTAGTGTCAATGGCTATATCGCCCAATGGAGAATTCACTGCAATGCATTGCCACGACGGAATGATTCGGTTATACCGTTTCGTAACTATGAAACTAATAAGGGTTTATGACGAGAGCGCTTTAATGTATTCAGCTGCACAGAGTGATCCGAATGCATCGTCATTACACCTGGAATCTGTAGATTTTTTAAAACGCAGGGCACAGGAGATTGAGTTAGCCAAATTGGGTACGGAGCAGGGTGAATATAGTGGAATGACTTTTGATTCGTCCTCTAACTATTTAATATACCCCTGCTTACTAGGGATTAAGGTGGTTAATATCCATACAAACAATTTGGTGCGCCTCATTGGAAGGTCAGAGTTGTCAATCAGGTTTTTGAAAGTCGCTCTCCTGCAGAATATATCGAATAAAGGGCACATATCTTCATCACGTTCCGAGAGTAAGGACGTGATGGACCCAATTATTCTGGCCACTGGATATCAAAAGCAGAAACTTTATGTATTTAGCAATAGGGAGCCAACTGAAGAAAGTTTAGAGACACGTGATGTAGGCGCCCATGTGGACCCGAGTACAGGTCAACTAACAACTAAAGGTGCGTTTAATCATTGGAGTGACATGCTTGATAGGGATATCGTCCACACATATAGGTGAACGACTAGCACGTGAGGCTATTATCCATACAAACATGGGTGATATTCATGTGCGACTGTTCTACAAGGACTGTAGTAAAACGGTAGAAAACTTTACCGTCCATGCGCTGAATGGATATTACAATAATTGCACATTCCACCGTGTTATTCCAAATTTCATGATACAAGGAGGTGATCCTAGCGGAGACGGTACCGGAGGTGAGTTGTGTACATCACTGCACAATTAATACAGGGGAATCCATTTGGGGTAATGAATTTGAAGACGAAATAGTACCACACTTGAAGCACGACAGACCTTTTACCCTCTCAATGGCAAATGCTGGACCAAATACCAATGGATCGCAATTCTTCATCACAACGGTGCTATGTCCGTGGTTAGATGGGAAACATACAGTATTTGGCAGGGTCATATCAGGAACAGATATAGTACAGGCAATAGAACAGGTTGGTGTCTAAATCCATAAGATGACATATTGCAGGTACCGACGAATAGCGACGACAAACCGCTCAAAGACGTGAATATTATCAACGTCAAACCAATATTTTAATGTTACAGAATGCCTAAGTTCAGTATAAAAGTATGGTCAACCATTATTTATTTTATGAACTCGTGTATACATGATGAAAAATTTCTACATCCACAAGAAACTTGTTTATCACTTGATGAATATGTGGAATTATTAGTTACTATAAATGCAATTGAAATCATATAGGCTCATCTACTAAATATATGAGAGGCAAGTATGTTATCCCTATATGAGCTGCAGCTTGAAAAAATTCTACGCAGCTGTAAAAACATCAATTCCTTTGTCTGTGATTTTTCCGGTTGCGAAAACGTTATTGCACGCGTTAGACGCGATAAAAATTCCCAGTAATATGACTTCATATTTATTGAATATATACCAGCGAGGTAGTCCCTTATTTGTTTGCGTACACCTTGCTCTACTTATCCTTACATTTTAGGGTTTATCGTGCATTAATGGGCACCATTTGTGTCTCTTAATGCGCATTTCCTGCTGTATTGTTGATATATTTCTCAATTTAAAACTATTTACGGTAAGGATCTAATGTTCCAACGGAGTATTGTCCAGTAAGGGTCCCATTCCTTCTGCATACGAAATATATTCTTGTTTAAACGGAACAACAAAATTTAGAGACATATTCTGTATTGATAGTCAATAGACGCCGTAAATCGTAAGCAGAAGTGTAATGTTTGAGAGTTGTTTTGTTCAATTATCTTTAAGGGCGTGAAGCAATAGTAATATTCGCAAATCTTCAACTATTCGGTAGATTTTAGAGCGTTGATGTCAATATACACGTTACTATTGATTCAAAATGCCTATTCTTAGTGAAGAAGATTTGGAACGCTTCCGTACCAAGGTTTGTTCCTTGGCATCCTCCATGAGATGTGACTTTGGGGTGGAAAGATGTAACTATTCTCATAATCTCTACTGGGCAAGAAGATGTCCCTTCTATTTGCGTGATTCTTCCATTTTGAGATATATTCCAGCATGCTGTCCGGATGTGGAATTGGGTCCAGGAAGTGCCATATTAAAAAATACATGTCCTCGCGGAAATAACTGCGCTTTTGCCCACTCGCTCGAAGAGATGAACTATCACCCATTAGTTTACAAAACAAAAATGTGTGCCCAGTATCGAGAGGGTAACTGTAGGACGTATTACTGCCATTTGGTACATGGATTAGCGGAGTATCGTGTTCCTCGAGATTATGTTTTGCCACGTAAACGTGGGATAAACATACCACAGTTCGAGCACGTAACAATGGTAGATAATATAAGGAATAGCCAGGGTAATGTTAATAGTTGCGGGTATTTAAGGGATAAGTCGTTAAAAATGGAACACGAATTACGCAATTCAATCTTACCAGGGGGGTTGATGAATCGTAGCCAACCAAGTCAACAGTTCAACATGTCGCAACCGCAACTACCTTGCAATTTCCAAGCGTATAATAACGGTCAAGGGGAAAGCAAACCCAATGCGTACGTAACTCACAATCCAAGCCACGCCTACTCTGGATATCACAATCCTGCCTCCTTTCAGCGCGGCGTATTAGCCACAGGAACGATTTATAAAAATGAATCGTTGATGGATTCGATTGGTTGTGATGCGTCTAAAGGCGAACCATGCGAAAAACTGAACACAATCCACTGGACAGAAGACGTAATTGAATCACTTAATAAATCCACGGCGAACGAGTTGAAAACGTCATCTCAGTATTCAAATTCATTCTCAGAAGATCATAAAGGTGAAAGTTGCGTAAAAGGAAACATCGAAAAGGGAAAGCTAGCAAACAAGGTAAAGGACTATGCGGCGCAGTTGCAGGTTACAAATAGTGTGGAGGATCCAAAAGAAGGTATCAATGAAGCACCCTCTAGATGGTACGATAACAACTCAAACATGGTAACAGCTTCAGAAGGGCGTACACCAAAGAATAGTATCACGAACATGGAAACAATGTTCCAAACCCCCAGGGAAGAATGTGACGCATTCAATTCAGCGGCGGCCAATGATAACAGCCCATGCAGTACTATGTCACAGATATATAACCGATTTGGGTGCCCTAACGTTGTAAGAAACATATCCGGATGGAAAACAAATTCACCAATTCCACGGTCACTTTCATTGCAATGTGTCAGTGAAGAAGGTGCAAATAGCGAGGATAATAATCATAAAGATATCAACAATAACCTGCTGGAATACGTATATCATACAGTCTCACAGCAGTGTGAGCTAATTGCTGGTAAATGCGTACAAACTCCAAACAATAAGGCCAATTTGCAGTCAATTTGCAATGATGCACACAGCTTGTGGCAGTTGCTATTGAGCATACAGACCTTGTTGTACGAAAGTGATAGCAACAGCACGGTGGATACCGCTGATCCTTGCCAAGTGAATCATTCAGCCGATATCGTTGAAAGACAATGGAGTGATGTTGACAGCTTTTACTGTGACTTAGTAGACGCCTACGAATCAGAAAACACTCATACAAGTACAATATGCACCAACGCTACCGATGATTCGGTTAAATGCTTAAGCAAGCACGCGGAATAAGATTTTTGATTTTGCCAAAGACATTCTATTGCGATTTACTAAAGACCTGTGTCATGTTAAACAGGTCATTTTAGCCTTCTCCCAGATGAGTCACCTATGATCTACACCTGCGTTGATGGTACAGGTATGATATATTTCGCAAAGGTATATACGATACTACCACATAATTCCGATATTTTCGACTTCTGGCTGAAGTCTAGCACATTTTTGCAACAGATAAATCATTTCATAATTAAAATTTTCAATTTTCGAACCCTTAGAATTCTATACATGATTGTTAGTACCTTGGTACCAACAACACGCAAATGCTCGGCTGTTACACACTATATTGTCTATATTATTATCTCAACTGTTCGAACATATATAGGTGTAAATGCAATGTTTAACAAACGTAATCTTTCGGCTTTAAAAAAGCGCACTCCTTTAATACATCCGACGAATCTCAGTGACGTGCCGGAAGACAACAAGGGTAGGTTTCTATCAACAAATTACACATTGCTTGCTAGAGGATGCAGCAGTAATAAAGGTGCCGGAACGCAGAGTAGTAAAGAAACATTGCGCCGGGGTATGTCAACTAAGTAGTCAATACATGTTATAGAGCACCCGAGACTCTAAAGTCGAATCAACGTCAAGCCATGTCTATAGCGCAACTGATAGATCAGAGGTATGTCCCACCATTTAGTTGCTACAAGTATTTTTAACACTATACTTCAATGTACTAACTCAAACATAGGAGGATAAAAACGACCAAAGAGCCACTTCTACTTATGAAATAGATACAGAGGTGTCGCGGGATCATCGCAGCATTCTGGAACGAAACGCCGAAATCGGCAAACAAATACTCAATAACGAACTGGAGGATGGCGTGTACCGAGGACGTGGTGCATACCGCCCGGTTATGAATGTGCGTGAAGGTAGTATTGCTGCAGCCAAATATACAGGATTATATGGTCCTGTACGTGCATCGATGACAAATGTGCGTACTACGTTACGCATAGATTATCAACCTGATGTATGTAAAGATTACAAAGAAACAGGATACTGTGGCTTCGGCGATTCGTGCAAATTTCTACACGATCGTAGCGACTATAAATCAGGATGGCAAATAGAAAATGAATGGGAGCAAGCACAGGCTGCCAAAAGGAAAAAGTTACAAGAAAAACTAGACAGCTGGCAACGGAAAGTACAGAAAAACCTAGCTGATCCAGAAAATGTGTCTTCACAATCTGAAAATGAAAGTCAATCATCCGATTCGGACTGCAGTACGTCAGATAGTGACTCTTCCGACGATGAACCAACTGAAAAATCGCAATACGCAAAAACATTGAAAGCTAAAGCACGCAAAATGAATGTACCTTTTGCATGCTTAGCTTGCAGGAAAGCATGGAGAACATCAATGAATCCAATCATGACGACATGTGGCCATTACTTTTGCGAATCTTGCTCTATAAGAGCATATTCACGTAACATGAAATGTGCAAAGTGCGGAGTTACACAGGATGGAATCCTAAATCCTGCACAGGCAATAATTAAACTTCTCGAATCAGTTGAACAACCTGAACAATAAGTGTGTAACGTTATATTGTCGTGTAGTCGTAGCGTGGGTAGACAGCCTGATGGTCACAGCAGCTGGTCTACGCACATATATTGCCTTTTGGCAATTCAGCCACTGGTATTTTGTACAACAAATGTTCACCAATCGGTCAGATATCCACGTCAATGGTGGCAAACAAGACGCTGCTATCCCTCATTACAAGCCACCCTCTTGATGTCCTGTGCCTTTTAATTGTCGCACCGCTTTCACTGCTACAAAAAAAGTACCAGCATCGAAGAAATGGAACGCTGTGGAACGTTGCCACTATAGCGACGATCACAGGGATTCAGGTGTGTTCTTGTGACGTAACTGTGATATACAACAGGGATTATTGTACTACAATGAGCGGTATACAGCTCTTTTATACACTTTCCCGATTATAATACTGTTCCGTCGACTGTGTGTGCTTGCTATCACCGGAGGTATCGGAAGTGGAAAGAGCACATTAGGTAGGTCGCTTTAGTTAGATGTGTAACATCATTTGCTGCAGCACGGATACTAGCCGATAACGGATATGTTGTGATAGACTGCGATGCCATAAATCGTGAGGTTGGTGTTAAGAATTTGTTTCCCATGTGTACACAGTTGTTGTTGCCAGGGTCACCGGCTTACGCTAGTATTATCAAAAAGTTTGGAGCCGGAATAATTCTAGAGAACGGCGAAATTGACAGACAGCAACTGAGAGAAATAGTGTTTAATAATGAAGCTCGTCGACTTGAACTTAATAAAATTCTGCACAAGTATATCGGTATCAGAGTAATCTGGAACATTTTCAAATATAGAATACTATTTTGGAAAAGCCGTGTTGGTAAGCAAAATCTATTTAATGATACACTGTTCTTCAGTTCTAGATGTTCCCCTTCTATACAACACACCACTGACTGTAATCAGCAGTCCCATTGTAGTACTGATCTCACCAGTAGAAACTCGATTAGAAAGGCTTATGGAACGCGACGGAAGTATTCCAAGATCGACATTGCAAAACATAATTGCAGCACAAGTGCCAGATGCTATTTTGAAGGTTTGGGGAGATGTAGTCTTAGATAACAGTTCCAGTCGTGAAGTGTTCTTAGAGAAAGCCGAATCATTGGTTACTAACTTATGTTAATGTACAATAATAGTAACACCACTTCATATTTTATTCAACTCGTGTGCCGTCTACACGACGCCACACTGCGCGTCAACTGGTATTCCTTGCTTTCCTCCTTTTTGTGTACCAAATTTATGGACGCATTGTGTGTATTAAATTATACAATAGTCGCATTGTGTTTACACCGGCCTGATCTGCTCTTATTGTTTCACATTTGTTCTTCATCAAAATATTAAGATGGATGACCAGTACAGCATGCAGCAGCTCCGCGAGCTTTTGTCACAAGAAGCTAATAGCCAGTGCTTTGACTGTGGAGCTCACGGTCCGTCGTGGGCATCGCTATCACATGGCAGCTTCATTTGTCTCAGCTGCTCAGGCATACACAGGTTGGTCCATACTACTGCATGATTGCTGACAGTTTTGCAGAGGATTTGGTCTCCATGTGAGCTTTGTGAAAAGCATCAATATGGATACTTGGTCATCTCGTCAGTTACTCTATATGAAATATGGAGGAAACCAAAATTTGCGGAGCTTCTTCGACGAAATGAACATATCCAGTATACCAATATCTCAACGTTATCAAACTGAAGGAGCGGCTTATTACCGTAAAAAATTACGCGCTATGGTTGATGGTATGCCCCTACCTCCACCAATCGATGCAGAGGTTGCTATACGTCCTGAAGCACAAATCTCAGCATCTTTGCCTACCGCTAATAATCAACTAGGAGCAAAACCAAACACTCCACGTGAAGATTTCACCGAGGTAGACATCAGGGACCCTGGTTCTCCAAAACCTGGTTCTTCATTTCCCACCGAAAAAACAGAGGAGGAAGAGCATGTTACACATATGTTTAGAAGATCAGCATCTGATGGCAAATCTAATGACAACAAGTCAAAGAATGATTTCTTTGGTAACATAGGATCTACTTTGGGATCATTAGTGGACAATGCCATTCATACAGCTGGCAGTGCGGTTAATGACATCAAAAACAATAATGTACTCGACCAAGCTAAAGGAGCTTTCGAAGTAACAAAAACATGGATTGAAACGCAGAGCAAACGTATCGCGACCAATGTCCAGGATCCTGGTTGGTGGGAAAACAATCACAACAAAGCAAAACAAGAGGCTACTAAGGTTGCTTATCACATTCAAAGTGTAAGTTGTTATATAATCACTGTTATTCCAGTATATAGGCGGCAAACCAAGCTCAACATTGGATTCAAAAGAAAGTGGCGGAAATTAACGGTACCAATGAACGGCCAAGGTCAACCTCGCAAGAGGGAGGATCTACATCATCGCCTAAGCCGCCTACACAATCTACACCAGGGCCAACTGGAGTACCCGGAGGTGCGAATATGTGGAATGAACCTAAGGAAAGCGAGACTGATGATGTCAATCCCATAATCGAGCAGTACCAGAAATGATTACTGTACAAATTGTGGCCTATATCTAAACTTGGAAATATTTTACGAAGATGGAAAGAATCTGCTACTATTTTTAAATACATGGATTACGACTAATATAATTTTATTGCATATTTCAACCTAGACGTTATTTTGTACAAGTTATCATTCCTTCTGTACTACACATTGAATTACTTTTCTACACACTTTCACTATTAAACACCCATAGGCGCATATTTATCTATATAGGCAATGTAATCCTATATTGTGGTACTGAATTGTACCTAACAGCGTGGGCCTTACCCTCATCTCAACGAAAAACCCTATGAACTAAATCATCTGGATTTCCATAAATGAAAATGAGTTCAATATATTCATAAACACTATGTATAATGCATATTTTCCAATGAGAACTTATAGGAGAATTGCAATGGGAAACTAACCCTTAGACAATACTATATCAAGCTTCAAAGACGACGGCGAAATAAGGAAGCCTACCTTTTATCTGGGTTTACTAACAATCCAAAGTATTCCATTGAAATATGGTTCATTCCTCATATATAAAGCACTTTTTTACCAACTACATCCAACAAGATGATGAAATATGAGACAACGGTATCAACCGAGGTATGTGGACTCTCCTTTGAGTTCCTCTCATCAGACGCTATAAGAGCTTTATCAGCATCAGAGATTGGTAATCCATCGCATCATGGACAGGAATGTGCAGGACCGTCTTGTATTCACGATTCTGCTTTAGGACCTAGTGATTTATGCAATATATGCTCTACATGTCAAGATGTAGCAGCTTGTGATGGACACTTAGGTCATGTAAATTTTCCTGTACCTATTTATCATCCATTACTTATGCCTAGGCTCGTCAAGCTCTTAAAATCAACATGCTTGTACTGTCGTAAACTCAAACTAACAAGACAGCGCATTGTTAAATTGATTAAACTATTCGATCTTCTACATGTAGGCCTACTATCGGACATGCTATTATTTGATGAGTGGTGCCCTAATCGCTCAAAACAATGTTCATTAGAGGAAAAGGATGAGTTGCCCAAATTTCGTTCGGATATCTTGGTATCTGAAGGATCGCAAAATGATTTGGTTGAAGTTATATCGGCTAAAGAGGACTATCTCGACAGTGTTATGCGCAAGCTAGAGAATAGGAAAAGAACAGCCAACGCCCCTATTACTACGTCTCTTTCAGACAATGATTTAAATATAACGACAACAGGGACACCCAATGCAAAACTCGATGCCATGAATAAGAATATGTCCAAGGCAAAGAAACCTAAATCCGTAGTGGCGCCATCTAGTACTGGTAAAAATAGCCATACTGGGCATTTTGATCTGACATTTTGGAATAATCTGCGCAATAGGTTTCTTGCAGAGGCTGGTGCTGTAAATCAATGCCCACACTGTGAGAGAAAGGATCTTTTTAATATTGCAGCAGCGTCTGATTTGAGTTCTATTGACATATCATGGCCTCTTGATGCCGACGCACCGCCAATTGGTGATTTCATAAATACGTTTGATTTCAATTTCAATGATGAACATGTTGGTAACAATGACAAAAATGTATCTTCCAAAGAACTGCAATCCTTAATACCCGGAGTAATTAACCGTCTAAGCGCTACTGGTCGTTCTATCAGACAAGTCCAACTGCAAGCATTCCAAGTGGTTCCTTATTTAAAAGAGCTCTTTATGTCTAATGAAGTCATACTAGGCCATGTATTTCCACAGACACGGAAAATGGGATGGAAAATGTTTGTCATGTTTTGTATGGGAGTCCCAGCGAATCGTTTTCGTCCTGTTTTGCTCGGTGCCGATCGACAAATTTCACTTCACGCCAGGACATCAATGTTGTTAGATATTGTAGTAGCGAGAGAAACGCTTTGTGTGTTGTTGAAAGTTGGTGATAACAGCAATCTGAAAAAATGTATGCGTGATCCCAACTATATGGAGTCACTGTTTGGGAAGGTAGAGGATAGGCAGATCCAAGCATTTAGAGACTACATTGTAGCGTGTGGTTCGGACTTCAACAGTGCCGTTTTAAACACAATACAAAATTTGCAAAGGAAGGTATCTCTGTATACAGATAGTAGTAAGACTGGAAGTACAATCAATTCAAAGCTGCCACAGCGCCCCGGTATCAAACAAAGTTTAGAGCACAAGGAAGGGGCTGTACGGCACAATATGCTGGGGAAACGTGTCAACTATGCGGCACGTACTGTTATAGCACCTGATTGCTTCCTGGATTCCAATCAAATGGGCATCCCGTTGATGTTTGCTACTGAACTAACTGTACCAGAAAATGTTACTTCGTACAACGTTAATATGTTACGGAAATTATTGATTAATGGGCCTAGAATATATCCAGGTGCTAACTTTTATAGGGATGAGTATGGGAAATTGTACAACCTAGGCACTTTGTCTATCAATGAACGCAAGGCCAAAGCGAAACTCTTGCTGACTGATATTTCAGATGGAAGGCAACCAA
The DNA here is from genome assembly GCF_000165395.2 of Babesia bovis T2Bo. Classification (NCBI taxonomy): domain Eukaryota; phylum Apicomplexa; class Aconoidasida; order Piroplasmida; family Babesiidae; genus Babesia; species Babesia bovis. The sequence goes on from NW_026261571.1 coordinate 1,251,752, forward strand.
GAGTGGTTTACCGTCATGTATTGGATGGAGACGTTGTTTTGATGAACCGTCAACCAACGTTACATAAACCAGGTATCATGGCTCACTTTGTAAGAGTACTCACAAATCAAAAGATTTTTAGGCTGAATTACGTTAATTGCAATACTTACAATGCTGATTTCGATGGTGATGAAATGAATTTACATTTACCTCAAGATCCATTGGCTCAATCTGAAGCCCAAATCATTGCTAATGCAGATTGTCAATTCACTGTCCCAAAAGACGGACAGCCAATAAGAGGACTTATACAAGATCACTGTTTAGGTGGTGCATATCTTACATCCAAGGACACGTTTCTTACTTGCGAGCAGTACTTCAATCTTGTTTATGTTGCATTGCAGGAGTTTTTTAAATGGCACAAAACTATATACATCAGATCAGAAAGTGGTCTGCGTAAAATGGATAATGGAATTCAGGTAGATGTTCAGTTGCATCAGTTGGCTAAACGACTTAAGCTGCTAAGTGATCCATATGCGAGACGTTGTGCACACGGAAACACTGAAATGCACGTAGAAGAACCTGCTATCCTATTTCCTCAACGATTGTGGACGGGGAAACAGGTAATAACCACATTGCTGAAAACGATCGTTGATGGCATCGCAAAAGGTCTACATATGACAGATGTCAACTTCTTGCGTACTTACAAGGGTATAAACTTATACTCTAAGTCCAAAACACCCGGAGATGCATGGGGAGGTGCCAATGATGGTTGCAAAGAAGAGAGCATCATTATCATCCGTAACTCTGAATTGCTGCAAGGTGTTCTCGATAAGTCCCAGTTCGGCGCAACTCCATATGGATTGACTCATTTAGTTTACGAATTATTAGGACCGCGTGCATCAGGATCTCTATTGAATGCCTTCTCATACCTCTTTACATCATTTCTCCAGATGCATGGAGCAACATGTAGTCCGCAAGACTTTATACTAACAAGCGAAGCAGAACGCCATCGTGAACGCATTTTACGCCGTATTAAGCACTGTGGTATTCACCTTCAAGAAGTATTTATATCAGCATTATCAAATACTCGTAGTGATACTCCAATGTTGGAAAATGGCAGAGGTAGATCACCAGAGGTCATTCTATCAGATTCTCTATCAGTGTTCAAGGATATACTTATTGAGCTAAAAACATTCCCACGTCTAAAATCGCTATTGCAAGGTATAGATATTAAAGCAATATCAGATGTTAGAGATATGCTGAAAATTGTATCCCAATATCTTTCGAAAAATGATGCAACACCAAAGATTCAGTCAAAGTTAGCTGACATTGTATCCCGTGCAATAGAAGCGCTTTGTTCTGTGCCAGAATTACGCGGTTATCTTCTTGGACAGTTAGGAAACCTAAACGCAGAGTCGAGTATGAATATGCCAAAGAATGACGGCATACTTGTGAAATACTTTCCTTCATGGCAGAAGGAATATGATGCCGATATGAAGATGTCAATAAGCAAAGTCGATCGATCGTACATTTTAGGCGACTCGATCGGAACATGTTCTTCTATGTACCGTTTGATTAATGAAAAATTCAAAGGTAATGAAAAGATTTTTTACAAGATGTTTGATCGATTCTTTCAGGGTAATATTACGGGCGCCTCAAACGACGCCAGTACAGTCGTTGATAACACCTTGCTGAAGTTTCCGCAAAATGGTTTTGCCAGTATGGTTTTAACTGGTGCTAAAGGTAGCAAAGTCAACTTTAGCATGATTTGTAGTATTTTAGCTCAACAGAGTTTGGAGGGAAGGCGTGTTCCTGTTATGCCTTCCGTACGTACCCTTCCTTCATTTGCCTTTGGTGACCTTGGAGCTCGTGCTGGTGGATTTATCACGGACCGTTTCCTGACTGGATTAAGGCCGCAAGAATATTTTTTCCACTGTATGTCTGGTCGTGAAGGTCTGGTAGACACTTGTGTTAAGACAGCTAAATCAGGTTATCTACAGCGTTGTATATTAAAAGCAATGGAAGATGTAATATGTTGTTACGATGCCACTGTAAGGAGTTCAGATGGCACCATTATCCAGTTTTCATACGGAGAAGATGGTATAGATGTGCAAAAGTCAGCTTACCTTAAAAGACCAAATGACGTGATCGAGAATGCAGCGCTAATAAGTCTCGGACAGAGTGATTTACCGCTTAAATTAGAGGAAGGTTTTGTAAACTTACTCGGTAATAAGTTTACTACTGATGATGTTAAAGCAACGTTATATCGCCACTACAAGCGTTCACAGTGCGAACCTGGTGAAGCCGTTGGTTGTATAGCAGGTCAATCCATTGGTGAGCCTGCCACACAGATGACATTAAATACATTCCACTTGGCAGGTCACGGTGCCACAAACGTAACGTTGGGTATCCCACGTCTGGTTGAACTTATGCAAACTACTGGAAGTGCATCTACACCATACTTTTCAGCTCCTCTCCTTGGCGATTCCGATGATAATATTGCCCACAATGCTCAGCTAGCTATAAATGCATTACGAAATGTACCATTAACCGACGTTATTCATTCAGTGGCCGTCGAAGATTCGACATATATGGACGCTAAAGGAGATAAATATTGCGAATATGAAGCAATAGTACAATTTGAAGACTTGGTTGCATTTACTAATGTCGTGCCATCTATTAGCATATTCGATATTTTGAAGATAACGGCTCAATGTTTGTTAAATGGATTCTTGAAGAAAATAACTGGTCTCATGATAGTAACAATGGACAGTCATGTTCCATACGAGATTACTGAATACAGTGATTATCTTCAAGAATGTTGGAGAAGGCTGGTTTTGCAAGAAACGATACAAAGGAAGAGTAAACTGGCTGACCGGATACGCCGAATGGCTCTGAACAGCGGTGGTGCACAAGGTGCTATTTTGAAGATTTCTGCTAAAAATCTGGCTCTTAATGGTGAAGATGGGCCTCTAACAGATGTTACGTCAACTATAGGGCCGCGTGAAACTCCTTCGGAGGACAATGATGTCAATGAAGATGCAAATGATTCAACCGAAAAGGAGACTCAAGTGAATGATGATGCCGACGATGACCCGGACTTAGAAAAAAGCAGTGACCATGAAGATTCCGATCCCGAATCTGAAGTTGATGAAGATGGTACCACTACTGTAGACTCCTGTGTTGATTCTGATGATGACAATTCTCATAATCCAGATTCTGATGCTGAGGAAACAATTACTGCAAGTGATTCACCAAAACCTATGACAGCAGCAGCTATTGCACTGAAACTCAAGTTGAAAGGTACTGTTAATTTAGATGGTAGTGCAAAGAGAAAAGCCAAGACTTTCTTAGAATTTGAAAACGAGGTAAAAATGGGCAAACAGGCAATGAGTTCAATAAACACAAAGGTGTTTCATTTTGCAAAATCTCTAAGGTACTGTGAGACAACCGGTCGCATGGTTCTTAAATTTGGCTGGCCTTTCACCAAGTGTCCTTATCATCTTAACCTTCTCCAGTTACTACGTCAGGAAACGTCTTCTCAGATTTTGCGTAACTCTCCAGGGGTCAAACAACCCCGTGTCGTATGTCACACTGATAACAACGGAGAGGTTTATAAATTACACTGTGACGGTACAAATTTGCAGAGGCTATTCTTACTCAGGGATGGCCTTGTGGATTTCAACCGTTTGCATGTCAACGATATAGCAACTGTATACAGATATTATGGTATAGAGGCTGCGCGTGCTTCTATAGTGTCAGAGTTACAGAACGTGTTCTCTGTTTACGGCATAAATGTCGACTACCGCCACCTCTCCTTAATCGCAGATTTCATGACAAACAAAGGCGATATCAGAACATTTAACCGTTATGGTATGGCACGCCACGCATCACCATTGCTACAGATGTCTTTTGAATCGACATTAAAATTCATAATGGACGCCTGTGAACGTGGTGGGTATGACGACCTAGGTTCACCTGCTGGTGCCATTGTTGCTGGTAGGCCAATTAGACTAGGAGGTGGTCTGTGCAAGGTACTACCACAAATAGATCTTCAAGGTGTTGTTGATACCGCAACGCGCTACCCTACTAGCGCGTATGACCAACATATGTCTTCTACACGGAAGATGGGTGTTGAGTCATTCGTTTTGGAAACTTAATCTAAGTTCACATTTTCGAACTAAACCCTAATATCCTTATTAAAACCATCAATGAGCTTTGTTGGAAATGCTTTTTGAGTCAATAAAACATATATGTCGCTTTTTTCCATTTTTCTGTAGATGCTACCCATGGGGGCTGCTGATATATTTGTTTTTTCTATATTAAATGGCATTATAATTGGGAAGTTGAACCTATTATAACGAGCAGATGACTGCTACGTAGCAATATTTCACTCAAAATACCGTATTTGGTCATTTATATATATGGTGATGCTCTAGCAAGATTCCCAATTTTCTTATATTCTTATTAATGGGATGAAGTATATTATATATTGATAGAAATGGATTTCCTAGCAATGGTTAACGTCATATACTTAATATTGTGGTTTTAAAACTAACACAAATGCGTATAGTTACATTTTTATGTATCAAATTATATGGTGCACATCATGACAATCAGTATAAAATCTGTTTTGCTATTATAGTTCTATAATCTATATGAAGAATGAGACATTACTATTGCGTTAGTCTATAGAATGTTGAAATGATCTAATTTTGATAGAAATCATCACCAATATCTCTCTTTTGAGAAATGGATTCCATGAATACGTCTATCCTGCGTTTGAGATCTACTTGAGGAACAAGGTCTGATTTTGCTAATGGTTGTCGACTAAATGGATCAGTTGACTCAGACATTAAGTGCCTTTCGATATTTTTGCGATCCATAATAACACCGCTGGTGGGGAGTAATACAGGGTCTTCCATAATATCATTCATAATGGGATCTATGAATTCCTCAGGAATTTCAGCTTCCATTGCACTCTCGTATAGCGTACTGTTAGCCTTTGCAAACATACACATTTTCTGTGACATGTTGAAAAAGTCACGCCTGTCCTTGGAGGGTAGGAGCATTTCCCTGGTAATTATTCTGTATGCACGTTCGAAGGTGTTTGGCTTATAGTATCGTCCTTCTGATACTATAGCTTTTATAAATCGTTCAGAATCCGAAGCATTTTCGCTTCTGTATAGAGAAAGGTAACAGTTTACTATATTGGTTAACCACTCTTTGGGTTTGAATTGGTATTCCATCATATTCTTCACTTTCAGCCTTGTACAGCTCTCTCCTGCTAGATTGTCAAGACAGCATCCAAGGCAGGAAGCTACTTGCGGAAGGAGAACAGACATATTGGTAATTTCAGTGGGGAATTCTCTACATAGGATATTGAACAGATTTGTAATTTCCCATCCATACTCAACAAGGCTGCGTGTTCTCCTTTTGAGATCGTTGAAGTTCATTCCCCTAAGTTGATTAGCATCAACGTTACCATCTTGTAGTGAAGGGTCAACTTCGTATTCGTTGTCTTGTCTATGTTGATTTTGGTACTCAGGATTCTGTGACGCATTGTCTGATGATTCCGTTGGTCTATCATGCGCTTCTTCCGTAGTACCAGACAATTCACGTCGCCTTATTTCTGAAAGGTAAGTTACAACTTCTTCGAAAATAAAGGTGGTGTCATTAATAAGCAGATGCATAAATTGGACAAAAATTTCCTTGTTAGAACTAATTTGTTTTACAAAGCTATTTCTATAAGCTTCGATCTCAAATAGCTTTGTGAGTATTTGAATGATGTTTAACCTGCAGGAGACTCGTGAATTGTAATCCGCCTTTTGTGAGGCTATGAATATATTGGTCAGGGCATCTACAAGGTGAATAGTAGCGGTTTTAGATGACGCAAAATTAGCCAAATCACCTGTTCTGCACATGTGAAGTACAATAGATGACACTGTTTCGCATTTTAACGTAAGGTTCTTGATGGCCATTTGCGGAGCCCTCATAATAAATATGCAGGTTGCGATGAGAAGTTCAAAATTCATAAACTGTAGTAGATTTACATCCGCCGGTTTGATATGATCCATATAATAGTGCATCATGAAGACTTGCTTTATAACGTCTAATATTGTATCAATGAACTCGACCGGGAGAACGATGAATTCTGCAGTCATTTCCTCAGATTCTCCCATATTCCCAGCAACATACTGATTTACGATATGTATATATAAAGATGGCCCTTCCAACTTCTTTTGAGCTTCAGACTGTGTATTTTCCCATTTCGTATATAGGGCACACCTAAGGAAAAATTGTAGAGAAATATTTAGGAAGTGCCAAACCACCTCTATAAACTTGCTGTTTTGCACTACGCACTTCCAGGTGAACACATGAGAGAGAACTTCATAAACGGAGTCATTCATAGCATCAGGAGAAGATGATGCTTCCTGTAATGTAAAAAGTGTAAGCTTAAGGAGTTCTTGTATACACGGTAGGTATAACATACCCAAAGCATGAATGTTTGACCAAAATATTTGTGTTATAAAATTTGCATTAAAGGTTGCTTTTAAATCAAATTGGTGTTTCTCCAGCGCTTCTAAAAGTTGCGCTTCATCACCCATTGCCGCATTCCCTGATGACACAAAACCTAGCATATTATCAACAACATTTCGCATTTCATCAATTTCTTTCAAAATGGATTTCTCATCCTCTGTATAAGAGTCATCTGAACTGCTCATTTTGTGCTTGGCATAGAATCCAATTTGGCAAAAATAGGGATCTATACTATCTACTTTCCTGTCGGTGATGCCTGCAGCAAGCACTAACATCAACCACATAATATTCAAAGATGTTCCAAATGTAGAATCTTGCATGAACTGTCGTCGACGTTTAAAATTATCATCGATGCTCAACGGTGGTTGCTCCACATGGGTCACCCTCGATATGTGTCGCATTGCGGTGTTTAATCCAATCAACTTCCCAAATATCAACAACAAATCTTTTCTGGTGTTAAAATCTTTCCTCAATACTTGTTTTAAAAAGTTAGCTAAGAGGTCGATGTAGTGTTCATGATCTTGTCTAATGCTGGCCAATGAATTACGAATTGCGGTTATATTCTTTTTCCCGTGGAAGTGGATTTTCCTAGCATTTAAAGCCTTTTCATGTACACTGGGTGTTGTATGGAAGTTAGGGGCAGCGTCTATAGCCTCCTCATTTAGGGGCTGGGTTGACAATATCCTGCCCCAAAGGGATAGTACATCTCTTTGAACGCCTGATGTTTTTCGTTTGTTATCAATGCCTTGAAAATCACTAATCCAATTTAAAAATAATTTTGCACCGATATTGGATACTGTAATACTTGTTAAAGCGTTGAGTTCAGCTAATGGCTTTTCACCAATGACCTTATTGGTTGCGTTGTGTTCGAGCCTTGTAAATAACCGAAACAATTCTACTGTAGCTCCACTATCGTCATTTAACCAGATGGCATCAATTAGTTTTTGAACGAAAAGCGAATTCTTAGAAACTGACGATACTTCAATCATCATATTACATCTAACATCATCGTTCAGTACATCTAAAGGAGGCCTCTTTAAATCCTTTTTGTCAACTAACGTTTCTAAATCAAAAAACGCCGGGCAGTTTATTATTAAAGCTGATGTTCTTACAATATTTTCGTCCAAAAGTGTGAGTAGTTGTCTGAGATCACATTGTTGGTCGTTTGAGAGCTTCTCATCCGTTGATACAGCTGCGCTTTTAAATGGATTCTTTCCAGATTCTACATTGGAAATAGCATGTGAACATCTGCAAAAAGCTTCGCTTAAAAATATAAGCGGATTTCTGTTATGTAATATACAGGCAAAGACGGTTGCTCTCACAACATCATCGATGGCTGGCGTGTCTAATGTAACCTCTTCAGTACTAGACAACCCCGTAATACGAGTGTAGAATTGACCTACGTAGAATCTCTGTTCGTTTGACCCTGTAGGTGTTGTCCCAGATGTCCCTCTTTCAGGCCGTTTTAATGTTACTCCGAGAACATCCTTAACCACATGATCAACGACTACCGGAGTACACATTGTTACATTGAGTTAATATATTGCTAATATCCATAAAAATAACAACACTAATTATATATAACCCGTATGTGTTGGCACACATTTCCCGGACGCGCGATAGGTATGTTGAATATATATAGGGTTGGCAGCATAGAATATACTGTTATGTGTACTTAATTGTAACTCTGCTAAACATTAAAGGTGGAATTGTTGATCTGTGCACGGTCAAGCTGCCCTGCAGCCTAACGCCGCCTGAGCAACTTGCGGTTTGGCTTCTGGATAGAAAGGCATAATGTTTTTGTATTCCTTGTAATACAATTCTAAAAAGTTTTTCTGCCAGTCCAAGATCTTCTCCCAGGTTTTTAGGAATGCGCCCCAACCCAGGTATACTATTCCTTCGTTTGTCAATTGCTCGATGATTTCTAATCTCAGAGTCCATAATTCAACAGTCTTATTGAGTGCTTGAGCTCCGCCCCTAGCTTGGTTTAGTTCATCTATTTTTATTTTCAATTTTTCAGCATTGGACAGCAGTTTCTGTGCCGATGTAACAATATCGTTCCAATTCTCCTTTCTGGCGGCATCAATTGCGCTTTGTAATCCAGGGTTAACGAAGCTAATTTCTGAGCTCGCAGTGAGGGAATCTAGTTCATCGTTGAGTTTCAACTTTTGCTCGACTTCATGTCTGTATTGCGTCCATTCAATGTCCCATTTTTCATCGGTACTGTTCAAATAGTTAATGATTGAAACAGCACTGTTAAGGGCATATTCTTTCAGACCGGATTCTAGACACCATTTGAGACGTCGAATTCTCTTGATTTTATCCACCGGTGGGTCTTTGTTCTTTAGGGCAGTCATCTCAGATGTCCAGTGCATTAAGTATGCATATTCAAGCTCATTACATATCATTTTATAATTCTTAAGTACCTTGTGCATTTCCTTTTTCTCAAACGCTACTAGAGGTTTGTACTTTTTGTGTTCGTCTTGAGAATCACCTTCAGTTTCTTCTTCCTCTTCGTCTTCATCATTATCGATGTCTTCTTCTTCTTCCTTTTTGTCTTTCGGTTTTGCACTCTTAGTTCCAGGTTCAGGGGTTTCTTTCGTTGTTTGATTTCCGCTGTCTACTGTTTTAATGCCTACCTCATCAGTTGAAACTAAATCAGTTCCATTAATTAAACCGGACATAGATTCTTGGATTGGCTTTTCATTTTGTTTAAACGACACAACATTACTCTGTAGTGAAGAGAATATATTAGCCTTTTGGGTAGCTTGATTCATTTCTCTTTGGAATAAATCCAACAAACTCTGATCGTCCATTGTTGCTTCAGGCATGTACAACGCATAATTTTCAGATTGCTCATAAAACGGTTCTACAAGTCTGTAACTAGTTGATAAGTCAAGACCATAGTTGTAGTCCAATATAGCAAACAGAGTGATGGCACAAATCTTAGCCAAAGCATAAATTAATATAACGATAAGAAATGCACTAACAATACTGAACCTCAACAAATCCTTCTTCCTGAAGTGGAAAGGATAAGCAGTGGGAAGCACTTTCATGTGGCAGCATTCTGGAGCTGATACATTAGACGTGTCTGCATCGGAACTACTGGATTCACCTTTCTTCTTTTCTGCAGCCTGTTTGGCTGCATTACAACACAACGCCAAACCATTGTCTCCTACATCATGTTCATCAGAGGCTATCCGTGATATTGAAATGACTTTGGAATTTGAGCATGCATATTTAAGCGATTCTTTAACTTCTCGAGCTTCTAAAACTGTATGCGACTTTGGCTCTATACATTTAATTTCATTTTCATGGTCATTCTGCGCTGTACACTTCCCATTGAAAACTATGGCAGAAAGAGGATTGAATTTACCTGGATATGGTGCCTTCATCATGTTGATAGGACCGTTCATATCTTTGCATTTCAACAAAACCTTTAGATCGTAGTGACAACATGAGTATGTACATATGGAGGCGATGTCAAAATGCTGCGCCGCATGTTCATTCTTCTTATCATCGTTGTTTTTAGGACAACAAGCAGAAGCTTGGATAACAAAATCGGAGGACGAAGTTGTAACCAGTGATATGGCACCGTTATTAAATGTCAATTCGTGTAAAGGAATCTCAATAGGTTTTTCATCTGTGGTTTCTTCAATGGGTTTTAGATCCACCGGTTTTATGCAAGACGGCCTTGGTTCTTTGGATTTGCCTTTATTAATTTTTTCTTCCAACTCTTTCTTTTTTTGTGCAGTTTTATATTCCGAATCTTCCTTGAATAGATTAGCGTTAGGCAAAGGGATTGAGCATTCGTCTTTTACGCAAGTGCATTCAATTTTAACACACTCCAACAGTAAGTTCATGTCGCAATATGTACATACAGATACTTTACAGTTTCTCAGCAAGAAGCATTCGGCTTCTTTATCATTACAAACCTTATTCTTTTCAGCTGTTTTGCAGACCTCGTCAGGATTGTGCCTGTACATCCAACACTTGAGACAGTGAGATTCATCCCATCTGTTGTACATCTCCAAAGCGTTTGGCGCAATGAATATTTGGTTTTTTCTTTCAGAAGAACTAGTGTGGGAGAAGGGATCTTTACCACATTTCTCTTTGCAAAATTTTTCTGTACAGAAGCAAGCATCACTCAGTTCATCCATACAACATTGAGCATAGTCACCATCATCTTGTTGTTTGGGCCCCGTGCATGAAATGTCGAAGAGTGTCCGAAAGAACTCAGTGAACGACGAGACAGTTAGGAAACCTCCGAGGACAGCATTGAATGCCGAAAGAGAAAAAGCGACGTTGATAGATATTTTTTTGCTTACTTTGTAACTGTGAACAAAGCACGTCAAGAATACTGAAATTCCAACATGTACCATATAGCAAAGACCCATCCACACTATAGTATTTCGTCGTTTTCGACGCAGGCATGCTATAAGCACACCTAATAATTTCCCTAGATGTTCAGCACGTTCTAGTTTATCTATGACGAAGTAAGAAAGATCCCAGTTTGTTACCCCAATATAAGGTGTGAACAACGAACATGTGAAAGAAAGCGCTATGAACATGAACCATACTGTGATGACCCTTGAGCACTTAAATATCTCCTTTAACCCAATCATTGGAGTTACACACTGAGGTACCACCTCGTGGAGTGATAGTTGAACGTCTCTTTCATGTAAAGCACCACTTAACCATTCAAGCATGACTCCACTGGTTAGATGCTTGAAGGCTTCATCATAGGAATTAAGATGGTGCTCCTTTGTAGCTGAAGACAGTACATACATTGCTCCTAGGTTTATTGCTGCCTTGAATACTATAAAAATCAAGATAATATAACGGTAGTTATTGATTTCCCTCTTATACCATTGGATGCGGTCCATGATATAGAGAATGGAATATGTCAACAGGAAAGAGAACATTACACCAACCACTAATCCTTTGACACCCGAATAATGATATGATGCCAATACCAATGCATTTACTATAGCTACACCCAAGATGTACGCCCACATGACGAGAATGATGGTAAAAGACATGGTCTCCAACCACTTCATGTGGAAGAGAAGGGCAGCCAAACAAAGGAAAAACGTGTTAAACCTCAAGCAATACCTTAGACTTGCTGCGGCTGGCATTTTCACAAACATAGCTGAAACAACAACGCACCAAAGCATGATTTGGTATACATTGATCCAATTCATGTTATCCTTGATGGTATCGAAGACAAGCAATCTAATGAAATCTGTACTCATAAAAACGCCAAAGCCGATGAAGCACATCGCAAAGAAGTTCTTGAAAACGTTGACATGGTCTTTCCTTGTTTGCGCCATTTTGTCGACGTGAAGTGTGTAGCTGTGTGAAGCGATAATATGAACCCAGAAAGCTACAATGACGCTATTTAAATATTAAAACAATCATTTAAAGATTTATAACGTTAGTGAAGCTGTGGCATTCTTCGGTGAGTCTCCTATTACATGGTTGCTGTCTACATAGCAACCTATGTGCTACACAACGGTGTCAACAACTGTCCAATATCTTGGAACAGCTGTTGGAGCACTACCGAAAAATCCTTATCGATTTTTCACAACAACTTCATTTGATGCCCGTCCTTGGGTGTTTTATTGTGGCTCGCACCATGTACAACCACCGTGGCGTTATCAGACGGGGTACATATGAATTCTATATATATCAAAATTGCTACACATTCAACACTTGTTTATTTTAGGTTACAATGGCTACGATTGAGAGTGGCGCGTGCTACCTACCCCTAGCTTTGGTAGACAAATGCCTAGGGACGAAGGTTTGGATTATTATGAAGGGTGAAAAAGAGATTACCGGTGTCTTACGCGGATTCGACGACTACATGAATGTGGTAGGTAGCTATTCTGCTTTGCATTATCGCATGGTTAGGTGTTAGATGATGTTACTGAATACACATTCAAGCCAACAGGTGTTGAAACCACTGAGCTGAAGGATGCCTTAGTGAACGGCACAAATATCGCAATGATTGTTCCAGGTGACAAAACAGCATGATAAACTGTTTTTATTCATTCAGGGAACTTATTGGATGAGAAGGTGGTATATTTACCACACTGTCGACGTCATTTGATAAACCCATTCAACCTAATGTCAATGTAATCGCAATAAACATGATAGAGATGCTGTTTGTCTAAAACAGTTTGTATTCTGGATATAATCTTCGTTGTGAGAGAACAGTTTTGCAAATAATACTCCATGAATGTTGCGGTAACTTCATTGGTTTCCTTTTGTTATTTTACGTGTGTTAGGAAAATATATTTAATCATTGAAAAATATTATGCGATATAATGCATAACGAATGAACGCATTTATGTTTGATATAAACACTAAGCGGACTTAGGACATATCATCTGATTCCTCAGCTGACATTTCATCCTGGAACTCCTCTTCTTCATCTTCCATATCATCTACAAGAAAGCCATCGTCTGAATCCATGGATTCTTCATCGTCAGCTGAAGTATCAATTTTCCGTTTCTGCGAAGCCTTTTTATTATTGGTTGTCGCATTTCGTTTATTTTCTTGAGAATTTGACTCTTTCAAGGGTTGAGGTTTAACAGCTGGTTCTGTATTTACAGGCCGTTGTTGAGGTGTTTGCGATTCTTTAAACTCCACTAGGCAGCTCATGACAAATGAGACCGGTGTATATCCTTCATCTGTTTGCACGGGTGGATTATTTTCAAAAATTGCGCTCTTAAGGCATGGATCTGGCAGTGTGTTTAAATCTGTATGGTGAGCCCATGTCAGCAGATCGTCTTCTACGAAATCTGCTGTTTGTGGTACATGACCTGTGGTTTCGTTACACCTTGTGCATGACAAAGAGTCATGTGTATCCGATATTGTGTCCTCTTTAAATTCGAAAAGATTTCTGAGGTATTCGCCGCTAAGGCTGTCCTTTATTTCATTTTCACCATCTGTCACTAACATGGCACTTAGTCCATCTTTACATATTTGGCGCTGTGAAGAGTTATATATGTGTAATGTTACGTACCTGGTATATTTTTTCTTCTATAGTTCCAGTGCTAAAGAATCTGTATATGTAGCATGTTTTTCGTTGGCCATCACGCCACACTCTGGCTAATGCTTGTTTATCGTTGGCTGGATTCCAATCCGGGTCAAAAAGCACTAGCCTATTTGCTCCGATAAGATTGATACCACATCCTCCAGCTTTTGAACTTAGCAGAAAAGCGAAGCTATGTGAGTTCGGGTCATTGAATGTAGTAACAAGTTTATGGCGTTTTTTGATCGATAGTGTACCATCCAATCTGACGCAGGGGTAATTGCACTGTTTGCACATCCTTTCAAATACATCCAATGTTTGCGTATAGTTGCTGATTATAACAATTCTATCCGATGTTGTCCTCCGTATGTTGTGTAGTAACCTGAATAGCACTAATGTTTTAGCAGAGAGCTCCGGATAACATGATCTGTTCTTTTGCAATGTGTTGTAGTTTGCATGAATCTCCTTGATCAATTCATCGGCTTTTGTTGGTTTTTTAGATGGTGACGGTTTAATCAACCCTGGGTGGTTACATACCTTCATTAAAGAAAGGATAACACCCAGTGATTTTGTCATTACTACTTCTCCACTGTTAATCAACTTCCTGCAGGACGCTGAATTTGTATAGCTGGTGTATATGATCTTTTGGGTTTCCGTCAGATTGCAGAAGACGTTCATATTGATCTTCGGTGGCAGTACTTTGCTTAGTAGCGTGTTTGTACGTCGCAGAACAAATTGGTTAGTAATATACGATAAATCAGCAAGTCGCTCTGCAGCTATCTCTTGTTGCGCTTTAGTAGCATCAGGCTCCCTACCTAACAAGATTGGGTTAGCATAGTGCTTTCTGAAATTTGAAATATCACCCAATACGTTTGGGTTACACAGAGACACCAATGCGTAGAACTCGTTTAAATCATTTTGTATTGGTGTTCCACTTAACATTAACCTCATTTTAGCTGGTAGATTTTGTATAGCCACGGATGTCAACGTTTTATCATTTTTGAGTCTGTGGGCTTCATCGCATATGACTAGGTCTATAGGCACTCCTTCTAGTTTCTTGGCATGTAGTCTGAATGTCTCATAAGATGATATAATCACATTCGACTGGCGATCATATTTGAATCCTGTAAATTTCGATACCACTTTTTCCTTTACCCCTTCCGCTACTGCGGTACAGGGACATTTGCCTTTAAGCCATTTTTTGATTTCACTTTCCCAGTTATTTACTAAACTGGCTGGGCATACAATAGCACATTTTCTTGCGGCCGGTTTGCCATTAAGTCCATTGTTGAGTAGAGTCCACATGACCGTGATACTTTGCAATGTCTTTCCCAGACCTGTGGATATTAACAATGTGAGAGCGACACATACCCATATCATCTGCCAGAATGCATCCCTGGCCATTAAATTCTTTCAGGCCCATTAAACAGTCAAATACAAACTGAACACCCTGCCTTTGATGGTCTCTTAAAAATCTGGATAGCATGGGATCAACTTCAATTTTAACTTGTACTTCAGCATCTTCTGGTGATGTATATAATACTAATGGATTTACAGGTGGTAGCGATGAATCATCAGCCTCTGTTGGTTTGGCTGCTCCAACTGGCGAATGTAATAAATTTAACGGTCTTCCAAGGTTGCGTATCCTACATCCTAGTGTTTTTCTCTTTGCCAATTCACTGACTCCTGTATTGAGTGTAAGATCTATTGTGTAACAACATTAGACATACCTGGTAAATGCCCTTCTACTGGACTTTTGAAAGGTTGAAATACCGTAACAGGCCCGGAATCAACATGAAGCATAGAAAAGAATGGGACTCGAATCAAACACACTTGCGGTTGATTTTGCCTACAGATTTACTATGTTGAGCGGCGTGTAACATACCTCTCCGGTGGTACTTGCATTGAGTACTTCGATGCAATCCTGAGTGTGTATATAACGACATCAACGCAATATAATCCACTATGTAGATAATAATATAAGCTTACCCGGATTTCTCCAGATCTCCATAATTAATGCGCATCATTTTTGCAAATGATTATCAACGGCAGCTGTGTTAATCGAGTGATTGTCTAGTTAACTCTAGCCAAATTATGTGTAAGACTAGTCATTATTTATAAACTACATATATTGAGACTTTAATGTACGACGGGGCAATCAGTGTTTTTATGCCATTATATTTTCTATTATATGTTGCTATTAGACGTTTTCTCGATTTGCGCAACATACACTAGAACGTGTAACTCGTCTTTGCGTTATACAGCACTCGTTTAAACGAGGCACTTCGTTCATCCTTTTAATGCGATTAATCATCAATACAATGTAGTTTAGCATCGCAACAACTTGATACGATTGTACACACCTTTGGGTATGTCACAATATATGTGTGTCAGAAGTTTTCATAATCCTCTTCATCCAGATCACTTGTTATATCATCAACATCTGATATAATGGCATCAACTTCTTCATCATCCTTGAACACGTTAACTCGCTGTTTTTCCCACCTTTCCTTACTGGCGTGTTGTTTGACATGTTCTGTTAATTATTATTGAATAAGAACGCCTTAATAAAACTAAAACACAACATATAGATTATATAGGCATTATATATCACAAAAGAATTAAAATCTATGAACCATGATAACAAAAAGGTGGTATGGCGCAAGATACCTTCCCGTGCTGATATATACTATACCTAGCGAACGTACCTCTTACTTTCTTTTCATAAGTAGGTTTATCTAGCATTAGTAATCTTGCGGCCTCGTTATTCAATGGATCACTAGGGTTGGGATATGTAAGGAGTTGCGGGAGAAAGGTATCAAACACGTTTACAAGACCTGGATATGTTCAGCTAACATCATGTGTTAAACCAACTGTATATTGGTGTCCATGTTTCATTTATAACATTGAGACAAACCGATCCACTAGTTTCATCAACATTTGGGTGTAGCATTTTATTTAAAAAGCCTATTGACGGTGATGCGAATGGATAATCTTCTGGTAAGGTGACTTTTACCTTCCAGACTCCATCTTCGTATATAGCTACAATATGTTGACATGTCACGTGCTGAACTACTTACTGCCGATTGGTCCGTGAAATGTTACATTGAACTCCGTCATGTTACCATTGATAAGTTCTAAATCGTAACCCGCCATTAACCTAGAATAGTTATATAGACAAGAATTTTAATGACACTTACAGCTTTGTAAAGTCGTTTTGCTTTCGCACATTCGATATGCTAACGTTGTTCATCGTGGTTAATATACGGCATATTGATGATTTGCGTTGTTATATTTTAAAGAGGTTTACATGCGCCACACGTTAACACGTAGCTGCCGTGGCCATACGTCATATGACAGATTTGTCAATATATATCTTTTGAAGCTGTTTTGTGTAAAAATCTGATTTTTCACTAATGCACATAACCTTGTATATATCTACTTTTAGTGAACTTGTTGTAGATATGAGCGTGTGTATGATTGTGTATATATGCAAGCTTTGTGATAAGTATGCCTTCTATAAATTATAGTACGTTATTGAAACATGTGTTGCCGAATGTCTGTGACCATATCACGGCCCCAGAGTCGTCGCCATTGCGCCGATATTAAACCACTGTTGCACAATGTGTCGATGATTGTAAGCTATTAATCACATATGGCAGCTGAAAAATGTAAAAAATCTGTTAATCAGAACATTAATCTATGCTTATCACTATGGTCCTTGTTGTCACAGGATGATACTAATCAAAAGCAACCATTTAAATGTTATCAAGCTTGTTCGATAATATATTTTTGTTGTGTCTTTATGTTAATTATTATATTTCATTTTCATATATTGCTTATAATGTTTACGTCATGTTCTCTTAATGGCAGCCGACAATGATGAGAAGATCTAAAGTATGAAATCTAAAATTGCAACTCTTTACCATGGATAAATAACTACAAATGCTATATTATATTAGAGTACCTAGAGTTTTGGTGCTGCAATGTTGCGATTCAATCTATATCTTGTTTACTTGGTGTGAATCCGATTTGTCTCTGATCATAGTCGAATACGGTGTAGTATTTCCTCAGGAACACCTGTGTATCATTTATATGTACATGCGGTATCCTTACTTCACCGAATGTCCATGCATTTAATTGTAATTCCTGTTTCATTGCGTTATTTTTTGTTCATGTTCAACCTTACCTCTGCTTGGTAATCAACAGTTATAGCCAGCGTGCATCTTTTCTGGCCGTCTTCATCCACAAACTTCAGTATGTAATCATTTGGCTCAAGTTCAACTTGAACCATTCCTGTGTATATTTAACAATTCAACTGGAACATACCATTTTGTGCGATACCTTTACCTTCAAATGTAAAAACCAGTGTTGGAAGATTATTTACTTGATCACAGTCATTTACATTAAGGCTTGTGATTAAGTTTTTCATATTCTGCGGCGTTATGTGAAAAGCACTTACGATCATACCTGAGGAGCATATATTAGAAATGTGCCTGAAAGAAACTGTGACAGCTACTCTCCCAACATACCCGTATCAATAATTACTTTAGTATCATCCAATCTGTTATGAAATACAGTTTCAATAAATTCCTCTTGCGATATATCAGATGAATCCTCTGATGTTGTACTGACAGTGGTGTGCCTTGTATTGTCATTTGCGATATAAGGATCCTTATCATCCGTATCTAATACAGGATCATTTTGCTGCACATCGGCATTGTTAGATGTAGGAGATAAGTTCTCTGAAGTTGGACATTTTGTCGTGGATAACCGGATATTTTTATTGTTTTTGTACCCAGACTCTTTTAATCCAACAGACAGCAGGTTTACTGCCCAGTAGCTCCCTTTCGAAGCCACAGGTGCCCATTGAAATACATCTCCAGGTGATTTTTTGTACTCATTTTTGTAGCCACCAAATGTTACACTACCTCCATTTTTTGTCACATAGTAGGCAAATTGGTTTCTAAAATTTGGGTACATTAGCTCGTCATCTTGTATCGACTGTAGCAGCGGTTTGGAACCACGTGATATTTGATCATCTGTGATAAAACCCAGACCTAATATTCCATCCCATGGCAAATCCATTAGTATAGGGATATCTATATGTGTAGCCAAGCCTACGTTTGCGTTTTTGACAGTTATACCATTCAACAGGTTAACATCTGATATGCCATCTATGGCTTTCATCTCTCCAGTGAGATACTTCACTATAATGGGTATGTAATTACCATGTACATCGTGTTTGGGGAACCAAGATCCTTCTCGGGTTAATCTTTTGCGACTTAAACATGCTGACGATTGGCAAAGTTCATCTGGAACCCACAATTCCGAGGAACCTGTGTCGAAAAGTACTTTGAATCTATCTTCCTCATCTTCTACATTGCCTGTGCATTGTGAGTACTTATATACAAAATGCTTAATGTGGCACATTAATCACTTACAACATAGATTCCAGATCACATTAACGATCATACAAAATAAAATTAATACTTGTAGCTAATAAAAAGGAACCAATTACTGGTTAATAACTTCTCTATAACGCAAACAACACGTACAAGTTATAGCTTCACATACATCATTTGGTTAAACTTACCAATGATAATCTCACCGTAATATGTAGTCCACAATCTGTTACAACGTGATGCTGTAAGTGATATGGTACTTGATGACACTGCATCTACACCTAGTAGCTGTATGGCATCCCTAGTTATCTGTTCATTCATGTAGCTCCGTAGCAAGTCATCTTCTCGATATGTGTCGCTTTTTTTCAATTTAACTTCATATGTGTGTTTATTTGTTCCACGACCTTCAAGAGTTAGTGCCAAAGCAGTTCCCACGATGCTGAAAAGTGTACACACTAACTTCCAAATAGATTTCATGACGTTTTGAATGTACACATCAAGTGAATTCCTCGATGTGTAAACATATATCTGACATGTGCAGACAACGACATCACGACATCGGGTGTAACCACATACGTCACCTTGATTAATCTGTGTATTCCATTTAACATTTATGCATGAAACACACAGTTATCATATGAAATCTTTGTTAGAGTAATAATATATACCCGAGTTATAGTTGCGAACAGCGTTACTACTACACCTACACACAGTAGTTTTAACTGATGTAACTCAATGATAAAATGACTAACATACATAATAGACTAAACGCAAGACCGTTAGTTGCTAGCAAATGTTGAACGCAAAATAACTTTTTTATTACGTAGGCGTGTTGCGTATTTAACGTGATAAATATACCGGTTTTACTGAATAAATGATGCCTCATAGGTATAATTGGTATATATTGTATGTCAGTAAACCAATGTGTATACTCTCTCTAGTATCTATGATTAGCGTAACTGACTCCATGATACCTGTGGTATGTCGCCCGATTAATTAGTGTTCGATAAAGCCATGATAATTATTTACCGGTAAAAATCACATTTAAATTTTAACGTTAGATTGCCATGGCAAGGCCAACGTTGTACCGGCTCAACCGCGTAGCGAAGGAGGTTGGTGTCGATAAGAAGACGCGTAAGGAGATTTCCAAAGCATCTGGCAAGCCGGCATCTAAGCCCGTATCGATTATTCCTAAAGTGGGTGTAAGTGCTCTTGATAACGAGCATATAACTGTTACTGAGGAGTCAATAAAGAAGGCAGTGTCGGCCCTTAAAAAACGTGCTGAGGCTGAGCGTGAGAGCCGAACGTTAGATTTACTTGAAGATCCATCACGTTGCTACGTTCATTTGCAGATATTCTTGCATAAAGTTTTCCCTGAAACTCATATAAAACCGTTGAAAATACAGCTTCAGTATCCTATTTATCGTGGAAAGGATATATGTATCTTTGTGAAGGACCCTCAGAAAGAGTGGAAGAAGACCCTCGGCGATTTGAAAATCCGTGAGATACAGAAGGTAATTGGTGTGGAAAAGTTACGCAAGAAGTACAAGGAGTATAAGGATAGACGGCTTTTGGTGAATAGTTTCGACTTATTCTTGAGCGACCAAAGGGTCGCTCCATCATTACCCACATTGCTGGGTAAGATTTTCATTGAGAAGAAAAAGATGCCCATATCTTTGACACTAGGTCGTGGTAGTATGCGCGACCACATTGTATCGGCAATAAATTCTACTTTTTATAGGGTCGGTATTGGTAAATGCAGTAGTGTCAAGGTTGCCGTGTCATCGATGTCCGTTGATGAGGTTGTGGCTAATGTTCAAGACTGCATTGAAGCCATAAAGCGTTTTCATATGACAGATGCCACCTACAAGTCTAAGATATCTGGTATCTATATTAGCTGGGAGGGAGTGGATTCACTTTGTTTGTACAGTGAGGAGTTAGAGGCTGTTGAGGATATTATTAGTACACTTTCTAAAACAAAGGAAGCCACAGCTGAAGAATAGAACTATATCGTCTACCGGAATTACCTTGTGCACATAGTATATAGCTGTGTGTTCAAAAAACCATCAATCGCAACTCAAAAAGTGAGTGTATTACGCCGTAGAAGCTGTTTAGTACTTTGACACTAGATTAAGAAGTTATTTCTAATTCAAAATGGGTAATCAATCCCGTCCGGTATCTTCCTTGATACATGAGGCCTCTAGATTGGTTTCACGTATTGTTGAATCAAGCAAGCATGGCGAGTGTAGTATAACTCTTTGGCGTGATTATTCTAATGCTGTTGTTAATATCGCTAGTTTTATGGACATTAAGGATATCGTCAAAGTCTTGGATGCATATAGTTTTATGCGGTATAGGCATGTAAAACTACTTGATACGTTGGCTACACGTGTTTTCGAGTTGCTTTACAAGATGAATGGTACTGATATCGTTAGTGTATTAAGATCATATGCAATTCTGGAACATCGTAATGACTTTATGTTCCGTTTAATGCTACCCGAGGTATCGAAGCTTCTTGAGTTATTGTCACTGACGGACTTAAGTTCAATTTTTTATTCCTACTCTAGATTGGGCTACTATAATCACCATTTAACATCTTGTGTTGAAGCCGCCATTGTTGAAAATATCCAACATGTTCGTCCAAAGGAGCTATCGTACGTCCTTAATGGTTTGGGCAAATTACGTGTGCGTTGGAATAAACTTGAGACAGTTCTCGGGTGTCGTTTCTGCAGCATTGTGGATCTGTGCTCACATACAGATCTTGGTCTTATTGTGAATGCTCTTGGTAGGCTAGACTTTTGTGGTCAGCCACACTTATTCTCGGTTGTGGAGACTGAAATATATCGAAAGGCTGTGGAATTAAATTCGCAATCGATATCTTTAGTAGCTAATGCTATCTCGCGTCATAGCGATGCCGGGAAGCCGCTAGAGTTTATAGGACGTCATGTGAAGAAGCGTTTAAAGGAGTTTGATATTCATTCATTATGTTTGTTATCTGCTGCTTTTAGTCGTCGTGGAAATGTACGTGAGGATCTATTTGATTCTATGGCTGAGCGTGTTGGCTCTTTGTCTGTTCAGCTTTACCCGCGAGCTGTTGCTTCTCTTACATTTTCATATGCTCGTACAAAGCATCTCTATGGCCCCTTAATGTTATTTTCCGGTAAACACTTGGAGCGTTTTATGGACTTCTATACTTGTAATGAGGCAGCTATGGTCCTAAGAGCCCATAATCTGCTTAACATAAGGAATGAAGATATGCTATTGGCCTTAGCATCCAATATATGTAAATGCTATCCGGATATGGTTTTGGTCCGTGGTGACGACACAGTCCCAGAAGAACGCTTATCATACGCTATTGGTGTGCAATTTAATGATGTTTCAGATAATGAGTTCATATCCCAGGATCAGCACGTACAACCGAACGAACGTAAAGCAAGTGACACGACAAACGATCCAGATATGACCCATATAAACCACTTGGTTATAATTCCAACTGATATATTCTGTAATCAAGCTCGCTCAAAAAACTTTTTACAATCGGGATTGTTGCACTCACTACTATGGATAATACAGAGTTATGCTATGCACGGGGTGTGGAACGAAGGGGATGTAAAAGGAGCGTTACAACGCGTGGCCAATGAGGTTGCATGTCGGCAACATGAGCTAACTCCATTGGTGACGTGTCATTTGCTCTATGCTCTATCGAAATTGAACTATAGATTCGATGCTCTATTAGAGCTTCTGTTGCTCGAAATACGTGACCCGCGTATTAATAGTGTATTTGAACAGGATTACCTCAGAGTTGCATACAGTGCTATGCTTTCTTTTGGAATTGACCCCGAGAGCAATGGAATATACAGAATTGGAACCACTGAACTAAAATCGCTTATGGAGAGATGCAGAAATGACACTATGAAAGTCGTTAAATGTATAACTCACAAGGATAGGCAGCGTGATACAGCCAACATATTAAAAATTACTGTTCCTTTTGCCGATGATTCTTATGAACCAACTCATTTGAGCGACTCTCAAGTAACTTATGTCCACATACCTGTGTGCGTTGCAACATCTGTTAATGCAGGACGCCCGGCAAAAGATTTTGCCGATATGTTGAAGTATAATTTTGCGATTTAAGGCTTTTGCTGTTGCTTCTCTGCGAATCGTTGACCTATTCTCTGGGAAAATTCGAAGAACATCTTAACGCAGGATTCCACGCACGCGTTCTCACGTTTGTCGAGTTCCTTGCTTCTAAATGAACTGATACATTCATTAAAACACTTTTCAACCATTCCATTGTATGTTTCTAGCGTATCACGGTACTGTAGTTCGTTAAGGTGGTCCATCACCTTGGAACGCTGTTCGGCGGTAAGATGGCTAAAGTCCGGATCAGAACTTTGTGTAGTAGCCATATTGCTAATAAATACACATGAATAATGGTTATATATTACATGTGTTATTATAGGCCTGCAACTTTTGCAAGTTATATGCCCGCCCTATATTATAGGCAGTGCAACGCCCTTATAACTAGACACCAGGGAATAGAATAACACACGGTAATAGCAGTATAATTGACGCCGTGTAGAAACACCCTGTATTTTATATGGATCCCTATGACTGACTAACCTGTTGCAAAGAAGCAGTAGTCTAAACCGCCGAAATTGCATAGATATCCACCAAGTATAGTGGAAACAAAAAGGATGACTCGCGATACGTGCTCAGATGCAATCCAGTAACCTTTACTGTTTTCGTTGCTATGCTTAAGCATAACAACCGCTGTTAATGCCAGAGGTGTGTTCTGGAATGTTGCTCTGATAACATACAAAAATAGCATTAAAGTTTTATCCCGCGACTTCACGAATGCATAGAGGCATCTGTTTATTGTTTATGATAGACCATATAACCTACATTAATGCAACTATCTTGGACCACAAAATTGTTATAAGGTGCCCGTGACGATGTGCCTGCTTGTCGATTACTGTGACGTGATTAGTAACTAGTACATGAACTTACTAAATAACAATCCAGCGGACGTGATAGGTATGCAAATATTGGCTAACCATACAAGGCGGTATTCAATTTGACACCGGATAACCATATAATGGAACAGGAATCTGATTGATAATCCCGCTCCAATAAGTGAGAGTGCGTTCATTGCGAACATGATATATGGTAAAATGCGATGTCTTTCGTTTGGAATTTGTAGGCCCATATCCGTGGACTCTACGTCAGAAACGGTATCAACAATTGATAAGTTCCCCTCGCTATCAGTTAACATGGGCGACACTCCATCGTCGCCGTGCGATATAGGTTTATTATTTACCTTTTGTAACTCGAACGTGTAGCCTACCCTCACGACGAATAGTGCGAACACCAGGAAATATGCCATTTCTGCATTCTTTAAACTGAATGGTACATTGTAATTCGCAAAGCTTGTATGCTGTAGTGTCGAGACCATGATTAGAGTTGCTGGACCGACAATGTTGCCTAATTTAGCAACTACTGACGATAGAGTCAGATAGTGGCTCATTTGTTTCTTTCCAATTGACGATACCAAAGTATCTGATATTGCGATTTCTTGTAAGGAATATATCACGTAATATATGCCGTGCCATGCGATATGAATCATCATGTTGTTTACACGTAACATCTTGATGAAGTATAAAAGCATCACAGTTAAGGCAACAGATGTGTATTGCGACACTAGATAAAAATGCTTATCCAAACGATAGTATGTAGCCGCCCAACCAAGCAAACCGCCAACGGCAGCACCGAGATGGTGTACTGCAGTTATCCAACTCAACTATAGAATTATATGTGACTACATTCTAAACCTACGAAAACACGATCGTTGAATATACTAAGTTGGCACATGTTGACAACCGTTGGGAAAATGATTGATTGAACCACATCGGTTAAGAAAATGATCTGCAATCTGCACAGTGATTAGTATAACATTCCATATGTTGGATAAAGCAATAAACGTTATTAAATCAATATCCAAACAGATATTGAACGTGAATGTAAACACATATAGTATATCTTAATACAACTTACACATTCATGGCATTAGGATGGACTTTCTTGACATCAGTAGGCATCTCATTGAACCACCAATAGAATCGCATTAACAAATTCAACATCATTCCGGGATAGCCAAGGAGTGCTAAAGAAATCCATATTAGAATCTCAATTACCAAGAATGGCAACATTATGTTTATAACATTATAGTTGTCTACTATACAAAGCACTGTGTCACCTGGAAGGCCGCTGTCTAAGCAGACCTTCCGTCATGTATCCTTAAACAGTAATACGTAAGACCAATATCACATTAAATCCCTTGCATATATTGTTTGTATCGATTAGTATGAACCATGGAATCACCCCATGATAATGTGCAAGATTCCACTGCTAAAACGTATTATTTACATCATAACTGCATCTGTAATTTATATCAATTCGTTGTGTAATATGTTGTGTTGCACAGAACTCTATGTCTTTTGTTATATATGCTAAAATGAGGCATATGTGTTGACAGCATCTGTTGATGCACAGATGCTGTCTATTATTACCATAAGAGCTTTTATATCTATTGTTGCTTTAGCAAGATATTCAATATTATAGTACATGAATATCATCTTTACTAAAATATAATTTTAGGCACGAATAGATTAATTTTGCTGAGGTCTTATGTTAACGTAATGTAGAGCGGTAATAATAATTATAGCCTTTGCCAATCTACACATTTCATTAAAATATATTATATTGCTTTATAACAATTACATGTGAGACTAACATAGTCTATACAATGAATTAAACCCATGAAAAGCATGCTGTTCTTTATCCCATTGTAACGCCACACACTATATACTCATTATATGATATCGCAATATAGTGAAGACCGACTGTGCGCCTACCATATCTTAATGAAGTCTAAATCTAAACAATTTAGGGAGAAGGTGCAGAATGCTGGTTGGTGTGTTGCATTTGGATTAATAGTATGTTAGGAGTAAATGCTAAGTTTGAATCCAAGATAGGCGCTGCCATATTGGCTAAATATGGATGGAAAGAGTAGGTTGATATAGCAATGATTACATAATTGTTAGGGGAGATGGCCTTGGTAAACAAGGCGAAGGTATCGTCAAGCCTGTTTCACTAAGTGCGGTAAAGAACAACAAAGGGGTAGGTGTGTTTGTATACTGTATAATATCTCAACAGTTGGGAAGCAAAGATGCTGATCCTTGGCATAATTGGTGGGATGACATGTACAACGACTTGGCCAAGAAATCAGTAAAGGTTAAATCTGTGAAACCTAAGTTGTCTAAGGTCAAAAAAAAGGATAAGGAAAAATCGAAAACTAAGAAGTCGCTGATAGAAATTTGCAAAGACAGAGTCGCAGCAAATGGCGATGATACTACTGTAAGATCATCTTTAAGGAATGAACATAGTGAATCTGAGCTGTCTTCTGATTATCCAACTGATGAAGAACATTCAACCGAAAAGAAGTGATTCAGCTCACCATCTTAGCACGGATCTTATTTTAATACTATACTCAATGATTAACTGATTGCATCTGTTAAGAGCCATCGATTCCAGCTTTTGATTGATCTGGCACAAGGACTGCTTTAATGTCATCGGGCAGTTTCTCTAGAGCTTTAGTTAATATATCGTTGTAATGTTCTTCAACAAATTTGTACATCTTGTGAGGCCATGTTAATCGCCAATTAACGACGCGTTTGACTACACGGCACCAGTCGTAACCCGTGCTTGGCTCAGCTTTAGTGCATCCGTTAATAACATCCTTTATGGCATCGTTGTCACCACTGTCCAACTCAAATGCAAGGAATGTGCCCCAAATGACACCATTGGATTCCTCTATGGCCAAGGCACGCTTGAACCATTTACGGGTTTTTAATACCTTGCCATCACGCCAAAACAACTTCGCAGCTGCCATCACAACCAATGGTGAATTCGAACATTGATTGAGTGCGTCGACTGCCTTAGAGTTTTGAGCGTTGCGCTCCTCTAAAAAGATGGCTCTCGCCCATAAATTACCGGAATCGGGGAACTCCTGTAAAGACGAGGACATCATAAAATAGGCGTTACCAGCGTTGCCAGATTCAAGTTCTATATCAACTGCACGGAGCCACAAAAGGTCACAGCTTTTAAGTATATTCTGGCATAGCGATTCAATCAATTCTTCTTCCTCCTGCATGGATGTTGTTGTCGCAGCGGGAATGTCTCCATATGCCCTTGCTAAGCGGAGCAACTCTGTAGGGGATAACTTTTTAGTATTCACTGTAGCAACTTGTTCTGTATGCTTAAGGCGTGGGCCTAAAATGCACCGTATCTTTGTTTTAGCAGCATCTACGAGTGCCCGTGCTTTAGCATGTTCATTGTCACGCACCAGTGACTCTAAAGCAAGTAACCAGAGGCCAACACTCCATGGGCATTGGTCAGCACCGTCTTTAAATATGTTAATCGCCGTTGCTACATCTGGTTCTGGCAATTCTAAACGTAGTTGACCTGCAATCATCCACAGTTTGTCAAAGTACGGATGGATTTCCAACGCCTGGTCACAAAGGTCGATAGCCACTGAATAATTACCCAGCTGGCGCTCGAGCTGAATACTTTGCATCCATATCTTCCGTGTGCCACATTGCTTCCTAGATCTCTCCAGCAATGCTCGGGCACGTTCAAATTCATCATGTTCTCGCTCTAATTTAACAGCGGCTAATGAGATTGATTCAACATCCATGTTTTTGGAATAGGCATCCGCCAGTATAGCTCTTGCACTTTCTACATCGCCCTGTATCCACTTATGTTTTGCTGCCATTAACCACAATATATCGGAATTAGGACAGTACTTGGTAGCCTGTGATAGTACGTCATCAACGTCCTCTGGTTTGCCATGTCTGGTCTCAAGCTCTGCCAAAGCCAGCCACAATGACTTTTTCGTTTTCATTTGTTCCAGGGCACTCCGATATATTGCACGTGCACACGCGAACAGTTTTTTTTCTTCCATGCGCTCACCATCTTCTAGCCATGTCTCCTTAAGCAAGGCCGGATCTAAGCCGATGTTCATGGTGCACTTAATAATTGCTTGTGCCGTCTGTACAAAATTGTTTTCCTCACACTGCTCAGCCTGTTTTAACCAGTTGCTACGGACATGTATAACCCCCTTTTTGCTGAGATTATCCAAACCACGTGATATGATTTTCTCAACCTAATAGCAATATTAATCTGGAGTAAAAAACCCACCATCTGCTGGTTACCGTTTGATTCCTCGAGTTTAGCAGCAGTAATCCAAATATCTGCATTTGTTGGTAGATGCTTACGCGCCTCGTTGAGCACCTTCTGCGCCTCTTGATATGAACATAGCCTGGCTAGAGCCAACCAAAGATCCACGGAATCGGGAACGCATTCTACCGCACGCTTGAGCATGACATATGCATCTGTTTCGTCTTCCAACGATATAGCATCCTTCCACAGCCTGACTGAATTAGGAATGAACTCAAGGGCCTTCCGTAGAATACGACGTTTATCGTTGACGTTTGATTCACGCCGCGCGGCTTCAACCCATATTTTGACTGACTGCGGAACCATGCGAACAGCCTTTGCCAATACGGCTTTAGCGTACTCTGGCTTCTCCAAACGAGCTGCTTCCAACCAAACGTCTTCTCGGTCGCCACACTTTTCACAGGCCTGTGCGATAATTTCCCGGGCACTCGAGATTTTGCCCGCCAACTCCTCAATACGGGCTGCTGCTATCCAACCGGGAGCGTGGTTAGGGTTCGTAGCAATCACTGACTTTAGAAGTTTTCGTGCTTTCTTTATATCGGCTATGTCACTATCGCTTTTAATGTTCATGGAGTTTAGATCCGTTAGGTAACCCTTGGGGTCAACGACCGTTTGACCGCTGATGTTATCCATAACTTTATCCAATGTGATAGATAAAACAGCACCCCTGGCTTCACCAAGATCATTCAATGAACTTGTATCACCAGATGTAGCACTGATCAAGGAAGAGCGTACACCTGATGGTGTTGCACTACCACCCATAATACCTAATGGTGTAGAAAAACCTAAAGGCGTTGATGTACCTATACTGCTCTCAGATTGCATATGGACCTTGGCTGAGTATAATAACGAGTCTGGTGCCGCAGTATACTGATGTTGGCGTTTGTTTTGTTGTTTTCGCTTAAAGGAATAGTCACCTATGGAAGGTATGGATTCCCATTCTTCAAGCGATAGGTTTTTTAAATCACGCTTTAACGGTGCGAGTTGCTGATGTATAGTGGGCTTGTCAGCACGATGTTTATTAACCTCTGTTCTAATCTGCGATTCACGTCTCGAGCGCCTACGCTCATCCATACGATTGTCAATAAAGTCATATATGAGATCTGCCTCTCTATCCTCGTCATCGTATTCTGCATCTTTGAATAACTGTTCGTTCTCGAGGTTTAATGAATCCTCCCCTCCAACCACAGTCAAATCTACTGCTTCGCTGACATCGTCACGCGATACACCACCAGCAAAACTTGTTGCGCCCCTACCACGTCCAGGAATATAACCCTCGGGTGCTTTACCGAATGGACTGTACAGATATGTAACATAACATAAGACCTTAACATACTCTGCAGAAGATACCGATGAATAGCCAAAATCCGCTCTAGTAGTGAATGCTGTGGCACTAAGAACACATTATAATGATTAATTGGTAATTAACCTACCCTCGACCAGCTCCAGGAGCGTAATGTGCAGGCTCATTAGCCGATGGTATAAACTTACGTGCTCCCGGCAAAAGCGACATTTTTACAATGGAATCTCTACATGGCACAAAGCGAATATGTAAAACTACTTATATATAGAATACAAGAGAGATATCAGCCCTATATTTGAGATATTACCCTATACGTGTTAATACACTTTGGACAGTGCCAACACATTGCCATGGTAATGCCATCCAAGGATTTCAACATACGTGCCTTTACTATTGTAGGTGTACTATTGGCATATATTAATTATGTTACAGAAAGGTGTGTGTTGCGTTTGTGCGCTGGGATACCTGTATGTACTAAAGAAGTATGTTGCGCTGGAGTATCATCACTACAAACGAAAAAGATCACTTATTGAACACGATGCCAAGCCAGATCAAATGAATATGATTATGGTAGAACGGTTTATTAAGGAAAAGTCTCAACGTTAAGGAACCATTCACTGCGGTATGTGCGAATGATCAGGTACTTTATCAGATAACCGAGTTTTACGAATATGATGTGAATGAAAGGCAAATGCTCCGATAGTATCGCTAAAAGGAAAAGAAAAAGTCCAAGCTTTAATATGGTCTTAATAAGGTATGAATAAACTATACTCGTCAGACCCAATACTCCACAGAACGCAGCTATTATAACTCCATAACGACGAATCAGCGCCAATGCAGCATTAGCGTACCATATAACGGCGTTGACGAAACTTAAAACTTGAACCATGCGTTTCCTTAATTTCGGAGGTACACTGGTAGATAAACAATTTGTAAGAGTCTTGATAGAGATGTTCTCCTTACGACGTAATGATGTATTCAGCTTTGTATATATTTTCACCTCGTCAGTGAACACATGAGTAGGTATACATTTCATATTACGCTGGAACCGCTCCTTAGCTTTAAGAACACCTTTAACATCTTCATCATCCTCAACAACTTCATTCAAAAAATTTTCTAGACCCAAACCGCAAATCGTCAATCGGCGTGACTTTTCAAAAACATCACCAAAGTCGTTCTTGTATTGCCGCAGTGAAGAAGCACGTAAATATAATATGAAAACTCCTACAACAAAGCAAGAAACGGCAATCGATTTGCTATCAAAGATGAAACCAGCAATCAGTATTGATAGAATCAGATATAGGTAAGGTGTGGGAGATAATACGACATCGCCCAGACCGATGTGTTTCTTCAGAGTGTTGGCAGCTACAGACAACTCATAGGCACGTGTTACAATACTGCACAGAGATGTATCTTCCGAGTCGTAATCGTCTTCGATTGTGCCTGGTGAAGCCATGAAAGCATTGATTTCTTTTTTCATATCTATTGGCATCCGCGATAAAAGTTTGAGCGAAATGGATGTGAAATAATAGTTCTCCACTGTGTGCTCACAACATACTTGATAGTCGTGACAATTAGCACAAAAGCTGTAATCAATATCACTCAATACAGCAGGAACCTCTGATAATTTGCAGCATGTACAACCGTCCTTGATGAAAAATGACTTCTTTACATTGAGATCATAGGTTGCTACCTTATTTGAAAGTGGTATCTCATCGGTGGTTTCTTTGGAATAATCTGTCTTAGCAGGGGCATGCACGCTGTTCAACTCCTCCGAAGCGTTATCTTCAGCAGTGGAACCTGATGTACCAACATCATTGTTTTCGGCATTCGCAGTGTCCTTATCAATTATCAAGCCTTTGCTATCTAATCTCCGGGGAGCCTTCTGTGGTGTGGTAACCTCCGAAGTGTCAAGACGAAAGTCAAAATATCTGTACAATGCCTTTTTGTGAACACTGGTGGTGTACGATGAAAGATAGGCACATACACGGCAAGCACAGCAAACTCTATTATTGTCTAAAAATGGTTTGCCGTTTACGATAGGGTAGTATAAAATACCACCCGGGTTGTATGTGAGGAACATAGGATTCACACGAAAGGCGCATATCATATTATATCTCTTCCCTGGTACAAGTAAACTCAGCTCAATATTACACCAAGATATCAAAACTTCATCAGTCGCCTCATCCGTTAATACTGGACGAATTATCCTTTCAATTGGCTTATCCGATAAACGCAGCTGAAGACATTCATACAGCTTTAGTGTAATGATTGAATTTGGTGATCGTATGCGTAACCTTATTGCATTATCAAACATATCATCCTCGTGGTTGAGCACACGGGTCTTATATACAAGTTTATTATCAATATATATGTCAATGCGTGGCATATATATGGCACAGGGAAGAAATGAATATTCCTGGGCAATATGCGACAAAAATTGATTAATATGCAGGTCCAATATAGCATATTCATCCTTGACAGTGGAATGCACGTCGTCTTCCGCATTATTGCCAACAGGAGAATCTGTGTCTTTAGAATCTGTACTCGCCATATTTTAGAATTTGTTGCCACATTTAACCGATCAGTTCAAGAGTTGATAATATAAAGTTATTAAAAAATCATATAGATGGAAATACATAATAAGAGTCGGTAATTTAAAGTAAACGAATTACTATACATAGTTTAAATCAGCATACATTTAAAAGACATTGTAGCATCAATTTTCAATGTCTTCTGTAGCATTCCGGAACATATTTAATCCTTAAAGTTATTATACTAAAATGAAAATTAATCCACATCTCATCCCATCAAATTATGATTATTTATTATACCCTCAATTACACGTAGTGTGTTGGAATAACCAGGGATGTACCACACCATGGAAACAAATTAGACAAGAATTTTGTGAGGGTGTTTATTTATAATTTTCATCTGTCTCACAGATAAATATTGTGAGAAGGTGTAGCTATTCATTGGCCTAACGTTCACCTCAACATGTCGAGGCGAGGAGGCTGCTGTCACGATGATGCCTATGATGGCAACTATGGCTATCATGAGCTCGATCAGTGCAAGCTACTTGAAGAATCGCTATTTTATGTCAAAGAACATGCCTATTATATGCGCCAAGCTTTGGTAAGTGGATGCTGTATGTAGGAGTGTATATGTTATGTGTGTTATATCATTTTTTCAAAATGTGTTGTCATATTAGATTACATAATGGTCAACACCATAGCAAATATCTTGATAAAGGGCCTATTTGGCTTTGCTGTGTATTGTTATTCCTTACTAAAACATTATTCACTATATGGTTCCAATTTCTCGTTATAAATATGATTATTCTTATATTATGTCATAATGATTGGAAGCGTTTGCTTATTTGGGTGTTTTGTTGCATTAGCAGTATACGCATTTTATCTATACAACCCTTTCGTGTTGCGTTATTGTATGCTGATTCAACATTGTAGTAATGCTAGTATATTGGATAGTAATATTCTCTAACATGTAGTTTTCACTCATCTAAATGGTATTTATTGTTATTAATGTCATTATAGGACGCTAATGATTTGGGCGAAGCACTGAAACGTGGGATAAATGTCATTAGCGAGTTACGTACTTCAAGTTTAACGCCAACTAGTTACTATGAACTATATATGAAGGTTTTCAATGAACTACAAATATTATCTGATTTTATGGGAAATGAAGAAAAGAGTGGCGTGAAGTTAAATCAGTTATATGAAACTGTCCAACAAAGTTGTTTTATTTTGCCGCGATTATATTTACTGATTATGGCAGCATCCCATTGTATCAGAGAAGGTAAAGTATCATCCAATGAAATATTAAGCGACGTTACTGAATTGTGTAGAGGTGTACAACACCCTGTCCGTGGACTTTTTCTGAGGTATTTTTTAATTCAAATATGTAAGGATAAGTTGCCAGACTCCGATGCCAATAATCCCAATGGGACATTGGAGTCGTTTAATTTTTTAATGAGTAATTTCAAAGAGTCAGTAAGATTATGGATTAGATTGAATAATGGTTGCCATTCGCTCTTGGAGCAAAAGCGATGCGACAAGCAGCGTTTGGAATTGGGCTTGTTGGTCGGAACTAATTTGGTCAGAATGGCGCAATTAGAACATTTGGATTGTGAATTCTACACTCAGACGGCTTTACCAGCCATATTAGAAGAAATTGAGTCAACAAAAGATGTTGCCGCCAAAAAGTACCTGTTGGATTGCCTAATACAAGCTTTCTCAGATGAATACCACCTTAAATCATTACCCAATCTTCTCAAAGTCATCGTTAATTCTATTTCTACTAATGACTGCGTTAAAGTCGTATGTACATTGATGAATCGGCTTTCTACTTATTTCCAATCCTCTGAATCTGCAGGTGATGATGTCCATGTGGGTGTTGTGTTCGAAGTGTTTCATGATCACTTAAGCACAATAAACATACGTGATGGAATCACTCTAAAGTGCTTTTTAGAACTTCAAGCAAGTTTTGTTGAGTTCACTTCAACTGTGTACCCCGGAATTATTGAGCACGTTGAAGTTATTCTAACCCATGTGGTTAACGTTTTGAGTTCATGCGGAACTGAGAACATGATTCATGAACCAGAGGCTTGCGAAAGTATCGTAAAATTACTTACTTTACCTTTACATACCCTTGGTCTGCGGTCATTGGATATGCAACACAATGAACCCTTATTGGGATTTTTGCCAAAGCATTTGCACAGGAATGTTGCAAGGGCAATGATTGATGCGTTGATTGATTCGAAACTAAAGATTGAGAGCTGCGAAGTCTTCGAATCGATATGCCGTTATTTGAAATCATTGTTTGAAAAAGCAGAGTATGAACCGTCAGGTCATATATTAATGGAAAATCAAAATCACGTTTCAAGATTCATACATACCATTGAGACATATGACCCCAAGGACCAATTTGACATATATCAGCGTTTGTCAAAACGTATGATTAGTCAAGGTCCTATGCACTATCGATACAGCATATCTACACTTATTTGCCGATCTCTTATGTTGGTTTTCAAGCCATTTGAGCCCGCTGGGGAATCGACACCTGTTCATAGATCTCCTGATACACGTGACGCAGCAGATATGGCATTGTCGATATTTAACTTTGTTAACGATTTATTGGCTCGTGTGAAGCCCATGATACCGGAGGAATCCTTGAAGTTGTCTATGATGTCTGCAATTACTGTTAATGAGCTTTGTGGCCTTATGAATCTCGATATGCAAGAAGAGTCCAACTACATGAAATTTGGCAATGTTTGCCATAACTTTATCGCAAACTGCTGCATCATTTTTGAGGAAGAAGTTGTGGAATCTGACTCCCAACATCGTTGTCTCCTTTACCTCATATCAGCCTTCTGTTCTAAAATAACAATTTTAGACCCTGAACATCAATCTTCGATGGCAATGAGACTAGCGAAATACGCTATTGGTATGCTGAAGCTGGAACAGCAGTGTTCTGCTCTAGCTCACGTTGCATCATCATTTGCCAATAGTGGGGACCACTTTAAGGTTAAATGGGCGCTTCA
Source organism: Babesia bovis T2Bo (assembly GCF_000165395.2). Taxonomy (NCBI): domain Eukaryota; phylum Apicomplexa; class Aconoidasida; order Piroplasmida; family Babesiidae; genus Babesia; species Babesia bovis. The sequence goes on from NW_026261571.1 coordinate 1,286,875, forward strand.
ACGATCTCTTACGGCAGTGCAGCAACATCAGTATCTTCCGCTTGGAGATGTTAGTCAAGCATTAGCCCCTGTTAAGGTGGTTGCTGCAAATCTGCAGAATCGGTTTGACCTGTCTGACCTCATGGAGGCAATCAACCAATATTAATTTTTTTACCATACATTTTACAATTCATGAGTGATATATCCCTCTACATGTTGTATACTAACATAATGTTTCATAAAATCTTCCGTTCGCCTTCTTTTTCGATTGAAATATCTATTACATTCGTATAATTGATTATGGTGCTAAACATTATTTTGGAAAGAAACATCGTATTTCTCCAAATAAACCTATTCCTAACATTCTATATGTGTAAAGCTCGTCAATGTATACTCTATAGTATTAGAATAATTGAAATTTGATAATTACTGTAGCTACAAAAGGATAAATATTACTGGTGCCTATATGAACACTACAAAGATAGATAACTATATAGGGTATCAGTATTACTAATGAAATTGGTTCAGTGAGTGATTAATAGTAAAATTGAGCCGACTGAAGAAGATATCGCTTAATACGTTCTTTAGCAATAGCTTCTAATTTTCTCTTGACCCTAACAATATTGGCATATTCCTGCGTGGTTGTGAATACACGATATGTTAATAAATATAGCGTATAGAATGGTTTCAAAACATGATAAAACGATAATGAGAAAATTAATCTTACCTCAGCCATTCCTCGGATGCGATAGTATGCAAATATAAGGACGAACGAGAACGAAAATAGCAATGTGGAACTGTATACAATTAAAGATATATTAGCGTAATTAATCCTTCATGATATATATGGTTCAACCATCGCATTAAAAACATAAATTGGACGATGATATACTTTAGATATAAACATATAAGGAAACATTTAAAAAACTTACGCAGCGTAAAATACGTTAGGATCGGTTACAACATCTATTAAAAACTGTTTTGAGAGGTTATTCAAATGTTCATTCGGCAACAAGTTCCATAGATTAAATGAAATCATTGTCGTCATTTATCGACGTCTTACAAGGTGAAATGTGTATAAATGATAACCTATCGATATACATCACATTTGCGATATTGAAGGTGTAGATCTTCATAGAATAAAAACTATAGACCGATTACATCTGTTATTTATAACATACAAAATGAGCTTCGGTTGGGCTGTGTAATTATATTTCCTACATAGGATAGCTTCATGTGTATGCCGTGATTACTATTACAGATTCAAAGCAGCAACAGGCTGATTATAAATTAAAATAAAAACATCAATGAAATGCAAGGATTTTTAGTTTATTCATTAGATGATTTTGAGAATTTATACTACGCACGACACGGAAAATAATGTGCATCTTCAATAATTTATATATACGTACTTAATACACACATTATGTTTCTAAAATATTTCATACCATCATCGCTTATCATGACGTAGATATTGATATTAACTAACATTACACATATAGAATTATGTGCAAATATGTGGCATAGAAGACGTAATTACACATCATCTAATTACTAAAGCGACATAGCAATACCATTTAACTTGCTGTATCAACTCGTTAGTGTGGAAAACAGTGGAAGTGAATCTGGAAATAGTCAATAACTTAGGGTGGGGCCATTTCAATCTTCCACCATCTACGTCGATTGCTTTGTACCTACTATTTTTATGATATATCTTTAATCACAGAAACATTTCTTTATTGTAACTGATATCTGCTCTTTTGATGCTCTTGAGTTAATGGCTTCTAGACAGTATTAAGGGAACATCTTTTAAATACATATCTACTGTTTCATTTCGCTTCCATTTTATTTTAGCTTGATTTTATCAATCAACTGTTCTAATGGATAATTAGTCATTGGTTATTGGTCGCTATCGCTTATTATAGCGGCCGCAGCCTGGCACAAAGCCTATAATTGCATATCTTATCGTTTTGGCTTTTATTTAAAGGGTAATATCTATGTATGCATTATATTTGTTTATTTTATTGATGTATTCGTAAAATTGAACGATGAGTGGAATTGGTTCTGCACAAGACTCGTCGATACGCTGGGCGGACGAGTTGGACGACTCTGATTCTGGAATTGAACCACCAATGGATTATAAACCATTATATTCGCAAGAGTCAACTACTGATTATCGTCAAACATCGGCTAAAGCACCAGAGGAGACAGCGAAATCGTTTGAAGGGCACCGTGCTGATTTTCTTGCAGGTGATCCTTCTGATACATGTGACTTATTTTCACGTCGCAATTTGCGTTCAAACAATAAAAAGGGCACTAATTCACGTAAACCCAGGACGTTCACACCTCCTCATGATGACGAATTCAGTTGGAGATCTTCGTCGAATTCTCTTAGGGGCGGCGGTCGCAATGTATCATCAATGGGTTCCAAAAGTGAAGGTACGTGATCATAGATATTGGAAAGGAACGTGATACGTTCACATATTATCATATATACTCAACCGCTCCTAGTAATTCTGCACTTTTAATGATGTGTGCCGTATAGATACAAGTATCGTATTGTGTTGCGGTATTGCATTGTTAATCGTTTACAGAAGATCGCGGATTTTATGGAATGAGAAACCGGCGTAGAGAGGAAAATAACTCCGCCTGGTAATACATTAAATGGTCTTCTGTTAGAATATTTTTTGTAGTTAAAATATTATTACGTAAATGTGGATTGCACCATTGGTTTGTAAATTTTTTCAAGGAGCCTGAACGTATCAAAATCGGTGTTGAAGGTTGAATATAGCATTGCGTCGGCGTATACACTCATTTGCTTTAGGGCAATGTTGATCACTGCATATTTTCATTGGTTAAAATCCATAGACTTACCATTTGCAACTACATCAAGCGTGTTTGCGAAATCAATTGGCATTGAATAACGGCGAATCGTTGAAATTGCCTTAGACAGTGAAGCACATTGTGCTACAAACTCTTTTGCGACCTGTTGAATCGTGGTATCGGTGTAGCCGAGCATGTTTGCGATACATAGCCAGTTTGATAACCCTCTAGTGTATATAAGGGCGAGAGTAATGGCCTTGTTAGCCTGTTATTGTCATGATATGACTAATTGTAGTCTTACCTTATATGGTATTTTCGGTGTTGAACTCAGAAAACCACCGAGAATGATGTCGATTAAATTTCCACAGGCATTACACGTGTTCGCCTCCGGATTGAGTTCGATTCTTAAATTGCCAACGCTTTCTCTCTTGCTTGTAAGTGCTATTATGTGTGCCTCGGCCTCCACGACGTTCTCAATGAAGGCTTCAACATACGATGAGAACATTTGACCTCTAGTGTCGACTAACATGCGATAAATTAGCGTGTCAACTTGATATCGTTGCCGCTTTCCTTCTACAGAATAGGTGGATGCCTGTGGAATCTTAATGAAGGGTACCATAGGACATCTCCGAGGGTCTTCAGTAAATGATACGTGCATGGCATTCCCTGTTGGCTCAAAACGACCAGTTCCCGGGTTCAGGGTCATACTTACTCCTAGTGAATAGTTTAAAAATGCACGTGCAAGTAGCAGTTCATCTTCGTACTTCTGTGTTCCATGTGTAGGGAAGGCCTCTATGCTATTTGCTATAACATGGTCCTGCATTTTCATTAAAACGTTGCAATTATGAACGATTACGTACATAAACACAAATATGGTCAAATTATAATTGTTGCAATGTAACTTTCATGAAGATATACATCATATGCTAGAAGCTGAGAAAAGTCACTATCAGATTCCACAAATGAAAACTAGTCATACATTAATTATGAAAAGCGAGAACAACACCAGATGAATGTGTGACCTAAGCTAGTATTCCATGAACTCCAACTAACCATATGTGACAGATGCAAATTGATGAGTTCGTAGTACGCTTCTATCAGGGTTATAACCCACAACGTGGCTACTATTAATGTAGCGCTTTCAAGACTGACATTTATGAATTAAACATATTCAATAAATTTACCCAAATAATTTGCTTTTGTAATCTTCTATGCCAGGAATAAAGGACAAGATTTTGTTCAGAGCAAATGCAGCGTCCCAAGTTATCACAGATGAAGGCCTTATTAAGCACCACATCATATAACACAGTCTTGTAAGTAATGCGATAAAGATAGTGAAACCGATTGATACAACAACATGGAACACCGACAATGCGATCACCGTTTGCATATGCGGTGCTGTTATATGCTCTCTATCCAATGAGCGCATAACATCGAGTCGTTGTCTTCGGACTCTTAACTGATATAGTACCCTGAGAAGCTTTAATATCTATTACTTACACTTACGCTGCGCATATTACAAACAATATTTGCAAATTAGTAATATATATCCTGCATATCGCATTTGCGAATATCGTAATGGCTGACGTCGTAGCAATTATATTAATGAATCCCCAAAGAATATATTGGATATCAGAGTGACCCGATCCTACAATTAATATGATACATAGACGACATGTGTTCTAGATAAAAATGCATATACAAAGTGACATTAGACAGGGATAGATTGACCTCCAAGTGAACATCGAATATACAATTGTACAAAACATTACGTTAATAGCACATTACCTCTAAATGTCACTTGACGCGATGTTAATAAGAATACCAAGGCAACATAAGTGGCGAGAGCAGTTGCGCAAGGACAGTATATTGCTTTAAACGGATCATCTACAATAAAATAGAATGATTTGCTATTTAGTATACCTGTATATCCACTTTTTGTTAGAATCCTGGCTGCATATGCGAAAAACAGTTTACACAGTGTAATCGCAAGTACCACTATGGCGTGGACTTTGGAGAGTTGCGATATAGCGCGAATTGAAGCTCTCCTCTTCACATCCTTCCATGTTAATGAAACGCCCATATTTATTTCATAGCGTCTATAACGATATTGTGTGTTAGTGTTACGCGCGCGACATTAGAGTGGTGCTTAATTATGAATAAAATTAATCATTATTAGAAACCAGTTTACATATGTATATAGGGCCACAATTTGTTCTATCTGGCATTAGAGCACACCCGTATTTTCGCGTTTCTACCTGTGGTAGTGGTACTTTAGCTTCATCTATCCATGATAGTTTCTTCCTTAGGTTTTCCAAGTCAGATACTAAATCGATTGTTTCATGCCTTAGTGTTGCTATAGATTGAAGAACTGTGTGTATAATGAGCTCATTTTCTATGGGATCAAGTGATTCTGTAACATATAATATTGTCCCTCCAGGTTTGAGGAAACTAATGGCGGTGGTCAGTGCGTTCAATGCCTTCGTGGAATCATCTTTTAAATTCCTTTTACTCCATGACATTGGTGTTGCATAGTAGGAATGTGGAGGCATCCTTACGAATATGCGATCGAATGTTCCGAATCGTTTCAACTTATGATTCATTCCATCGTAGCATGTTATTTGTACATTCATTGACCTTAGCAATCTTTCTGGCAAATATTTTTGTAGGTTTGACATAGAAGTTGCATATAGGCTTTTGGTTGGCTCGGCGCATACCAGTAAAGACTTATCTGCTTTACATAGCATATCATCTCTAGCTCGATTGATTAATTCAACAATTTCCATAGTGCTTTTACCTTCTCCTGATATTTGCGACACTGATTCTGAAGTGGGAAACATAAGCGAAGCAAATATAAGACTATGAACTCCTCCATGTGCGAACATATCCATAACCCTTTCACCTGGCTGCGGTCCTAGAGCATAACAGGCATAGCATATTCCGATATTAATGCGATAGACACTATCAAATACAGTTCCCACTAAGTTATTTGCATTTAAAATAGCTTTTTTGTCGTATAAATCGATGTCATCCAAATTAATTAAACCATTATCCGTAGGTTTGAATTCATCCTCTTCATGGCAAAAAGGAAAAGCAGATTTGCGATAATACGATGTTCCTACCAGATTCTCCAGTTTTATATCTGTATTCGGATTCTTGCATTCATCCAGCATATCAGGTATATGAGAATAGAACGGAGGTATTAGTGCGATTGTATTCTGAGTATTTCGCAGGGCTGTGGACAACGCTGCCCATCTTTCTCCATATAAGTTCGCATAATGCGCTTCAAACGTATTACTGCCTTGTACTTTCATTTGTTTAGTCAGCTACATGTTATTTCTTGTATACGTTATCGTTATAGTGTTACACAGTGATCCCAACGGTCAATCATAGAACACATACAAAATGGAATTAATATGCTCTACATCTTTGTTAGCGAATTAATATGTTATTATCAGTCCGATGTGTAAATACCAGACGTTTTAATATTAGTAACTATCTCAATAATGTGGTTAAATATGAATATGAACTGTAATTAACATTAATATATTCAATGTGTAATTAATATGGATGACGGTAATATGGCTAACTCTGTTTCACTAGGTAAATTGTGCAATATAAGCAGAGGAACGTCTACTAGTGGCTCGCATCGCCGGAGTCCAGGTTTCTGTTCCACGGATGTGGCCGATTCGGATAACGCAGATGCTACGTTTCAGGAATTCACAGAACAAGATGCCACATCATCGGTAGATGCCGTGTTATCTATTGACAACTCGAAGTCAGATACGAAAAAATTCGAAAACACTATCCTGGATCCCAAGGTACAAATCGCATCACTAGAGAAGGAAACAAATATTGATATAATTGTTTCTAAGAAGCCTGATACTACATCAAAAGTCTTAAATAATGACAGTTCCGCAGTAGCTTGTGCTAAATCTAAGAATGATTGGCGCTTAAATGCAGTCTCAACTATTCAAAAGGAGCCTCTGGTGCCATACGACGATGTTTTGCAACGTATTCGAAGGAATTACCAGCTGAAAGAATTAAATGAAGAAGATTATGTCGGTTGTTTGGAGTCGATTATTGAACGTGATTACTTTCCTGGATTAATGAAATTACGTGTGAACAATCTGCTGTTGGAGGCAGAATCACGTGGTGATCAAGCCCGTGTCAAATACCTTAAGGATAAGCTACAGCGTTTGGATGATGATAATGATGAAATGAATATAAAGTTGCGTACCACAGGCAACGAAGACGTCGTTGTAAATGTCGGCAAAGGTGGATTAAGGATTGATGAATTCAGCCGAATATTTACGTCGGAGGATAATCGCAGTTTTGGCAGATTGTTAGAGAAAAGCATAACTCAAAGTAACGAGAAGCATTCTTGGATGGAAGGTGTTGCTAGAAAGCACAACTTGGCTATAGCATCTAACCAGGTTCTGACTAACTTGGGTATTAGCAGCGGTGAAGTTCAATCAAATAAAGAACATAGCCGCAATGCTTTGTTTTTTAATAAAGATTATGGAATCAACATGCCCACCACTAACAAATCGCAAATTCGTCATAATAATACATCCATGCCATCGGATCACGATGAAATGATATCAAAACTTGAATCACGACAGAAAAAGCGTCGTGCGGAACACCTAAAGAATGCATTCCACGGCAAGGTTAATGACTTGATTGCTGAATTCGGATTGAGTGAATGTAAAGACCTGATTGATCAGGAACAGATGGCAAAGTACGACTTTGTTCAAACTCCTTTAATTTCTTTAGGAAATGACGCAACTTACGACGTGCCCAAACCGATAGCGCGTGAGGAAATAGCAGAACGCCTGCGCAAGAAGTATCAGTCAACTCCGCTTAAAACACCATTGGCCAATACACCACATTGTAAAACACCATTACTTATTCAAAAGCTTATTGCGAAGCACAACAAGCTTACGGATCCTCAATTAAGGAGTTCTTACAGAAGTTCCAAGTATTCCAGGGGTTCTGTGCTGAGCGGTCCAGTATCGAAACCATAACTAATATGGATGCTAGATATGATTTGTATATTACTATCACTAATATTATAACTCTATAAGGTTAATAGGTGGAGTAAGATGAAGTACCATGTAATTTTACTTAACCATTTGGCGTAAAAATACACGTGGACCTTCTTCTTCGTAATCCGCTTTAGTGATCCATTGTTCCTTATATGTCTGTCTTACTTCCGGCGTTCCTAGGAAGCACGCACCTTTCCAACTGAGCAAATGTTGATCACGGGAAGTGTTGACCATGATGTTAGACCTGGCTGCGGCTGGCGCCAAGTTCTGTAACTCGAATGACAGTCTTTCACCCAAGTTTTCGAATTTTGAGCTGGCTCCACAAAGATATATATTTTCCATTAGCAGTTTACGCTGTGTTAGACCGGAGTCCTGAATTGACTGCCATAGTAGCTGTGATAATCCCGGATGAGAAAAGCCAATAATGGTTGGGTTGAATAGAATCTCACAAACATAGAAACGTTCTACAGATAAACCAACCACATTAGTCTCGCCATCCCTCAACGTCTGTCCATCTGGCAAAACATATTGCTTCTCTAGACCTGCAGCGTTGTTTTCATCAGCTCTAGGATCCAATGAAGTGAAGCAAAGTTCCTCCTTAATTTTACGACACGTATCAAAGTCATCCCTGGACGTCATAGGATACCCAAGTTCACATAGTAACTTCTGAAGATACATTGTAAGTTCCAAACCTCCAAAATCGATTCTTCTAATTGCCTTCTTTTCAAGGTGACCCTCTTCCATTGGCACCACTTGTATCATACCATCTCCTATATCTACAACCATTCCAGAGCTTTTACCAACGCCATACAACGAAAGCACTCCGGACATTGAGGTGTGGATTTCTTCAACTCCCATACCTTCCAATAATATTTCTCCCGTTTTCCTGTGGTGTTCTGCCGAACAAAGCACAGGTTCAATCATCAAAACGGAAGCTCCTTTAGGTTCAACATCCATGGTATCAAAAGCGTACTTCCATAGACCAGCAGCAATATCGTAATCAAAAATATGACCATGGTCCACTACATTAGTCGTTGACATGTATGACATGCGTTGTTGGCACTCATTTCCATAGTACCTTTCATTACCCATCTCCTTTTGGAAACGTCGACGCACATCACCGTATATGCTAGGGCAGTGTAGTAGCGGTTCAGCCTGGTCACTGAGTCCAGCCTTTAGATACAGTGACCCGGTATCTATGATAACACTAGGGTAGTTAGACATTTTGTCATTTGATGTTTACAAAAAGTAAAGCCTATATAATAATGAGTGATATAAACGAATGATTATTTATTACAGCCACATCCAAACATGTAGGTATTCCATCAATCAATATAAATAAAAACGATTAATATGCATAGCACAAAAATGGAAAGGGATTACATAAGGTAAATAGGAACCCATCGAATACTAATACCATTAAATTTACAAAATTCCACCACTATATACTTACCTAAATAATGCTACTCTATGAAATGCGATGATTACGTTAAAAGTTATCCTTGTACACCTGGCACTTTATGACATGAATAACGCCGTTATACATAACAATCTCATGTATAATATGAAAATAATTGAATTGAACACATTAATTTAATAACATTTTCATTGAATATATTATAGTAAAAATGATACTCAACCGCAACATATGAATCAATGTGTGGCATTGACATAAACATTCGACGCGTTTTAACCACACCTATGGTTTTTACTTTTAAAATACATCATTAAATTCATAAATATAATATAATGTAGTGGACTTTGCATGTTATATTTTTCATATAACACAGGATTCTTTAATATTATATATGCTATACAATGTGTATTGAACTGTGTCTTGACGATACATATGATTTCGATCTGATGTACGTCATTGGATAAATTGCTGTCTAATTGAATGTTATTTCATTTTTAGACTTAATGTATCTACTAAATACAGTACAATGATTATTAAAAACTATATACATGGCTGATTATAATATCCATGGCTATTCGTGACTGATATATCTTACTTGATATGCACTAATGAAGTTTCTTGGAAGATACCGGTTGATAGTACCAGCGGCTGTCGCCAAACCATCACCTTCTATAGGTCAAGCATTAGGTCCATTGGGTATTAACATGACAGATTTTTGCAAGAAATTTAATGAACGGACGCAGTTAATTAGGCCGAATGTTCCAATTCAAGTAAGGATATATACGTTATCAAACGCGTCATATAAATTCTCACTTCGAACTCCTGGATCGCAATGGTTTTTACGTAGGATCGCTCGTGTTCCTATGGGATCATCTAAGCCTAAGCATGAGATTGTAGGCAATGTTACCTTAAAAGAGGTATGTTGGCCACTATGGCGTGAACAACGTTATTTTGCCCGTTAGAATAAACTACTTGTGCTTGATATACATACGTTCAACATTGTTATATGTCATTACAGGTTTATCACATTGCCAAATGTAAATGTATGGATCCGCCATTAATAGGGATTCCTTTATATGTCATATGTAAACGTATTATCGGTACGGCTAAAGCCATGGGAATCGCGGTAACTCGGGAGTTGATGCCTGAATTCCGTAAGCGTGATTACACACGAGTGTCTCAGCTAGACCAAATGAAGAAAGATATTCGTATGCATCGCAAATCGCAGAAACGCGGGAAAAAGTAGTAGAAATATATACCAAACTACTATTTTGAATATTACACATCTACCATATGCGTGCTATCACGAAGCGTTGATTTGTTATTTTTGTTTTTCTTATTTATACACATAAACATTTATTTTGTTGCTTTAACTAAAAAAGTACATTTGAAAAATAATATATTAATAGACAACATAATTTTGATTAATTAAGCCGGATATTCTACCGTTGACGAATAGTCATCTGATATATTTCGACACATTTATTCGCATATTTGATTACAATATACAATGGAATCTCTATTTGGTCATGATATATCCCGTCCTGTAGCGGAAAATGATACAGTGATTCTAATGATACACAATAAGGGTGGATTTACTGCTCATGTCGAAAGAGGAAAGTACGTTTTTATGAAGTTTATGTGAATATAACAAAGGTAGTGTGTATAAAGTATAAGATACTATGTGTATGATATAACGATAAACATGTTTACAGAACGGTCAAAATATGCAAAGATAATTTTAATCTTGATGCTCTGATTGGATGCTCCTACGGCGATGTATTCACAAAGGAAGATGGAGCATGGATTAAGATCCGTCGTAACGACCCGCAGTATCAGCAGTACCGTAATCGTATCAGGGAAACCATATCTGTCGAGTCGAATATACCTTCATCGGACAATCGTGATGTATATGATGACAACACTGCTCAAAAGCTGAGCTACGATGATATACAACGCCTGAAAAGAGGTACGTCACTTGAAATCATTTTCATTACAACCAGAACGAAAAGCCCAGGAGGTGATTGAGTCAATAGTGGACAACTCAGAGACCTTTGCTAAAAAGTCAAAGATGGCGCAAGAAAAATATATATCTCGTAAGGAATCTCGTCATATAAAGCTGTTCTACGTTAGACCATGTGATTTATATAATGTATGTGATTGCTACTTTACTTCATTTCCACACAAGATTGGGTAAGTAGTAAAAAATTGCTTCACTATATGGAACAGCTACTTAAATTTCTCAAACCTTGCTATGATGATGTATCTGGCCAGTATCAAGTACAACGATAAGGTAATGGTACTGGACCACGCCCTTGGGATTATAACTGCTGCGGTTTGCCAAAGACTTGCAGGTTGGTCTAATTCGATATTTGCGATATTGATGTATATATTAGTATATAGATGGAATATATTACTATATGCCAGTCATTATGTCGTCCAGTTTTATTAGTCATCTTTGCGTTATAATTTTGCACTTTTCTTGATCCTAATGATGCAATATATTGTTTTTACAGGATCAGGTAGAATATATCGGTTGGTGGCGAAAGGAGTGAGTGACAAGGTAGTACACGAAATTGGTATTCGTTATTTTGACAATATATTTTCACTTGATATGAGTGAGTACATCCCGCTCGGCATCACATCGGTGAGACCAGTAAGAGCGCCAGCAGATACCTCTAATTTGCCCGGCGATCAGGAATGTAATATATCTGATCAAGATGAAATGAACCAAAAAGATGCTAATATCACTGGTTTACTGAACAACGTTTATGGACAACCATTTGATGAATCTGACGCAGGTGGCAGCAAATCATTTATGGAATCACCCCGGGAAGATTTGGACAGTAGGGATGAGAAAGGTAGTTCTATGATTTCTTATATCATTCTATTCTAGAAGTGAAACGGCAAAAACTAAGCCAAATACCTGGAATATATCCTCTCTACAACGCTACCAAGGAGGAGGTTATGAACTGTCAAGTTCTGATCGGAAATATCGCTTTTAACAAATGCAATAAGCTTAACTCCATGGTGTCGTTATATACAAGAAGCTTCAAAGCTGCGGCTGATATGTATCTGGAGATGGGCGGTCGTCTAGTTCTTTATGGACAACAATATCAACCAATGGCTGAACTTCAGGCTGAACTCACATTGAGTGAGGAGTATGTCAATGTGAAATTTGACGAGGTATTTTGTAGAGAGTATCAGGTATGTTTATGCACATTCTTGATAACGAGTGTAGATGCTACCCCTAAGGACACATCCTGTTATGACAGCCGAACTGCGTCCATGTTGCGGTTTCATTGTATCGGCAACGAAGACATCTAAAGATATTTTATCTTGAATATTTCTGTTTTTAAACATTATTACGTTGTTTTTTATGCTATAGCGGTATGGGCTAGAAACATATAGTATATAAGGATGGGGAGCAAAACAATGTACTTTCTGTCTGCCATGTTAAGTTCCTGTAAGCAGTGTGTTATCTCATGTGCATACATACCATGGTTAATAACCTAGTAGCCGTTGAAGTACTCCAAATAACACAAAGGTATATTAGCAACAGTATCAGCGGCTTGGCAAACCTGGAGAATATCCAAATAAGTGGCGCCAAACATATGGGTAACAAAGAGTAGCCCAGGATAATGAATAGTTTGGACAGTTCAATGTATACGTCTTGGGAAAGCAGATTGAACAATATATAAAGAGACGTGTTGCCTAGTACCTCAACCGCGTATACCAGTCCAAGGTTTAATTTACATGAAACTATCATACATAATGCGAATAGAATGAGTATCAACAGTGATCCTGTGAAGTCGCCATATTGCAACTCCTTGTTGTCGACACTAGAGAATATTTTCATGATGTATCTGGAACATACCTCTTAAACAGCACGACGCACTTGATATGCCTGATGATATCATCGACATCTATTCCTAGTTCCTCTAGCAGCGGCGGGTCAACCTCGCTCTCATCGCTCTGGGCGTGTTGCATATAATACTCACTAAGTTGCTTTATTTGCTGTGTAAAGCTACCTTTCCAATTAAGATCGCTAACAGGGAAATTGGACTGTTGGAAACCCGGTTCCTTATTCATAGTACCAAAGGGGACATCTTGCGTATCATTTAATCCATGCTCTGCGCCAATGTATTATGATATATAAAAGACCTACGTAACGGTTGCCATGCAGGTGTCTGCTTAGTTAGGAAGGGACTCGGTACGTATGTATCTGGGTTGATGTTTATATTGTGATCAACGTTATTTGCACCAGTATTTATCCTTGCTGAGTTAATATCATCATCAGAGTCACCTATGGAATATCTTTGGACACCGTCATGTGGATAATGCTGCGTTATTTTAACCCCTTGGTTGTTACCTGGATATCCAGGATAGTTCGGGGTATCCACATGTGAAGAAACTGTCGGTGAAGAATGCGATGATTTTGGCGGTCTGTTAATCATACTTCCCGTAGGCAAGGGTGGTGCACGATCAAGGTTGTCTTGTGTCATAAAAGGCGAAGGATCCGGAACATTTTCAGTCCTAGGGCTTCCGATTAAAGACATAGGCTTTACACCTGAATATGTTATGAACATACACAAACATAAAGGATTGGTTAACCATATTGCAAAAAACAGTAATTACATACCACTGGATGAGCCATCATCCTTATGCTTCATGTGAGCAGGATGTATCCTGCGTTTCCTTACGTTGGAGCTCATTGTTTTCTGGTACGATATAGTATATTATAGCTATAAAATGAGATTTCAGCCATTATCTTTTGTGATTAATGCGTCTATATCAGCTGGCCACATAACATGTGCGGTGTGTAGTTGGTCATTCTATTGATATGATCTATTTTCCATTACACATTGCGTTTTATAGAGACACTTTGTATATTCTATTTCACATATGTTGTATTCAGATGCATTTTATGTATAATGAATAGAGAAATGACGATCGTTCTGTTGCAATTTTATTGATTGTATTCTCAGTGTTTCAGTTGTATTGGTAATTATATATCAGTTGTATACCTTATTGCTATATATAGCGTAATTCAACTTGTGATATGTAGTTTGAGTATTCAATTTTCTTATGTGCTAAATATATTTTATCTATTTTAATATTAAACCATTGTTCTTGATGCATCCATCTTTATTTCTTAATAGTAATCATGCTGAATGACAGATTATTATTCGTAGTGTCTATATGTTTATATTTTGGTTTGCTGTGACTACTGCTGTCCTCCGTTTTGGTTTTTTGTTTTCTGCCACTAGTTTCTGTATATGTACTCCATTCCTACGTTTGATACACCACTTGGTGACATATATAACTACACCACAGAGTACATTATTCATAGATACAGTATGTATCCCAATTAGATACATTATCGATTATTTATGCTTGAAAGTGTTCTTTAAATATTTCTTATAAAACTTCTTCGTTGTATATCCATCAACCAGTCCTCCCCTATTTATGGGATCTGATATTTGTATTCGTTTAATGAATGACTGGAACGATTCATCCGGATCTATATTAATATGCTTTTTATAAAGTTCTGTAACTCCTAGTTCTTGATTATTAGATGATGTCGTCTTAATCTCCAATATATCACTACAGATTGTGAATTATAGTTATACGAATAGTGAAATGTATGCACTTTACGAAATTAAACGGGCAAAATGAATATATACACGTAATTATGTTTGAAATATGTATAACATGTCTACTGATATACCACACAGAGTGATTCAATGATAGCCATAGCATATTAGTGGATATAAAAAAACTCCAAACTACATATATAGTCTCAACATACGTTCGTGCTCGATAGATGCTATATATGTTGAAAGGCTTTAATAATGCATCACAGCTATTGCGCCACATGTGGATAACAGACATCAAGGATTGCAGTTTGGGGTCGTCCTGCTGGTTGGCATTATTTTGACAAATTAAGAACATACATTTAAGTTAGGTGAGTCCAGGAATACCTTTAACATTGCATCGAATCTTAGGAGATGAAGATTCCAACGTTCTCTATATTCCTCGGACAAACATTTTGCTACCTCTCTGATGATCTCTATTGTCTCAGCATCTAGTGTTATGCTATTGAATAGCGATTCATTCTCCAATCTTAATTTCAATAACTCCACAAGGTTGTCGTTGTTAATTCTTTGCGATATATCGTCAATAATTGAGCACAACATTTCATCATCAACATCGGTTGTTACTTCAGTAGAACTGGAAACTATTTTCTGTATCTCAGCATTAGTTATGGTTTCCTGTTTTCCTTTAAAACAAATAAAAATAACATACTTGTGAAAAGGATTTTGAGAATAAATGCTGAACTTTGCAGACTTTCTTTTCAACACGAGTACACAGTAGCTCCGTCAATAGAATGTCTGTTCATAATATCACCAAAAAATGTTGACGTACGAAGCAATTCGTCGTTATATTTTTCTTCTATATCATCGTAACCTATGGTCATATTAAGGAATGCAAATAGTATTTACCTAATGCCTTCACGAATGATATGTAATCATTGGACCCTTGAGTTATATGGTTGTAATGATTCCTTAAGGAGTTTGATTCCGATATTTCTGCCAATTCACGACATATTGTGTCGACTAAAAAGAGCAGATCTTCTTGGTTGCTTAATAATCCGTAATGGAATTCCAAATCAGAGAGACTCTCTATATCTCTGTACGATGTATAGATTTCATACATACTATACTAAGGCACAGATTTGACCTACCTCTTATTGTAGGTTTTATACAATAGTTTTAAAAGTGCGATATTTTCATTTACAATATTGATTGCCATAACTGATATATAATGCTATATACAATAGGATATAATTTACACATGGATGAATAGGTGTACGTATGATTCTAATAATACGCCGTACACATTGCCACTTAATCGTTCGACGATTTATTATAACATTTAAAATAGTTATGAACGAATCAACTCCGCCAAAATGGTTCGACAGATGCTGATTTTTGACATGGACGGTACTTTGACAGATCCGGTACAGGTGTGTATTTTTTTTATGAATTTGAATGTATTTTTAATATGATATTCAACATATAGGTTATAAGCAACAATGTGAAAGATATATTGAGGCGATGTAAACTTAAAAACTTTGAGATTGCTGTGGTATCGGGGTCAAAGTATGATAAGATAAAAGGACAACTTAACGATGGGTGTTGGTTAACCTTCCATGATTGAATATGATATAGTTATTGATGAGTTCGATTATGTTTTTTCCGAAAACGGAACACAAGTCTATGTTAAAAATGTTTTAGTGAAATCACTGGTATGTTTCTTAATGTTAACACTAATAGTTATTAGGATATTACTGAGGCGATACCGGAGACGAAACTTCGTAAAATGATTGAGTTTTCTCTTCGGTATATTGCTGACTTAGACATTCCAACTAAACGGTACGTTTCAGAAGCAATGTTTTATTAAATATTTTATTGTTTATTGGTTAATTTCCTACATTACCTAGTTGTTACTAAGGATTGTTTTCTAATAAGTGTTATGTGTTATCTATGAGTGTTCATGATTTATTGTGATTTAGGGGTACCTTTATTGAACATCGTAAAAGTCTAATTAACATATGTCCTCCCGGACGCAATAGCTCTATGGATGACCGCAGAAGATTTGTTGAATACGACTCTATTCACCATGTCAGGCAGAAGTTCATACAAGTATTAAAATCTCAGTTCGATAGCGACGATTGTCCGTTATCATTTGTGGCGGGTGGACAAATTTCTATCGATGTCTATCCCAAGGTACGTTGGGAAATAGCTGATGTTGATTCTTTTAATTATTATACGAAACATTATGTTTTTATAATATAAAAACACAGGCATGGAGTAAATCGATTGCGCTTTCTCACATTGAAAAATGCGACGTAATTCATTTTTTCGGTGATAACACTAGAGAGGTTTGGAGAATTATTTTGTCTTTATAAATTATAGGGAGGTAACGACTTTGAGATCTACAATCATCCTGATGTTATCGGCCATACTGTAACTGGTTACAAAGATTTAGTCAATCAACTAGAAGAGTTATTAGCTAAATCATAATCGCTGTTCATATCAATTTATCCTGCATATAGTAAACAACGGTTCATCTAGTGATTAACCAATGGAATATTTCACATGATATAATTTGTGTATACACACCATTTTAAGTTATGTAAACTAGTATCTATGTTTATGCTTTACGTAAAATGAATGTTTGAGTCTACAGGAAGGAACACGTGTCTAGAAGTATTTAATTTGCGCAGAAGAAGAATATATATTCTACGTGAATACATATTTGGATTTCCAATCAATATATATACACTCTAATACGAATCTCGGGTGATGAACAAATTAAATTCAATAAAAAATCAAACCTAGTAGTCACAATTGTGCAACTACGCTATACTATGTCTAATTTACTATAAAATATGCCTCTATTTTGTATCATTATATGGAATTAAATTATTATAATGGCGACAGGTCGGATACCACTTATATAAATAATCAAGAATATTACGAAACAAGGTGTGCATAAATCGATGTGAAGTTAACATTGTAATATTTCAATATAAAATATTGAGCTTACGTTAATAAATGTCAATTTTGAAAATAAATATTGTAGCAGTAGCGATTGTTTTCAATAAATAGACAAAAAATGTACGAACGTTTATCCGGCGCAAAAGTTTGTATGTCGAGGTGGATAAAATACAGTGTCTATTAAAAATACTGTAGAATAACGACAATTACAAATAACTTTTTTTATCGCAGTTGCATTTCGGATTAATATAAAGAGATTTATCTAGTGTGTCAATGATAACTTTACTTCTTGGTGTACCGTTTTCAGATGAAACATTGCTTTTTGTGTTATGTTGACGTTTTAATAAGATCAAATTAATCTTATTTAATGGTACTGTTAAGTACTTGCCGCGATATAGCCATGTCTACCTATTTAATTTTTCCATTCCGTTGTTGTTCGCACATATGTGCACCTTCAAATTGCTGCAAGGTGCATCTCACGTGTCTAGACCGATATGATGAACTCACACACTGACTATTGTTTGTATCTTTCGACGGATAGTATTTTACATATACATTTGTCGGCTTTTATATATAGCAGTGCTATAGACAAACAATACACAGATTAATCTTTAGATACTAAGTTCAATAATATTACGGACATATTGTAGACAATGAGAATCATTAGCGGCGTTGTCGGTTGCCTTTTCTTGGTGTTTTCACACCATGTGTCTGCTTTTCGCCACAATCAGAGAGTAGGAAGTCTCGCTCCAGCTGAAGTGGTAGGTGATTTAACCTCCACATTGGAAACAGCTGATACTTTGATGACTCTCCGTGACCACATGCACAACATTACTAAGGATATGAAACATGTTTTGAGCAATGGCCGTGAGCAGATTGTAAATGATGTTTGCTCTAATGCTCCTGAGGACTCCAACTGTCGTGAGGTAGTTAACAATTATGCTGACCGTTGTGAAATGTACGGATGCTTTACGATTGACAATGTCAAATATCCGTTGTATCAAGAGTACCAACCTCTATCTCTTCCAAACCCTTACCAGTTGGATGCTGCGTTCAGATTGTTCAAAGAGAGTGCATCCAATCCTGCTAAGAACAGCGTAAAACGCGAATGGTTGCGTTTCAGAAATGGAGCGAACCATGGTGATTACCACTACTTCGTCACTGGTCTGTTGAACAACAATGTTGTGCACGAGGAAGGAACTACCGATGTTGAATATCTTGTCAACAAGGTACTCTATATGGCTACCATGAACTACAAGACTTATTTGACAGTAAACAGTATGAACGCCAAGTTTTTCAACAGATTCAGCTTCACTACAAAGATATTCAGCCGTCGTATTAGGCAAACATTGAGTGATATCATCAGGTGGAATGTTCCTGAAGATTTTGAAGAAAGGAGCATCGAACGTATCACTCAACTTACTAGCAGCTACGAAGATTACATGTTGACCCAGATTCCAACTCTTTCCAAGTTTGCACGTCGTTATGCTGACATGGTGAAGAAGGTTCTGCTCGGTAGCTTGACCTCGTACGTTGAAGCTCCTTGGTACAAAAGATGGATAAAGAAATTCAGAGACTTTTTCTCTAAAAACGTTACCCAACCTACAAAGAAGTTCATCGAGGATACTAACGAAGTTACCAAAAACTATCTGAAAGCCAATGTTGCTGAGCCCACTAAAAAGTTTATGCAGGACACTCACGAAAAAACCAAAGGCTATCTGAAAGAGAATGTAGCCGAACCTACTAAGACTTTTTTCAAGGAGGCTCCTCAAGTCACCAAACACTTCTTCGATGAGAACATTGGCCAACCCACCAAGGAGTTTTTCAGGGAAGCTCCCCAAGCCACTAAACATTTCCTAGACGAAAACATCGGTCAACCAACCAAGGAGTTCTTCAGGGAGGCTCCCCAAGTCACTAAGCACTTCTTAGACGAGAATATTGCTCAACCTACTAAAGAATTTTTCAGGGATGTCCCTCAAGTCACCAAGAAGGTTATAACTGAGAACATTGCTCAACCAACTAAGGAATTCCTTAAGGAGGTTCCTCATACTACCATGAAAGTCTTGAATGAAAACATTGCTCAACCTGCCAAGGAAATCATACATGAGTTTGGTACTGGCGCCAAGAATTTCATTTCCGCAGCCCATGAAGGTACTAAGCAGTTCTTAAACGAAACTGTTGGCCAACCTACAAAGGAATTCCTGAACGGAGCTCTAGAAACTACTAAAGACGCATTACACCATCTGGGTAAATCATCAGACGAAGCCAACATTTATGATGCCTCGGAAAATACCACTCAGTCTAACGACTCAACTACTTCCAACGGTGAAGACACCGCCGGATACCTCTGATGAGATGCGTTTATAATGGCACAAACTCAACAAATGATGTATCGTCATCTGATCCATCGGTTTTCAATATTGTATTGGATGCAATATCTGAATGCATACGATGCGACAGTTTCCATCATCGGGTGCCGAATCGTAACTCTCAAAACACCATTTTAAGTTATGTAAACTAATATCTATGTTTATGCTTTACGTAAAATGAATGTTTGAGTCTACAGGAAGGAACACGTGTCTAGAAGTATTTAATTTGCGCAGAAGAAGAATATATATTCTACGTGAATACATATTTGGATTTCCAATCAATATATATACACTCTAATACGAATCTCGGGTGATGAACAAATTAAATTCAATAAAAAATCAAACCTAGTAGTCACAATTGTGCAACTACGCTATACTATGTCTAATTTACTATAAAATATGCCTCTATTTTGTATCATTATATGGAATTAAATTATTATAATGGCGACAGGTCGGATACCACTTATATAAATAATCAAGAATATTACGAAACAAGGTGTGCATAAATCGATGTGAAGTTAACATTGTAATATTTCAATATAAAATATTGAGCTTACGTTAATAAATGTCAATTTTGAAAATAAATATTGTAGCAGTAGCGATTGTTTTCAATAAATAGACAAAAAATGTACGAACGTTTATCCGGCGCAAAAGTTTGTATGTCGAGGTGGATAAAATACAGTGTCTATTAAAAATACTGTAGAATAACGACAATTACAAATAACTTTTTTTATCGCAGTTGCATTTCGGATTAATATAAAGAGATTTATCTAGTGTGTCAATGATAACTTTACTTCTTGGTGTACCGTTTTCAGATGAAACATTGCTTTTTGTGTTATGTTGACGTTTTAATAAGATCAAATTAATCTTATTTAATGGTACTGTTAAGTACTTGCCGCGATATAGCCATGTCTACCTATTTAATTTTTCCATTCCGTTGTTGTTCGCACATATGTGCACCTTCAAATTGCTGCAAGGTGCATCTCACGTGTCTAGACCGATATGATGAACTCACACACTGACTATTGTTTGTATCTTTCGACGGATAGTATTTTACATATACATTTGTCGGCTTTTATATATAGCAGTGCTATAGACAAACAATACACAGATTAATCTTTAGATACTAAGTTCAATAATATTACGGACATATTGTAGACAATGAGAATCATTAGCGGCGTTGTCGGTTGCCTTTTCTTGGTGTTTTCACACCATGTGTCTGCTTTTCGCCACAATCAGAGAGTAGGAAGTCTCGCTCCAGCTGAAGTGGTAGGTGATTTAACCTCCACATTGGAAACAGCTGATACTTTGATGACTCTCCGTGACCACATGCACAACATTACTAAGGATATGAAACATGTTTTGAGCAATGGCCGTGAGCAGATTGTAAATGATGTTTGCTCTAATGCTCCTGAGGACTCCAACTGTCGTGAGGTAGTTAACAATTATGCTGACCGTTGTGAAATGTACGGATGCTTTACGATTGACAATGTCAAATATCCGTTGTATCAAGAGTACCAACCTCTATCTCTTCCAAACCCTTACCAGTTGGATGCTGCGTTCAGATTGTTCAAAGAGAGTGCATCCAATCCTGCTAAGAACAGCGTAAAACGCGAATGGTTGCGTTTCAGAAATGGAGCGAACCATGGTGATTACCACTACTTCGTCACTGGTCTGTTGAACAACAATGTTGTGCACGAGGAAGGAACTACCGATGTTGAATATCTTGTCAACAAGGTACTCTATATGGCTACCATGAACTACAAGACTTATTTGACAGTAAACAGTATGAACGCCAAGTTTTTCAACAGATTCAGCTTCACTACAAAGATATTCAGCCGTCGTATTAGGCAAACATTGAGTGATATCATCAGGTGGAATGTTCCTGAAGATTTTGAAGAAAGGAGCATCGAACGTATCACTCAACTTACTAGCAGCTACGAAGATTACATGTTGACCCAGATTCCAACTCTTTCCAAGTTTGCACGTCGTTATGCTGACATGGTGAAGAAGGTTCTGCTCGGTAGCTTGACCTCGTACGTTGAAGCTCCTTGGTACAAAAGATGGATAAAGAAATTCAGAGACTTTTTCTCTAAAAACGTTACCCAACCTACAAAGAAGTTCATCGAGGATACTAACGAAGTTACCAAAAACTATCTGAAAGCCAATGTTGCTGAGCCCACTAAAAAGTTTATGCAGGACACTCACGAAAAAACCAAAGGCTATCTGAAAGAGAATGTAGCCGAACCTACTAAGACTTTTTTCAAGGAGGCTCCTCAAGTCACCAAACACTTCTTCGATGAGAACATTGGCCAACCCACCAAGGAGTTTTTCAGGGAAGCTCCCCAAGCCACTAAACATTTCCTAGACGAAAACATCGGTCAACCAACCAAGGAGTTCTTCAGGGAGGCTCCCCAAGTCACTAAGCACTTCTTAGACGAGAATATTGCTCAACCTACTAAAGAATTTTTCAGGGATGTCCCTCAAGTCACCAAGAAGGTTATAACTGAGAACATTGCTCAACCAACTAAGGAATTCCTTAAGGAGGTTCCTCATACTACCATGAAAGTCTTGAATGAAAACATTGCTCAACCTGCCAAGGAAATCATACATGAGTTTGGTACTGGCGCCAAGAATTTCATTTCCGCAGCCCATGAAGGTACTAAGCAGTTCTTAAACGAAACTGTTGGCCAACCTACAAAGGAATTCCTGAACGGAGCTCTAGAAACTACTAAAGACGCATTACACCATCTGGGTAAATCATCAGACGAAGCCAACATTTATGATGCCTCGGAAAATACCACTCAGTCTAACGACTCAACTACTTCCAACGGTGAAGACACCGCCGGATACCTCTGATGAGATGCGTTTATAATGGCACAAACTCAGCAAATGATGTATCGTCATCTGATCCATCGGTTTTCAATATTGTATTGGATGCAATATCTGAATGCATACGATGCGACAGTTTCCATCATCGGGTGCCGAATCGTAACTCTCAAAACACCATTTTAAGTTATGTAAACTAATATCTATGTTTATGTATCTACATATAAAAAAAAGCTTGCGTCGACTGGAATGAACATGTCTCTAGAAGTATTTATTTCGTTAATGTAGGTAATATATTTTTATATATACGTGAATCTTACTAAAGGAAATCTTTGATGCTTTACGTATGCATTGGTTAAACAATACTATGGTAAATTATTCCATATGTTAAGATGTAAATACCTTCTAGCAAAACTCAGTTATTTTATAACAATAAACTATACAAATACGGATAATGTACCCATGAAGTAGTCTCTATATCGGTTATATTGTCATCAATAAAACAAAAGATTAAACGTATTCGTCGTAAAAAATAAAACGTAAAATATATAAATATCATTCAAAATGCATTATATAGAAAAACAATCATCTTTTAAAACAAAATATTGATATGCTTATAAATGTAAACATATAATGTAATCGTGCAAAAACACATTGCATGATGATGAAGAATTAAAATTAACATTACACAATAATATTTTGTATTCAGTGGACCAATTTGGTTTATGTGTAAAGAGAAGGTGGCATCATGATATAGTTGGTCGTATGATGTTGTTATACACATATATGGCACGACATTTTCATAGTTGAGTAATGAAGTCTAGTTAATGTTGCCAATGCTAGCCAATTAAAATAGGCTAAATTATATTTATATGAATAATTTTTATATTTTTTCAATTCACGATGGCAGACTTGGCAACAGCAATTGCTGAATTTGATTCTCTTAACGAATTTTCAAAACCTGATGCTAAATTATTATCCACAATACTACTATCGGATGGCGTAAAATTATCACAACAACTTAAGGCGCTTTACTTCTGTCGTGATTTATCTTCTAGTGAATGTGCTACTATCCTTAAAAAGGCACTTGAAG
This sequence comes from Babesia bovis T2Bo, assembly GCF_000165395.2. Lineage (NCBI taxonomy): Eukaryota > Apicomplexa > Aconoidasida > Piroplasmida > Babesiidae > Babesia > Babesia bovis. The sequence continues at coordinate 1,311,000 of NW_026261571.1, forward strand.
TACACTACGATACATTTTTGAGGTATGTAATAGCACATAATGTTATTATGTTACCTTATTCATTTGTCATCTCTTATAGACATGAAATTGCTTATGTAATTGGACAAGCAGAATGCGAGGAAGCAGCTGACGTATTGGTTCGCCTTTTGGAGGATACTAATGAAGACCCTATGGTCAGACATGAGGTATGTCGTTTAACTCTTTGACATATCGTTCGTAGGCTGCAGAGGCAATTGCCGCCATTGGAGATAAAAAGTACATCGATAAGGTTAGTCGTTTATTTATTGTTTAACTTCTTCAGTTGGAAAAGTATAAGGATGATGAATCAATAGTAGTACGCGATACATGTAGACTAGCGTTGGAGTCCTTGAACAATAATGCTAAGAAAGGCGATAGTTCTGATGGTGTCGCCATTTGTGGTTGTGTATCGGCACCTATCTCAACATCAGCATATAGAGCAATTGATCCTGTACCATGCGTTGCTACAGAAATTGCGGAAATGTCCATTTTGGAATTGAACAAAGTGATGTTAGACGAAGCTGCACCTTTGCATAAGCGTTATGAAGCACTATTCCAAATACGTAATTCCGGAGGTGATGAAGCAGCGGTCATGATAGGCAACGCGCTTATTAGCGATAATGTATCAGAAGTATTCCGTCACGAATGTGCTTTTGTATTGGGACAGATGCAGTCCATGGCAGCTGCAGACCATCTAATCAAGTGTTTGGCGAACAGTAAAGAAAAGCCAATTGCTCGCCACGAAGCGGCATTGGCTCTTGGTTCATGTGCAGCAGCAAGCAATAATCAATCCGACAGGAATCACATAATAGCAGCTTTGGAAGCACACAAGTTGGACAGCATGAAGGTTGTTGCTGATAGTTGTATCGTCGCATTAGATGTTATATCTGAGTCTGCAATTGAGGCCGCTTCATAACACTAATGCAGTACACAGACAATGATACTAATAGATCATATACCGTTTAAATATGGATTATATAAGTCCTTAGAAGTGATACACTGCATCAATATAAAGGATTATATGGCTACATCATAGCAAAATATATACATATAACATATTAAATACACCCTACACCTTGTCTATTATAGTACCTAATATAGAATCTGGTTACATTACTTCACATGACATCAGAGATTTATGGTACATATCAATAAGTGCAATTAAAATTCCTCAAGAGGAATTTTGTTCTTTTCCTTTGTTGTCCCCTTGGGTAGGACCCCCCAATTGACGCGAGAAGCTGGATGTGTCACCGAACATAATAACTCAGGAATACATTTCTGTTTTCATTGGGTACATCATCGATACAATTATTTGAGCTATTGTACACCTCATTTCAAAGGTTGGTTACATTTTGTTTCGTGTGGAAGTCCAATCAATGTACATTGATGGATTCCGTAACGTTTATCCTTGTAATTACGTCTACAGTGTTTATTGATGTCAACCACTGTGTGTTTACGGCTATATCGCTACATTGGTCACTTTTATGTTTCTTTACAACATTCTATTTGGCCAATATTCTATTATACATTTTCTGTATACTGTATGCTTCATTCGTTTTATGGACTATACATTCCAGTGTTCTGTAATACTCATACATTATACAGGCTTTATTGTTCTCTTGGGTGTATTGTACTGAAGCAAGATGTTTTTCGGTGATTTTGGTTTTGGCGGTATGCCGGGTGGCATGCCTCACCACCACCGTTCTCGAGAGGTTTGTTTTGTATAGCGGATCCACATACATCATAGGTTGATAATGAAAAGTTCTATAAGGTACTTGGATTATCTAGGGATTGTTCGGAAAGCGAGATTAAGAAGGCTTACCGCAAACTAGCTATTAAGCACCACCCTGACAAAGGTGGTGACTCTGAGATGTTCAAGGAAATCACCAGAGCTTATGAAGTATTATCAGATCCTGAGAAGCGCCGTATATATGATGAGGCTGGTGAAGACGGTTTGGAAGGTAACATGCCACATGGAGATCCAAGTGATATTTTTGATTTGTTTTTCGGTGGTGGTAGAAAACCCAAGGGAAAGAAACGTGGTGAGGATGTTGTAACCCAGCTGAAGGTTACTCTCGAGCAAATATACAACGGTGCTATGCGTAAGCTCGCAATCAATAAGGATGTTGTATGTGATACGTGTGATGGTCTTGGGGGACCAAGTGACGCCTTTGTTAGTTGTGATCTTTGTAACGGACGTGGTATCCGAGTCCAAATTCGCCAAATGGGTGCAATGATTCAACAATCACAATCGATGTGTCATGCCTGTAATGGCCAGGGTAGGAGCATAAACGAGTCAAAGAAGTGCAAGTCGTGTTCGGGTAAGGGTGTGAAACAGATGAAGAAGATTTTGGAGGTAAATATAGACAGGGGTGTACCAGATCAGCATAAGGTGACATTCCATGGCGAGGCTGACGAACGACCAAATGAAATACCCGGTAACGTCGTGTTCATTATATGTCAAGCTCCTCATGATCAATTCAAACGTAGTGGCTCTGACCTCATTATTGTCAAACAGATCCAGTTGTACGAGGCCTTAACAGGTGCTGTTTTCTACATAAAGCACTTGGATGGTAGGGTGCTGCGCATCCAGACACCTGCTAACGAGGTTATTCGCCCATCCTCCATATTTGTTATTGAGAATGAGGGTATGCCAGTGTACCAAAGCGCTTTTAGCAAAGGTAATCTGTATGTCAACTTCGAGGTGCAATTCCCCGTATCACGCAAATTCTCTGCTGCTGAAAAGGATCAGCTTAAATCGCTGTTCCCTTACAAGCCAGAGTCCAAACCCTCGGGTACAACTGCTGCTGAAGATGTGGATGCGCGTGAGGTTGACCCTCAGGAAATACACGACAGGGCACATGCACAATCTCAACAGCAAGCCGACAGTGACCGTGAAGATCATCATCACCACGAGGGTAGAAGTGTGCAATGCAACCAGCAGTGATACTTGTCTAAAGACATTGAAATATTTAATATGTCTAATTGTTCCTTTTATTAGCTTGATCTTTCTTCTTACGACTGATCCTTGCAGCTTGCGCTAACAGCGTTGGATCAGCACCCGGTGGGCCCCTAGGGATACTAACAGGTGGTCTTGCCACAGGTGTTGCAACTGTAGTTTGAGCCTCCAAGCGGAGAAATGCCGCTGCAGTAGGGCCATCAGGGCGAGATCCCGGAGCGCGGTAAACCGATTTTTTAACAGTGGGAGCTACTGTACATGCTGTTGGTGAGGGATCCCTTGCCACAAAGGTCCTACCGGGTGAACATATGTATAAATGGTATAGCTCATCAAAATCAATCTGCGATACCAGCTTGCCACTGTAACTGAATACCTTGAAACAGTTATTTACACGCATGCGAGGACATGTTGTAGCAGTCACAAAGTACCTCCCATCAGGTGCAAAATCACAAAACACGGCACAGTCACTCTTGGTTTGAGCTATTTTGCATCGCTTCTTTAGGTCCCATATATCAATATCGCCACTAAGATTGCCGAAGCCGCCAATCAAAACCAATCTGTCAAATGCATCGCGTCTGATGGTATTACGATGGTGACGGCCAAAAGTAAGTATTTTATTACCACTGTTCCCGTCGTACATATCAAGCTCTGCGGGTCGTGTACCCTTTATTATAAGTATATCATTCGCCGTGCGTGACCAAGATACCTCGTGGGCTTGGCCTTCAGTAGGTTCCATTATAGTCTCATGATTCGCCTTATGTGGCTGCAACAAAAATAATCCGTTGCCACCGTAATAAGAAGAAAGGCCTTTTACATTATTAATAAATGTACGCAAAACTGCAGTTGTACCCCTGGTACTCCAGAAAAATTCGCCTTCCTCAGCATATTTAAAAACGTTTTCATAGCAGGGTTTCGTAGCATCTTGTAGATTATAGATACGAACTAAACCACTGGTGCCTTTTTGCTCAGGAGTGAACGCAGCCAAATAGCATGCACCGTTTTTTGTCTGTAAATACATGATATTGACACAGAAATGGTTGGCGAAATCAAAAAGTATATACTATATACTTACCACTGGAGATATTGATATTATACTATTAGCAGAAAAAGGCACAGCTCCATCATCACCAAACGTAAGTGATATTTTAGACAGAGGTGTTTCCAGTGAATACTGACCGTCCTTGAAGACGAATAAATCATTATTAACGCGAATTGTGCAATACGTTTCACAGGGAGTCCATATAGGATATCGCTTTACGGTGTAAGACTTGCTATAGGGAATAGCAAGCACTGGCGTTACATCGGGGCCTATAGAATATAGGTGTTTCTGCATTGAAACATACCATTAATACGGTAAATAACTAAATTGTTAGGGTTAGCCTCGGACCACGCAGTGTGTACCACTAAGTATGTATCCTTGGTACTGAATAGTATACCGGATATAACACAGTCTGTTAAACGTCAATCGGTATAAATTAAACATACCTGGTGGAAGCTGTATAGTTGATACGATCTTACGACTGAACAAATCAATGATCTCGAGTATATTAGAACCTTTACGATTAATACATATCTGTTAGGATATAGAAAACAAGATAAAAGACAAACCCTGTCACCACCATGCGTCGGACAGCAATGAGAAATGTCAACCTCCTCCCAAATCAAGGTACATTCATCATTACCTGTGACATATTATTCGTCAAAAAATACAAATTTACTTTGTGTAGCAGCATTGCGCGGCGTGAATTGGTATAACTGAGTTTTTTTGCCATGTGCAATAATATACCAATCAGCATTATCAGAAGTATCACCGCGCAGGTTCATTGATCGTAATCCACCACTGATATCCTCCATGTTGGCATTGATCAAACAATGTTTCTAGTGATACTCCATCGTAATGTGCAACACCACAGGATGGCAACACATAATATTTAGATCAAAATCTAGTAAATCTAATATTATACAATATGTTAAAAGCGCATTTGTATGTATAACACACGAGAGCGCTCCAATTGCTGTATAGTGTAGGATACAGCACTACGTAAACGACTGCGATCTGATTCAATTATACGATGCGATGTATACACTGCTCTCCGGAATAATGGGTCGTCCCTGTCGAAAAAATCTAGTTGAAACACCCAGTTGTACTGACATTCGTCCTCCGATAGTGGCTTGCCGCGACGTTTCGTCAATACTTCATAGTCACACAGAACATCCCGAAGTGAACTTGGACTCTGTTCAACATTACCACGTAATAGGCCAGTGATTCTCGGGAGCAATTCCTCTAGAGTTGTCTGGTATGATGCAGGAACAACCCCGACAAACCGTAACTTAGATACTGTTAGACAATTCTCACTTTCCTGTGAACTTAGAGTCCGCGATGTGTCCACAACAATGGGAACTGATGTCTTATTGAGTGAGCGTAGCCTTGCTATTTTAGCAGCTTCCAGTTTAGTCCTAGTCTCATCACTTATATGGTCGATATTACCGCTAAGATTTCCATCAAGGATACCAGTAGATTCCAGAGAGTTAGCGTAAGCACTGAAAAGCAATTTACCATTCAGTACGCTGTCATCGTCTAAGTTCTCCGGTACCTGTTTCACTTCATTTAGGTTACAGGCTTCCAACTCAGCACGCAGTGAACTGTATGGTGATCTCTGCTCACTCAGTTGGGAGACCATGTCGCCCTGACTCAGGCCTGCATAGAGAAAGCTTGAACTTGGGGTATGCATACCAACAAGCTGTGATCCATATGGTGTCGACGGAAATGAACAATTAACAATTTCCAACTCATTGGAGTCGTATAGACCGCTATGGGAATACGGTGTCTGGGAAACACTGAAATTTCCATCCTGGGAGTAGCCACACGAAAGTGCATCCCAATCCTGCGATAAATTACCAACTACTGATGGTTCACCGTAATATTGCTCAAATATAGCAACGTTTACATGGTAATCAACGTCACCGGTGCAACTAGTACGTAATATGCTTAATGAAGGGGAACACGATAAATCACCAGAAGGTGATCTTTCTCCAGAAGGTTGCGATCGAACACCAGCAGATGGTGTAAGCATAAGCGAATTCAGCTGATTCATTAGTGCGATGCAAGAATCCTTTGTACGGAATGCTACAGAATAACTGACTGACATATGTCGTGGACCAAATGTTATAATGTCACCGTCAAAAAGCTTGGCGCGTGATTTGACGGAAATGCCATTAATCAGCAACGTGGCATCAGGTTGTAGTAAAGCCACCTCAACCTCAAATGCACAAATACCCAACCCAGATAAATCGGGATCTACATCAGTGCACCTACTTAATTCTATACTGCAATGTCTAGCAGCTATATTGCGCAATCGCTCGTTGTCAAATACCAAATCACAACTTGAATCAGTGCCAATCACAAATGGCGATGTATTAATCACAATCCGCGACGGGATATATGATGAATCAATAAGCCTGTTAGGGGTTCCTTCCTGATGAAAAAATAAACGTAAAACGCCTAATTGGCTTTCAGGGGAATATGTATATCTACGTGTATCCGTAACTTGAGCATGGTTGTTATCCGATGTATTGTCAACGACGTCCGATATGTAATCAGATTCAGCTTTCACAAATCGACTGGTATCATATTGCCGATCCGTTTGACAATAAGATTCAGTATCTGATTCCATAAACAGGGAGCATGTATCAATGTCCTGTTCTAGGATATCACTTAAGTGGGAATGGGCGATAGAAGGGAATGATTGTACTGTACCAAGGGAGCCTTGGCGGAATAATTCATTAGCATCGGAAATGTTAGAAATACTCTTGTAATAGACGCCATTCGGCAACGCTGGATCTCTTTGAGATAACGGTAAGGCATCCACATAATCGATGCTAGCGTCACTGTCTAACGTACATGATATAGTACGTGAACCTTCGTAAGAGCCACCTGTGGCATAGTCAGAACCGCAACAATTAATATCAACCGCAGTGGCACTTTCAGAAGTCGATATGGAACATTTAGAGATTACCGTACGATTAACGCCATTATAACCAGATGAGTGCAACAATGTATTCAGCCCATTATCATCGTAAGCGAGATCAAGTGAGTCAATTGACTGTGAGTCGAAGCGTTGCAGTTTGTTGTGATACTTACGACGAGATGAAAGACGAGGTTCGTAAACACCTTTACAAATGACACGAGCTTGGTCCGTCTTCTGGTACTTGAGCAATGCAAGACGTTCTAGATTACTACCGACACCGTCTTGATTATCCATCAAAGAGGCAGCGTTTACGGATCCAACGATTGATGTAACCTCAACATCCAAATTGAAATTGCCCATTGTTTTGTAAGTGTAATATGTACCCCTAAATGATCCCTAATCAATACGCAATGCCGTACCGTATAATGTAACTATATCCAGTAGATATATACACACATCCGTGTCATAAAATTGACGTTAATAGAACAACATTTTAGAAATGTGTAACAACAATATCTGACTCAACGCACAGATAGATATAGAATGGTACAACAGATTCAATAAGACATTTATCTAGTATATCAACACTAATAATGAAGATCCAAATAGCATAGATTAACACGAATTAAAATAGTTATAAAACAAAATACGGAGAGATACAGTCACGGTAGGCACGAAATCCAAATTGCGAACATAAGTCGGATACGTCACAACATACGCCTATATAAGCACATCGACCGTATATATCATCAATGTGTAGATTTAAATAGACAATTTATCTTGATAAATCCTAATCCCCCACACACCGTATATATGTCTCCGTCTAATGATGTTATAAATGTTTATAAACTATTTACATATCGGTAACTAGAAGTTAGCAATACGAAATGGAAATTGTGGTATAGAGGTGGCCATGTACATTATGTTGTCACCATCTAATCACTACAATCACATTTTGGAATACCAAGTCTATTTTTGGTAAATCGGTTCTAAACTAGTCAAATGATAAAACGGTATGATTCCATTTTATAATTGAATATTGTTTCTGTTTTGAATCATGAAAACCAAATACAAGGATTCGTTAAACCCAGCAGACGCTGCTTATAAGGAGGAGCTAGACCTTCTTGTTAAAGAGTTGCTGGCATCTGAGTTGAATGATGACATTGCAAGACCTTTGCTTCTGCAATTATCAATTCACGCCACAAAGGAAAATGATAGCATCACATCAGTGCCAAAGTCACTACAATTCCTCATCCAACATAGGGATAATTTTCACCAAATATACGATGAGTATATTATAAAATCGGAAAAAGATTCCTATTCAGTTTTTTTACTCCTGGAGCTAATCAGTTTCCTTGAAGCTATAAGAACCCCTGAAGATGCAAAGTCAGCAGACAAGCAAAGTAATGATCCAAGTGTAAAGTACAAGCTGCTGCTTTATAAAATTGAAGCCGGGCTTGTAGCTGAGCGTATCATATCGGATGCTGACGTAGATAAAGAGGTCCAAAGTAAACTGATGAATAGGCGAATAAATGATTGGGGAAATGAGTACCTAACTTCCCTGTCTACACAGATAGTGTCCTATTTCAATTTGGAAAGTACCAGGGTTGTATATGACAACATGTCCAATACAAACGATCAAATGGATATCGCAGCGGACAAGGAGATATCGGTATTGCGGAATTATGACACTGCACTCGTGATTACAGAGGCATTGAAATTTACCGAGGCCATAACAGACTACTACTTCCAACACGGATTCGAGTTTGAGGCTATAGATATTCTATTGGAAGTGGACTTAATTGAATCTATACGTGGGAAATGTGGTACCGATTATGATTTAATTACAAGAGTGTCAAATTACCTCTTGTCAATATCGGCCTATGCAGCCACATACTACGAAACTAGAAGAATTCTCGTCGTTGCATATGATATACTACTAGACGCCGGTCGCTACGCTGATGCTCTGAGAGTGGCTTTGAAACTAGATGACGAAGAACGAGTGAAGACACTAATATTTACATGTAAGAACCCAAGTATTAGAAGGCAGCTGGCGTTTATCTGCGCTAGTAGTGGAAACCATCTTAACTACACGTCAAGTGATGGTACCCAAACATCTACATTATCGGATGCTGATATTAATGAGGTAAATAATATATCATCGGGTGAGCATTTAAGTGGATTCTTCCTAACCCTGGCAAGTGAATTGGATGTAGTTGAGCCAAAGTTGCCAAAACATATATTCAAATCATACCCAGTATCTAAACTCAATACGGAGTTTATGGACTCCAGAATGTCGAAGTCATACACCATGGACTCTGCCTTGGGCAACCTGTCGACAACTATGGTTAACGCTTTCCTCAATTGTGGATTCGGTGCTGATTTGCTGATTGACCCACCAGATTCGGATTGGGTGTTCCGTCACCACGATTACGGTATGCTATGTAGTGCCGCGTCCGTGGGTATAATAAATTTATGGAACATAGATGAAGGTCTCTCGAAGGCTGATAAATACGCTTATAGTAACAACAACTACGCCAAAGCGGGTTCTTACGCTGCCTATGGGTTGTCGAGCTGCGGCATACTGTCTGAAGCTGATCCTATTGCAGCCTTGCTTATGGATAAAGTTGAAAGCTCCGATAAGGTTGAATGTCTAGGTGCGATCCTCGGTCTAGCATTCGCATATGCAGGCTCGAATAGAGAAGCATTGTTGGAGGTCCTGGTTCCAATCGCCATATCAGATGAATCGGAGTACCCACTGGCATGTATCGCAATGGCTTCATTAGCTATAGGATTGATATTCGTAGGCACTGGAAAACAGGAGGCTTCTGAGGCATTAATCCAGAAATTGCTTGACTTCACTGATAATACAATGGACATGGCTGCCAAATGCCAAATTGCATGTGGTCTGGCGTTGTTACACCTCGGAAGAATGGAAGCAACTGATGTGATTGTAGATGCACTGGCTGCGGTAGAAGGTGATCTTGGTCGAATCGCAGAAATGATGGTTGAGGCATGTGCTTACGCAGGTTCAGGAGATGTACTAAGGACCCAAAGGTTCCTAAAGTGCTGTGCGTCATCTGAAGCTGCTAAGCCTAAAAACACCGGTTCTGATAACGAGAGTTCCGATATGCAAATTGTACCAAAAAAGGACAATGTAGATACGCCAATGTTTCCTGATATGAATGCGGAGAGTAATGTACACCAGGGAAATCAAGAAATACATGAAAAGAAGGCTGCTAAAGTAGGATTCGAAGACAAAGCGGATGAACAGAACAAAAATGTCATTATTAATGATGCCTCTATTTCAATAATAGGAATAGCAATGACAGCCATAGGCGATCCTGTGGGCACCGCAATGCTGCTTAGAATGATTGATCATCCATTGCAATTTGGTAGTTTGTGTGAAAGACGTGCTGCGCCACTGGCTTTGGCTATTGCGTATGCTTCTAACCCCTGTCCACAGGTCATCGATATTTTGTCCAAGCTAACACATGATGCTGATTACCAGGTCACAATAAATGCCATATTCGGTATGGGTATAGTTGGTGCTGGTACCAATAACTCAAGGATAGCAGTGTTGTTGCTTAACCTGGCCAAAACACATGCCAGAGATTCGAAGGGTACTTTTATAATCCGGATTGCCGCAGGATTACTGCATATGGGTAAAGGCACCATGACGATATCACCGCTACACTCAGAAGGATTTTTAATAAGGAAGCCTGCTTTAGCAGGGCTGTTTATCGTAATAGTGGCTGCATTGGATATGAAGAACACCTTTGTAGGATCAATGCCTTTTATTATGCTATTTGTAGCTTTGTGCATCAGGCCAAGGTGGATGCTCACACTCTCACCTGACCTCGAGCATATCCAGGTACCATGCCGAGTTGGTAACATGGTAGAAACTACCGGTACCGTTGGAAAACAAAGAAGAATATCGGGATTCCAAACACACCAAACACCGGTACTTGTTGGCTGTAACGAACGCGCTGAAATTGCCACCGATGACTACATACCTTGCACAAATGTGCTAGAGGGGATAGTCATCCTCGAAAAGAATGATAACGTAGCAATGGAGGAATAGTCTATATTCAAACATAGGCTAATATCACATTAATATGTATTCTTAGCTATATATTATATGCGATCTGTTTCTAACTTCTGTCTCCACATGCCGCTATCATTTCCTCGATTGATTCAGCAACCTCTGACTTACAGCAGCGGCTTATTAGAAGTAGCTGTGATAAGTCAGCCTTATATCGACGCAGGGCAGATATATCTGAGGGACGTAAGTCTGATAAACGACTTAATTCCTCATCAAAAAATGAGGTAAATGACTTGCCTAGAATGTTGTATGACAATATCTCCGTGCGATTGAATAGGGGTAACAACGAGGTGAAATACTCACATATCATAAGTATAACACTGGAAACTTCACCATCAACCTCAGTTGCAAAGGTTTCGTAGTAGGGTGATATTAACAACGATGCCTTTCGAGATATCAGACGTACGATATGTTTCTCAATCATATTAGCAACATCCCCAGTATCATAGAAAAATGCAGTAAATGTTTGACCATCCAGAGGTTCCTTCAGGCATTGCTGTATATGGTCAGGTAGATCGTTATATATACCCGACGTATCCGACGTTAAGACTGCCTTTATGTTCGTTGACAATAGAGTTGTAGAATCAGTGTACTGACAACTGGGTAGAACAGAATGATTAACCGCTTTTTCCAAAGGCGTCCTAGATGATACAACCCTGGATAATATCCTGCTATACTGCGACTCCATTGCTATACTTAAATCCCTGGATATTTTGGTCAATGATTGACTCATACAATAGGAATTCACGGATTCAGACATCGATGACATAAGTGTAGCATATGCCTCTCTCAAATGCCAGAGCAATAAGCGATTATATACCCATTGAAATGGGCCGGCCACGTTAATGTCATTATTCACGGATATTATACCTCTTTCATTTGTACGAATACTACCCATGTACGCGATATATGAATCTAGGCCTGTTAAATAGGAGTCCACTGTGTCATCCACGCTAACTGAGGCCTTCCAACACTGATTCTTACTCGATTCGTCCAGAACCAAAATATATCGAAGTAGTAATTTGTGTGGCACCATCATTTGCGATTGGATTTCATCCACGGTAACAATATCTGATAGCATCGCCATCATGTCCTCCAAGCTGCATTCCAGTGACGTCAATGCTGTAGTGGCAATATTCAAAAAGATATAGCTAGGCAATGGCTTAAGCAGTCCATTATATACTTCAAAGTTATTGAAGGCTTTCTTTAGGAGTTGCATATAGATGTTTTTTAAAGTAATGTCACTATTCAGCATTTTCCTGGAATGTAGCATGGCAAGGTGATGCTTCAACAGGTCGTTTTTCTCCATGATGTATTTACCTATTGCATCGACATAGTTCGCTGTAGTCAATGCAATTGCATTCTCCAAGGATAAAACATCCTCTTCAAGAATTGAAGAACCACTGTCCAGTTTTAGAGACATCGAATACTCATCCAAGAGTAGCGAGAACTTGTTATGCAATATGTTACTAACGCATCTCACTAAAGTGCGCAATATGACATTATTATCATCAGTACTGCACATATCGACAGAGAGATCACACAGCTGATGGAATGGATCTTTCACATCCTCAGGCAGTGAGTCAGCAGTATTATAGTAATGCATAACCACATCGGTTGATATGTCCTCGAGGAATTCAGTATAATTGTTGAATACAGTATCTAGGGTAGAAGCTATTTTGATGAAATCCTTATTGTTTCCAACAGAAAGTCCCCTTGCATGACTGAGCTGCAGTAATATACGTCGCAATTCACATGCCTTTTCTAAGGTGAACCTGACTTCAATATCGGTTGAAGTCAACAACTTTACCCCTGTACCACCAGCTTCGCGATAATCATGATACGATTGAAATAGTGACTTAATGTTACGAAACGTGTCATCCCAATTATGCAATAAGGTTACCGCATCCAAATTCAACTGAAGAATCGATTGCAAATAATCCAATAACATCAAATAATTGAACTGCTCTTTCTTACGACACACGGAGTCTGCTACTAAATCAATATCTTTTAAACGAGAAGCAATATCATCAATGTTCAATGGCATGCTCACACTGTTAACCGCACTAAGTGTTGTACAAAGATTACGTAGCTTTCTACGCGACTTTCCTTGTATGTTGTCACACGTTTCCCATAATGTAGCACTCAATTGGTCCAATCGATCAATCATGTCAGCAATAGATATATCATCCGCCTCATCAGCGTCACTCGTTTGTATATTATCCGATGGTATCTGTGATACAGGATTCTCAACTTTAAATAGCCCATCATGTTCCAATGATGCTACAACGTCACTTAGCCTAGAGGTAGACCCATCAACATGAGAATGTTGTAACTCCAAAGCGCCATGAGATAGTTTGCGATCGTGAATTTTCACACTGAAACAATACTTCGATATCAATTTATCACGTAGTTCTTCACTCGTTTGCAACGAAAATATATCTATTACATCTAAAGCTGACATCATGTCTTTCTAAACTAACAGCTACACAAATTTAAAAGATATGCAATCGCCCAAAATAAATACGCTACACACCAGCAATTAGCATCGTTACAATGTTAGATATATACAGAATCCGGGTATATATCTGACAAATGTGCTACCAGTAATGTGTAATAACTCGACCAGTATAGGCCCGAAAAGTGGGGAAATACGCCAATGATTTCTTGAGATTTACAAGGTTATTATTGTTTGCATTTATATGGTTTAACCACGTAAACACTATGGCAGCACCCGAAGAAGACGGGGATCCCCAATCCGTTTCTACACCCCTTAACGATGCTGAAATCAGCATACTAAAGAGTTTCGTAAGTTATTATTAATATAATGTTTTTGGGTAATATATCGAACAATATTGCGTGGGTGTAGCTTGTGGTTGACACAAACCATTTATATATTTGTCTATGTAGTAATTGTGTTCAAACTAATGTGCTAACAGGGAATTGGACCTTATACCGAATCTATTAGTGAATCTGAGAAAGGCATAAAAACAGTAGTACAACGTATAAATAAGCTGTCAGGTATGTTCAAGTAGTTTGCAATACCTTGTCTTTGTTGAATTGTACTAATGATTCTTTAGGCATAAAGGAGAGTGACACGGGTTTGAACCCACTCCATATGTGGGATTTGATGTATGATCAACAAGCTCTACAAGAAGGAGTGCCACTGCAAGTTGCAAGATGTACAACTATCATTAACCCTGGAACGCCTCAAGCCAAATATGTAATCAACGTTAAACAAATCGCCAAATTCGTAGTGGTATGTTGTGGTGATCTCTTATCAGAACTTCATAATATGTTATAATGTTCTATATTCCTTTCCAGGGTCTTGGAGAAAAGGCTGCAGCTACCGATATAGAGGAGGGTATGAGAGTTGGGTAAGCTTTTCGTGGTATTACATCACACTGTGCTATAGGGTTGACCGTAATAAATATAAAATACAAATCGCGTTACCTCCACGTATCGATCCTTCAGTTACAATGATGACCGTTGAAGAAAAGCCAGATATTACATATAACGATGTTGGAGGTTGTAAAGTACAGTTGGAGAAATTGAGAGAAGTCGTCGAAATGCCACTTTTGTATCCGGAGCGTTTTGTAGAATTGGGTATAGACCCGCCGAAAGGTGTGCTTCTTTACGGACCACCAGGTATGTTGCATAGTCCTATGCATCATGTAACACAGGGACGGGTAAAACATTAACAGCAAGAGCAGTAGCTAACAGGACTGATGCTTGCTTCATATGTGTTATCGGTTCGGAACTAGTTCAAAAATATGTTGGTGAAGGAGCAAGACTAGTAAGAGAACTTTTCCAAATGGCAAGATCGAAAAAAGCTTGCATTCTTTTCATCGATGAAGTAGATGCAATCGGTGGATCACGTGGAGATGAATCCGCACATGGAGATCATGAAGTACAACGTACGATGTTAGAAATTGTTAACCAGCTTGACGGTTTCGATGCAAGAGGAAACATCAAAGTTATCATGGCAACCAACAGACCTGATACTCTGGATCCTGCACTACTTCGACCAGGACGTATCGATCGTAAAATAGAATTTGGACTGCCAGACCTTGATGTAAGTCTATTAGATACAGAAACTATATAATACAGGGACGAAAACATATATTCAAAATTCACGCGAAAACCATGAGTGTTGAAAAGAATATAAGATACGAACTATTAGCAAGGTTATGCCCAAACAGTACAGGAGCAGATTTAAGAAGTGTATGCACTGAAGCTGGAATGTTTGCAATCAGGTCAAGGAGGAAAACCATAACAGAAAAGGATTTCATAGACGCTATCACTAAAGTCATACAAGGCTACAAGAAATTTTCAGCTACAGGCCGTTATATGGTGTACAATTAATCTTAATCTATTATTGTATTATTTGTCCTATTTTATGTCTGGCCATGAGCACCAGCACACTAAACGCGCCTTGGGTCACACATGAGGTTATACACCCAAAAATACACAATATTCATCTTTTACACAATTTATTACCATGATTAATGTAGAATGGATTCTGTCTATCCATGATTAAATTTATAAATCGCTTTCGGTAACGTATTACTACCTTTACACTTAATAAAATGGGAGGTATCAGTGGTATATATATACTTGATGGAAAGGGAAGATTGATGATCAATCGTAAATACAAAGACGATGTGATCAATAATCTGATAGATTCATTCTACGCCAATGTACTGCTTAAAGATGAAAATGCTGTCACACCGGTTTACCACTGTGATGGATGCACATTCTGCTGGATACGCCATAATGAATTGTACTTCGTTGCAGCAGCATCAACGAATTATAACGTTGCGATGGTGCTCGCCTTTTTATACAGATTTGTTAAGGTTCTGGAGAGTTACTTTAAAATATTAGCGGAGGATACCGTACGTGACAACTTTGTTATCATCTACGAATTGTTAGACGAAATGATAGACAACGGTTATCCACAGGCAACAGAAGAAAGTGTACTCAAGGAATGCATTAGGAGCGGTAAAAGTCAAGTTACTACCGATGCCGTAACACCTCCATCAGCAATGACCAACGTGGTCTCGTGGCGTAAAGAAGGTATTCATCATAAGAAGAATGAGGTTTTCTTGGACGTTATTGAAAGTCTTGATATACTACTTTCACCATCGGGAGCTGTTCTAAGATCTGAAATAAAAGGCCGACTTCAAATGAAGTCGTTCCTTTCAGGAATGCCACATTTATTCTTAGGACTCAATGATAAATCACTTTTTGAAAACGCTTCTTCTGCGTCAGGATCTTTTCCCGCTAATCAATCATATGGCAAACCGCCTCCAATGAGAACCGTCGAAATGGAGGATGTTAAGTTCCACCAATGTGTACAACTGGAAAGATTTGAATCTGATAGAGCAATCAGTTTCATACCGCCTGATGGTGAATTTGAACTCATGACATATAGAGTCAACTGTCATGTAAAACCATTGTTCTCATGTGATGTCATTGTAAACAATAACTCAAGCACAAGAATTGATTTTACAGTACGTGCAACATCACGATTTAAGTCGAAATCTATCGCTAATAATGTGGAATTTGAAATACCTGTGCCGTCCGATGTTCAATTTCCTAACCTCAAAACTTCAATTGGCACCGTAAAATACATGCCAGATATGGATGCAGTATTATGGAGTATTAAAGAGTTCCAAGGTGAAAAGGAATTTGTTATGTACGCTTCCTTTGGTTTACCCTCTGTATCAGATGGAAACAGAGGAGCATTCTCCAAGAGGAATGTTAAAGTGAAATATGAAATCCCGTACTTTACAGTCTCGGGAGTATCTGTTAAACACCTTAGAATTACAGAAAAAAGCGGATATCAGGCACTACCGTGGGTAAGATATATCACAAAAAATGGTGATTATCAGATTAAGATGTCCTGAATAACATAGATTTTTAAAATATTACTTTTCAATGCATATTCTGCTTTATGTATCAATACGATTCAAACAAATATGTTGTGTATATTCACTGCATAACTCTAATAGCGCAATTCAGGTTTTCGATACAAAACTTTTCGATCATAATATGATAACACTCCCGTCGTTGCCGATATAAAACGCCTAACACATCATGGAATATATCTTCTTGGTTAATCATAATTAACATCGGTAGTTGATATGTTAATTATAAATAGTTTTTATGTTATTAAAACGCTTTTTTGGGTTCCTGGTACCCAGAAGGCGCCGGGTCCATGGCGACCAAATAATATATACAAAGAACGCCTCTCAAATATCGTTCTTAATTCATATATCATGTAAGGTACGATGTTGTAGATGTGTAATTACATTATGCAATTTTATCATGATGTGTACATGTTTTGTATGCCTTACAGAAGGGAGTTACTGACAGTAACTTTTGGAACCAAATTACCAAACGTGTCATATATCTAACGAGCTCATTGAATGCAAACAATCTGTCATATATATCTTATGGTTTAGCTAAAGCCGGCATTTTAAACAAAGATGTTTGGGAATCTATCATCACAAGGTATTATCACATCCAAAATGTATGTTGCCGATATCGTAGCCATCAATGTTAGGATTGCAATCAACGGCATTGTTCTTTAATTGCGAATGCTGTTGCTAAAGTCCATTTCATTGACATTAATGTCATAAAAGATATTTGCACGAAATTACTGGTATGTCATCACTGACTTTTACATAGTGTCTAGGTTGAAGGGCAGCGGATTACACCAAGATATCTTGCTATATTACTAAATGGCATTGTCATGTAAGTTGGAATATAACATGTATATCAAACATAGTCGTGAGTATCGAGATCATAACATCATTGAAAGGCTCCTACAATTGTTAGACCTGGCAAACACCGTTGATGATATTGCCTCTTTGGCGATTCTCTTAAATAAGTAAGATTGCTTCTAATATGAGCATAATTCACAGTTTATATGAATTGGATCATTGCAGTAAAGCGACGCTGTTCGAATTGTCAAGGTTGCTGACGGTTCAATTGAACGTACATCTTGTGTATAACCCGAACTGTGCTGCGAAAAGTTCATCAAATGAACTCTTATCTACTAAAAGCATGATCAATCGTGATCATCAGCACGATGAAACGCTTGTTTGCTTTGATGGATTCAATACACCTGATGGAGCTACGGGATCAATTGAAAAACGACTGCCTATAGAAAAACAACCAATAGGAGGAAAACCGAAAACTAGAATAACACAACACTTGGCTATCATCCATAGAGCATATAGTCATTTTCACTACTTTAATAGAGAGTTGTTTGACCTGTTGTTTAAAATAATGGTAGGTTTGTAGTCTATTCATATTTATATCTAGGCACTTTATCATCGCAGTTTCAAACCGCCAGAAGTTGTCATGATAGCTCATTCTATGGGAATATCGAAACTTCATGTGAGTGATATACAATTATGATGTATATTGAATAGAATGCTGATGTTGTATCAAAGTTCACCCAGCAGCTACTAAAAAGACCGAATCTATACACTGTTGATATGGCAGTTGTATTTCTAAATGGTATATGTAGAAATAAACACAATGACAACGGTAGGTTGCTTCTATCATTTATGTATCTTTAGAATCCATGAGGATTATATTGGGAAACATTTTAAGTCATAAATACTGTGGAACTCTCAGTTCAAAACATAGCCTTACTGCACTAAAGGTGATGTCGAAGGTAAAATGTATGTCTAAAAACTATATAAGTATAGACTAAGATTGAGGACAAGGAACTTCAAAATTCATTCATCATCCATATTATGAATAATCTCCAACTGTTGGATGGGCTTGTTGGTATGCATATCATTTCATTTATGCTTCTTAGGAACTAGCGAATTCGGTGCTTTATGCAGCGAAGCTTCAAGTAGAATGCATGGATTATGATAAGGTCGTCAATTATTACCTAAGCACGTATTCCCCCGATGATCATATTAAAAATGCACAACACGTGGCTATCATGTATTACGGACTCTCATTAACAAGTAATAACCTCTTCGATAAATACAAGTCAAGCATCATAGGTATGTACCGTATAATATTATGATCACATACAGATTTGATCGATTCCATACCGATAAATTTATTCGAACCGGTAAATATAGCGAATATACTTAAAGTTATGGCTACGAAAAGTTTGTTTCATGCTGATATAACGCCGCAATGTTGTCATTATCTAGCTTATAATATTAAAAGGGTATGTTACTACACCTTGTATTTTACAAAATCGCAGTTTAACACACAACTCCTAGTCAGTGCCATACAATCGCTTCATTTGCTTCAAGCTATAACAGATAGCTTGTGGTTGGAATTATGTTTACATGGTATGTTTTAATAATAAGAAATAGAATAGATGAAAAAGCCGCATCCATGTATCTCTAGTATCTAAATAATTTTTCGTATAAATACCATGGAATTTATATCTTGCAGCGCATCGAATTAAAAAGGTTTCAATTAATGATAATATCATTTATCTTAACGTAATTTTAACTGAAGCTACAAATGATCGTATGAGGATTAATAATGCAACGGCCGTTCTAATCGAAGCTTGCAAGCATTTAACTGATTTATTATCGTACTGTTTGAATTCCACAAATCTCCACAACATTCTATTAGTAAGAAATGAATTAAAATAATATAGGTTGACTCAGAATAAATTACAAGCATGTGAAATAAAACTCAGAGGACTAAAGGATGACTATTCTAATCCAGATTTTCAAATTGGGAGTGTAATATCGCTAGTGTTGCATAAAATAGACAAAATAATACAAATGTTAAGTAAATGAAGAAACAACACAGTTGTAAAAATTAATAAAAGCAGCTTTTCAACAATACCTTCATGTAAACTAATGTTTACCGCATGATACATCAAAACTATGCCATGGCAATGTCATATAATGATAGATTACAATGTGTAAAAAGCTCTTCATCCCCCACACATTGCTCTTTTTGAATCGAAAATACATATATTATAAATATGTGATATGTTATATGCATAAATCATAAAACAATGTTGCTAAAACATCGTGGAAGGTTCAAGGATAAACTCTCGTTTGTCTTCTACATACTCTTGTACACCTACAGTTGTGTACATTCAAAATATTCAAGTAATGGAATAGCATGTTTAAGAAATGGTGTTATTAGTAATCTGCAATTAAGGCAGCCTACATATAGAGGTAAGTCATTAGTTAAATGTTTTTTGCATAACGTGTCTAGATGTGTATCCTGTCTAATTTTAATGCAGTGTACGAAGAAACATTCATAAATATCAAAGCTGACACTATACATAATGGATATATTAAGCAGAATCGTATCTCCAATGGAATATCTGTATACAAATTTAATGACGTAATCCACCATGATCCGAATAGGACAAACCAGTTGTTTACATTAGCAAACGACAATAACATTAGTGATTTAAGGGGCAAGGATCGTCCACAATTAGCGGATTACAACACACCTGCTATCAAAAATGTTGATATCCCCGCATCAAGGATCATAGATAATGTACCCGTAGTCAAGAATGTGGAATCTTTAGGAAATATAAAAGGTACACTGAAAAGTATATACATGTTGTCATTGTGGTATGCCGGTACTGTCATGTATAACATAGAAAATAAAAAGGCGTTGAATATCTGCCCTTTACCTAAATCAATAGCTGCTCTTCAAATGCTTATTGGTATACCTTATTTCTTCTGTAGGTGGATGTTTGGATTGAGACCAACGCCTAAAATACATATTTCTGATACGGGAATTGAGAAGGAAAATCCACACGCAGATATATTTCAAAGGATTAAACAAAAGGTCAAGAACAGTGTTACGCGCATTCGAAATGCAATACAATCTTATAAATGTATACTGAAACAAAGTGCTGTGTTTTCGCTGTTACATTTGTTATCGGTTACCGCGTTGGGAGCAGGAGCCATTAGCTTTGTACATGTCATAAAAGCCAGCGAGCCGCTATTCGTATCAGCTATCTCGCTGCTTACAGGAACAGGGTCGATGTCCCCAATCACTTACCTCACTCTTCTTCCCATTTTAGGCGGTGTTGCCATGGCGTCAATGAAAGACGTCAACTTCTCACCGTTGGCATTTGCTACGTCGTTAGCCTCTAATGTTTGCGCATCAATAAGACGAATTGAGGCGAAGAAATTCTTTAAACAGGATTTATCGAAAATTGGAGAAAATCTAGATCCTGTAAACATATCATCTTTAGTTACAATATTCAGTTCCATTTTCCTGGCACCACTAGCACTAACAGAAGTCAGTAAGTGGAACACTGTATACAAAACCCTGTTGTATAAATTCAGTCATAAAGGTCTGCTGAAACTTGCAAGACACATTCTGCTATCAGGGTTTTTCTACGTTCTCTACAATGAAGTATCATTCATAGCTTTATCGCAACTAAATCCCGTGACCCACGCAGTAGCCAATACTCTGAAGCGTATATTCTTAATTGTAACCAGTTCTGTTCTATTCAACACAAAACTGACAAATATGAGTTTATATGGTTCAGCTACGGCAATTGCTGGAGCTCTGCTTTACTCACTTAGCAAACAGTACTATGGTTAATATATAGCATTCCGTGAATTCATGATTCCATAGTAATCTTATATAATGTTGTATTTCTTGTACTAACATTTTGCCCTACATTTCTCTATCAATTGGTGGTATATATATTTCAACTTTTATGCCAACTTAAATAAGTTTAAGCCGTTGAATCAGATTGTTCTGATGTAATGAATTACTAACAATGAATTAATCTTAAATAAGAGAGTAAAATGAATTCACAACTCAAAGTTATTTAATGAATAAATCGACGAATATGTTTATCGAATTTTTATCGTGACAAATATTCCCACACAAAAGTAATTAATGAATGTGACTACAATGTTACATTTTATTAAGTGTCTCATATTTATCTGGCCTCAGTCTATCAATAACTCATAAAAGGAATAATAATCTTTTTAGGTTACATCTTTTTGATCAATATAACGTAGTAGGGTTTTTACCTTTCCACATGAAGATGAGAATGCATTTAGTTAACCATTTCGTAAAGTTCGAAAATGCATATTCTGATATGGTTAATAGAATGAATATTGCATATAATGGTATACAAGTAAGGAAAGCTGAAATGCTGTTAAAAATACATATATTGTCTACGATTATTAGAAAGTACATTGTTAATTGATTTACGTATTAATTTTTTCATTCTATGCTATACAATGTAAAAATGGTAAAACGTATATGCAGCCAATATAATTCTAGTCATTGTTTTCATGAGACAGGCTATAATGGCAAAAAGTGCAAAAATGAGGAAATGTAATTATAGGGTTGAGATTATATTGTATAATGTTTACAAACGCATACACAAAATGTTAAAAACAATACTTAAAACATTGACATCAATACGTTTTCAATGTTTATATTGACAGATCTACCTCACAATACGGCGGATTACGCCACTCCCTGTTGGGGCATAATCAACCTCCAAAGGATCGGTTTCTACAGGGGTTCTCATTTGTTCACGCATTTCAGGTGGATACATAGCTTGTGCGACTGTTCTTGCAGGACATTCTTCTGGCTCGGGTGGTTCAGGTTTAGCTGAAGGATCAACATAATATGGTTGATCTGTACTCATAAATGCATTTACCTGATCAAAATGCATTTGTGCACGACGCTCAGCTATTTGCGATAATAAGTGATAGTGTCCTTTTGTTCTTAAGCCAAATTTGGGAGGTGGAGTTGGAATCAGATTAGCGTGAGCGAGAGCAACTTGTACAGGAATACCCATTTCACATCCTACACCCAACCAAAATTTAATACGACTAAATCGTAATCTAATTTCGCATAAACTATCATGTGGTTCATCAATAGCCGATGGTATTGGATTTAACGGACGACGTTGCAAACTGCCGAGAACCTCCATATGTTTTCCATCTCGCGGATCACGTTGATTTGCAACCACCAACTTTAAAAAACGTCTGCCTGAAAAGTATTTATTATCAGTAAATGTAATATTACACAAATACATAAATATACAGTCTAAATACATACCACGAATACCCATAACCTGGAATCTTAGCCTTGGTGGTCCTCGAGCCTTTGAGTAATAAGGAAGAAACATTGGACGGACCATTTTCCTTACATATTTAATCAAGTTAAAACAATAAAGCTATGTAACATACGCGGTACATCGACACCAATGAAGTACCGTTAAACTATATCAATTAACAGAAATTGTACGTGTTATAAATTAACCTATTCAAAGCCATTGATAAGCCTACATTTTATTAAATGAAGGGAATCATATAAATGTGCAGTCTATGGCAATATTACTTTGTCATAACTTCATCATTTTCTAATGAAACAAAATGTGTAATGTGCCTTCTTCAGTATATATAACAGCGCTTTTTAACAAGATATCATATGCCATTTTTAGGATTACGTATGTTTATGTACTAAATTTACATATTACTACATTTATAATACTAGGAATCAGAGTTCGGTATATTCCATCTAATGATGGCGTAACATTTTTGAATGCCATCGTGAATCCATTGCTACATTGCGTGTTTAATGAGCGTGTCGATTGATATTTCGACCGCATTATTACCATTGAATAGCATAAGATGGTCGCCATTGAAATAAATCGAAGCATTTCCATACATATACACTTGAAATCCTTCGTAAGTTAATCCATTTCGTTTTAATAATGTAATGCCATGGGTTGCTCCTAACGCTTCCACTCTATTCTTAAGAGTCTCTTTAACCTTTTCCTTATAGTTGCTATCCTTACTATCAGTTTGTAGAGTATGTTTATTCAGTATATCTTGCGATGCTCGGTCCATACACATGAGCGCATTTTTGAAGTTTTTCTCCAGTGACGTACCTTTCAACATAGAGGGTGGAAATAACGACTTCCAACCATTGTACCATACGATTACTTCTTCGAATTCTACTGACGTCCTTGCCAGCCAGCTTCGTAATACATCAAACCATCTTAACATTATATCCTTAGAGAACACATCTGACAGACTTTCATTCCCCAAATAGTTGTGCCATAATATAGCCTTTTCTATTATAGATGTGTCTTGGCAGCGGGGATCGATGGTGACAGTTTTTAATGCTAGAACCAAACACGTCGAAATATGAGAGTTCAACTCCTCGACATTCTCTCTGCTCAGCAACACACTCCAAGCATTTAAAGATTCTAGACAACGTTGCACATCATTTACACTATCCTTAGAAATCATTTCTTTTGCTCCTTGTATAAACGTATGGATCAAGCTCTTTATCCTGTCATTTCCTAATACTTCTAGCCATGGATGAACTACTATATATGCGATGTGTATAGTTTGACGATTAGACATGAAATTCACCAATTTACTTGCTATTTTACTTCTAACCTTTTCTGTTAAATTGGATATAGAATTATTCCCCAAAATTGGCACACTGTTCCAAATATCATAAATTTGTAAGCCTCTGTCAGTTTCGGAAACATTCCAGTTATTCTCAAAATAGTCGACAATTAGAGGTTCAATGTAAGAAAAGATGAACGATTTGACTGTATCATACTCTTTTCTGGATATCATGAATTCATTAATGTGGGACAACAATATACAGCCATGATCCGGTTTCGACGAAATGTCCCATTTGTTGTAAAGCCTGGCCAGACAATATTCGACGTATTTACGTGTCACAATATCAACATTCAATAACGACATTAAGTCGGAATTTCTGTTTTCGTAATCTCGAATGTAACCAAACAGCTCTAATAATATATCGCAATAAGCCTTTTCATTACTGTCATCAACTATAGAATCCAATTTCTTGTCTATATTTTTACAACTTGCTAAGAAGTCGGATACAAGCATTCTTGATGTTTCTAGCTGTCGTTGCCTACTTATAATATCAGACTGTATACGTTTCATACATTCCTCTGCTTGTTGTAGGGAGTTCTGAGCATATTCCAGTTGATTGCGGTTACTTCTATCCATGCTAACGTTACACTTTAATTTATCTAATAATTCTTTGATTAACAAATCCAATGCTATCGTCAGATCGGAATCGCATGAACCATCGGCGACATGCGTATTAGAATCCCTTTTACGCCAAGCATTAGTATAAGATATATCTGTAACTTTAATATGGATAGATGCTTCTTGCATATCAGTTACAAGCTGTCTAGTGGCATTACTTATTTCACCTTGGTCTTGCAATCCTTTTTGTTTAGTTCGAAACTTCACTTCAATTGGTGCAACCACGCCTCTTCCATCTTTTCCTAACCCACCGCCTCTATAGCCCATTTTTTGTATCATCTGAAGCCCTTTTCCATACATCTTGTTCATGTCTTCACGCTTAATACCAATGTCTGGGTTATATGCAATATCTGATTTCCGAAATTTTGATTGTAAACTATCTGTATGGCCATTATCTTTTGTTGATATACCCGAGAATCTCGTCCCATCTTCTGTTGTAAGATGATCCGACGTATACATTTTAGTGTAATGTTGATGATCCTCTGTTAACAAATCATCTATTACATCTGAGTCTGATCCAAAATCCTCATCCATGTCAGACATATTATTATCAGCAGTTAAAGGCATAGATTCATTCCATGAACCTCGAAATCGGGATTTGTTTAATTTTTCCTTCTTTTTAGTTTCCGGAATTAACATACCACCCTTTACGAATTGTGTTGTATCACTAGGACGTCGTACGTCTTCATCAGAAGAAGATTCATAACCTCCTTCATTGATGAAAGACATGGTAGTTCTATGTGATGAGTCATCATCCGCATCACTTTCTGATTCTGACTCTCCAAATACTCCGTAAATAGTTCGCTTCCTATTCTTTTTTCGGGTACTGGCTTTAAAAGAAGCATCAGTAAACATCTTTACGATTATTAAGTTAAACAAATAAAAAATGAACAACTAATGAAATATTGTAAAATATTTTTCTGTAATATTATGAAAAATTTTAAACGCAAGCTTACATAACAACCTTGGTAGTGGAAGCACAACATTGATAAATATATTATTTCAGAATAGTATCATATTTAGATACATTTGATTATACAATAATGGCATTTAAATTTAGTGTTAAGTCTGCGCTCGCGGCAGTTCTCTGCGCTCTATTCAGCTTGAAAATCGTAAAGGTGTGTTTCCGTGGTTGTCTATCTTATATTACATAAGACACATCAATGTGTTTATATTTTTATCACATTCTAACATTATATAGGCCATCAATGTCAACATTGTTCTAGATGGAGCCGTTTATGAACGATCTGTTACGGGAGATCTCTGTAGCGTAATTGCTGCAGCTGATTCTGCCATAGTTAAAAGTACATTACCCTTTAGTTCAATTGATGTCATTCCTGAACATTGGGTGCTTTATATTAACGGTGTATCTTTACCTGTCACACAATGCGAAGCTAATGACGCTCTCCTCCAGCCTTTGGGATTAAAAGACAATGACTTCATTTATTTATTCCGAAGTGAATATGCCTACCAGGATCCTATTTATGCAGCAGAATACGTGAAAACATTCTCGAAGAGCTTTGGAGATCGCATTAAGCCAC
Organism: Babesia bovis T2Bo; assembly: GCF_000165395.2. Classification (NCBI taxonomy): domain Eukaryota; phylum Apicomplexa; class Aconoidasida; order Piroplasmida; family Babesiidae; genus Babesia; species Babesia bovis. The sequence goes on from NW_026261571.1 coordinate 1,337,642, forward strand.
CGAAGAAATCTGCCGAAGCTACCAAAAAGCTATCGAAGAAACGTGCTGAATCGAAGAAAAGTAAGAATGTTTCCGATGATTCCAAGGAGTTGGTTGCATTGATTAGTGTTCTGGCGAAGACATTTTTATCGAACACATTATCTAGTGCATTTGCAATGGATAAGCCATCTTCTAGCACCGCAGTAAAGTCTAGTGAGGTAACTACACCAGAGATTGCTGACAAGCCGGAGGGTTGGAACGTCGATATGCTTGCGGTATGTTTATATGATCTGTGTTGTTATATATCATAGGACATTGTTAGTTCACTAAGTACGGTACAAGCTACTCCAGCTCAGTCAGATGTAAAGCCAATTGTTAAAGATGACTTGTGAAATACTACACATCTATATTTACGCTAAGTCCTAGGTTCCCTGGAAGTACGCCGCATGTAAAGCCATAAGGTCCTAGTAGTCGTGAGCTCTCGTCTGGCACACAACTAATCTGAACGTTACCTTTACCCCTGATACAAATTTAGACTTAACATTGGTGAATTTACCTTTGATAGGAACCAGTAACGTTTAAATTAGTGTTTGGCATTCGGTATGAAAATCCATAGCTGATAGGTGAATAATTTTGCGATTGCATACCAAGTTGTTTTTGGCAAATATCAATTTGTTGTTGTTGCGATGATATCACCTTCATCAGGTTGTCCTTTTTCGTAGTAACAGCAAGTTGTTTCTGCAGAGATTCCTTGGCACACTGGTGAAGCTTGGACAGTAACATTCTAAATTCCTCTACATCGTTATTAGCGTTCCAGTTAGATATCCGTTGTGAAAATTCATCGAGTAAATGTGGATCGACTTTCTCGTTAATCAATACGTTAATGGAATCTTTAAGTCGTGAGTCTGCGTTAGCTACATAACGAAGGAAATCCTTAATACTTTCCTTTCCTTTACGTAAGTGTTTGAAACATTTTGGTACTATATTATTAGCAGTTAGATTGAATTCATTATGTAATCGTTTTATAAACTGCTCGTCAGTGAGTTGCAAAACAGAATCCTTGTTATTAGCGAACATTTTTGACACAAAGGATAACTTGTATGAATTCACTATATCCTTAAATTGTTTATGCATATAACTCTCCAATGACAATAATAATTTGACCAAATTGCTTAACCGCACTTCTTGTTCTTCTTTGCTTACCCGATTGGTGCCTTTAAAGAAAAACCATGTATTATCTCCATGTATATTATTCATCGTTAAAGCTAAATATTTCCCAACAGTAGCAATCATAGCGTTTTCTAACACAATAAGTGATATATTTATATCACTGATATGCACATCATTCATTCCTTCCTTATCATCACGTCCTAACACTGCATTCTGCTGCAACAATGTTTCAAATGCCTTTAATAACAATCTACGTGCATCACGGCATCTGGAAGAATAATCATTTTGATCCAAAGTGATTAACTCTGAACCGACCAATGAATCGAGCAAATCACCAATATATTCCAGTGATACTATCCGTTTGTGATCTGCGGTATTACTGTCATTCCTTCCTCGATGTGATTTTTGAAACTCAGAATTTACAACGTGTGCCAAACTATATTGCAAATTATTTAGCTTTCTGTGGAAAGCAGGATGTACTACGCTGTCTACTTCTTGAAAGCCGCGTGAATAATGACAATTTATGTTTACAGATCTACATTGCGATATACAAAACACTGTAAATATGGACATTAATGACAACAGAAAAATACACGGCGTTATAACGCGTTTATAAAGATCAAATACATAAACCATAGTATTAGCACACCGGTGCGTGATATAACATCAAGCTAGTTATATAATAATAATAGACAATACTGAATCAGCTAGTGGAATATAGAACATAGTTAAATTTTTTATTTCTATTCCCGTTGTTGTCTCATTTTATGTTACGATCAGATTCCCCTCATGGTTATTAGTGGTGTGCCATAAGTACTGGCGATATTAAAGCGGATAACGCTTATTAATCATTACACACACGGTAAAAGTCAACGTAACACACATATACACATCTATTTAGAGTATTAAAACAAATTGTGAGATTATTTTTTCCAAGCAAAACTCTCGCTGATGTGCACCCGCACATGCACCCATATGATGCCTTTATTTCTAGACACTTCACGTTTACTTGTTTATATATTTTCATATTTCCGTCAATTAACGTTTCATAGAGTTAGCGTGATATTGGTATTTGAAATTACATCATAATTCTATGTTATCATATTGACTGGAGTGTTTGATCATTGTCTACCCTGTTTTCTCAATACTGAGTAGGCGTGTTCTTAAAAACTAGGTGTGTACTAAAATTCAACGTACACACCTTATAGGACGATAATAGACGGACACGGGTGTTGACAAAATGGCTAACACACCCGAGAAAGTTGACACAAGCAGGCAAAATGACGGTAAGCACTCTATTGAGATGAAAAACGTCGGTGACGATGGCAATTCTACGCCAATTCCTCATCGTCGTTCTCAACAGTCGGTGCTTAACAGCATTGGCCGTGCCTTATCCAAGACTATTGTTGGTACATCCATTACCAGTTTTGCCGACAATGTCGAATCTGAAGTGGCAACTAGGTTGTCCAAGAACTTGATGAACGCTGAAGACTTCATTGAAGTTGCTCGTATGCGTGACAGTTTGGCTGTTGAAAAGGCCAAGGTGAAGGCCCATGAAAAAAGCATTGCTGCTGGCAAATCACGTTATGCATCTGTTCCAGTGGAAGAGATCATGGAAGAATTTGGTGTTCAAGATCTTTCTCAAGGTTTAACTGACGCCCAGTGTGAGCTGAACTGCGGTCTCTACGGTAAAAATGTGCTAGAGACTTGCCACAAGCCACCACTATGGCGCATTTACCTTGGTCAATTCTGCAATTTCGTTGTTTTGCTACTTATTGCTGCTGCTATTGGTAGTATGGCACTCGGTAACATTGTAGAAGGAGCTTTCATTATTGTCATTACCAACATCAACGCTGGTATGGCCACATACATGGAAAAGTCTGCTGCTGATGCTCTTGAGAAGCTTGCTGAAATTTCAGCCCCTACCACCACTGTTATTCGTAATGGTGAGGAAATTGAAATTGACTCTAAGGATGTTGTTTGTGGTGATATTGTTATCCTTAACATGGGTGACACTGTTCCCGCTGATGTTAGGATTGTTGAGGTTAAGGAGATCAAACTTAACGAGGCCCTTCTTACTGGTGAATCTGAACCGGTTAAGAAGCACTTGGTAGCTGATGATTTGAATGCTCCATTTGCTACCAACATGTGTTTCGCTTCTACATCTGTTGTATGTGGTTCCGCTAAGGGTATTGTTGTTACCACCGGTATGCAAACCCAGGTGGGACACATTGCCACTCAACTGAAATCAGCTTTATCAGGTAGTGATGTGACTCCGCTGCAAAGCAGCCTTAACAGCCTTGGTGGTATTATTGGTATCATTTCAATTTTCGTTTTGATTACCATTATTGTTGTTGCCATTGTTACCAAATATGAAGACCCAACCCGTCCAGACACAAACCGTGTATTGGCTATTGTCCTCCTCGCTGTTGGTTTCGCCGTTTCTGCTATTCCTGAAGGTTTGCCTATGGTTGTTACCATTTCCCTATCATTGGGTGCCAAGGATATGGCTGACCGCAATGCTAACATTAGGAAGCTTCCTGCTGTTGAGACATTGGGTTGCTGCTCCATTATTTGCAGTGACAAGACTGGTACTTTGACTGAGGGTAAGATGACTTCCATCTCTGCTATGATTTTCCACAATGAAGATGACGGTTGGAAGGCCTCTGAGCTTCAGTTCTACCCTACTATGGGTTTCAACCCATATGGTGGTGTCTTCAAACCTGAGCATCTCACAGATGATTTCAAGGCTGAACTCCAAAAGCAGACTCATGCTGCTGCCTCCTTTGACAATGTAACGAACAATGTCTGTGCTAAGGGCAACACTTCATCTGACTCCAAGCAAATCAGAGCCTGTATGCTTTCTGCTTACCTCAACTCTAACTCAACTCGCGTTGAGCAAGACGAGGCTTCAAAGGCTTGGGTTGCAATGGGTAACATGACTGAGTGTCCTATCATTGTAGCTTCTGCCAAATGTGGTATCGGTTCTACTATTAACAAATCTGATGCTACCTATGACGATCACCCAATGCTCAAGGACCTTGAGGTGCCATTCAACTCTGGAAGAAAGATGATGGTTACGATTCACAAACTGAAGACTGAAAACATGTTCGGTGATTTGAATTTGACTAATGGTTTCAAGACCTACACCCATGTTGCTACCATTAAGGGTGCCCCTGATATGTTGTTCAAATACCGCATCGTTACTGTCAAGAGGAACGGTGAGGAATGCGTCATTGACTGGGCTTCGGGTGACATTGAGAACAACGAGACTCTGTTGAATGTTATGAAGAAGGCCAACAACGATTTGAGTAGCAGGGCTCTTAGGGTGTTGTTGGTTGGTATGTTCCCTCTTACCGCTGAAGACATCACTGCTCTGGAGGGTTGTGAGGACTCTGACAGTAGGCTCAACTGGTTGTTGAATGGACATGAACATGGCTCATCACCCTTGGTTTTGCTTGGTTTCATTGGTAACCTTGATCCACCAAGATTCGGTGTTAAGGAAGCTGTTGCCACTTGTGGTAAGGCTGGTGTTCGTGTTGTTATGATTACTGGTGACCAGAAGCCCACCGCTACTGCCATTGGTAAGGACATTGGTTTGTTCAACCAGTTCGATTACCTTGGTGACGAAAACTCCGGTGTCATTGAGTGTAGCCAGATGCACATTAACAACGACCACTTCCGCGAGTATCTTCCCGACGGTGTCATTGACTCCTTTACTTCGCGTGTCTCAGTGTTCTGCCGTGCTCAACCTGAGGACAAGGTTGTTATTGTCAAATCATTGAAGAGGCAGGGTTACCTGACTGCCATGACTGGTGATGGTGTTAACGATGCTCCAGCTCTTAAGACTGCCGATATTGGTGTTGCTATGGGTATCAACGGTACTGATGTTGCCAAGGGTGCTGCTGATATGGTTCTTCTTGATGACAACTTCTGTACCATTGTTAACTCCATTGAGTCTGGTCGTACCATCTACGCCAACATCCAGAAGTTCGTTTCATTCTTACTGGGTACTAACATTGGTGAGATCTTCTACCTCACTACTGCTATTCTCATGAAGACTCTGCCACCAGTTGAGGCCCTGCAGATTCTGTTCTTGAACTTCGTTACCGATGGTTGCCCTGCTGTAGCTCTTTCCCGTGAGCCACCAGAGGATGATGTGTTAACCACTAAACCTAGGGATCCTGGTCAGCCGATTATGACTCGCAACTGGTGGTTATATGGTAATATCCCTCACACCATTTTCCAGGGTATCTTCGTCATTGGTAGCATTCTCACTGCTCTATACATTTCCACTGGTGTGATTTTCGTAAAGGATATTCACGAACAGTGCAAATATGTTGAGCTTGCAAATGGTGCTGGTACTAAGTATAGGTACACCTACTTCTGCAAGTCGTACGAATACCGTGTGGAATCTTCATATGTTGGATGGGTAACTAACATTGATTACTACGATCCAGAAGATAAGAAAATGAAAACGGTACTCGGTGCGGCGAAAGGAATGATTGATACTTTGAAGCCTAATAGCGAGGAGCTTATACCTCAGGTTAAAGATCGTCTTAAGGATTTAGCAGAAACAATTAAAAAGGGTGATTTCACAGATAAGGTGGAACTCGATGCCAATGGATGGATAAAGCCTAAGGACACTCAAGTTGTTTCAAACGGTAAAACGCCAATTGGAGCTGGTGAATATGGTTACTTCGATATTACTGCTAGGAAAACAACTCAGGCACGTACAATGTCTTTCATCACCGCTGTATGGTGTGAAATGCTTCGTGCCTACACTGTACGTAGCTGGGACTACTTCTTCAACGTATTCAACCGTAATCCATGGATGCACATAGCTTGCGGTATTTCGGCTACTGCTACCTTCATTGCAACAATATTGCCAAACTTCAGCAAGATTATGCATCTTGTATCCCTTGCTTGGTGGCAATACCTTATTGCCATTGGTTTTGCTATGATGACCCTCGTCCTTGACGAAGGTATTTCCAAGGTATTGTACTGGCGTTATGCCGAAAAGTAAACACACTATTATTATAATTAATATGTTGAATAATTAGGTGCATTAATTATATTTCAATCACCTTGCCACCCCTCAAACGTAAAACTAGGTGGAGAGTACTCTCCTTCTGGATGTTGTAGTCAGACAACGTACGACCATCTTCCAACTGCTTACCAGCAAAGATCAAACGCTGCTGGTCTGGGGGAATACCCTCCTTGTCCTGGATCTTTGCCTTGACGTTTTCGATAGTGTCGCTGGGCTCCACCTCCAAGGTGATGGTCTTACCAGTAAGAGTCTTGACAAAAATTTGCATACCACCCCTCAAACGCAAAACTAGGTGGAGAGTACTCTCCTTCTGGATGTTGTAGTCAGACAACGTACGACCATCTTCCAACTGCTTACCAGCAAAGATCAAACGCTGCTGGTCTGGGGGAATACCCTCCTTGTCCTGGATCTTTGCCTTGACGTTTTCGATAGTGTCGCTGGGCTCCACCTCCAAGGTGATGGTCTTACCAGTAAGAGTCTTGACAAAAATTTGCATACCACCCCTCAAACGCAAAACTAGGTGGAGAGTGCTCTCCTTCTGGATGTTGTAGTCAGACAACGTACGACCATCTTCCAACTGCTTACCAGCAAAGATCAAACGCTGCTGGTCTGGGGGAATACCCTCCTTGTCCTGGATCTTTGCCTTGACGTTTTCGATAGTGTCGCTGGGCTCCACCTCCAAGGTGATGGTCTTACCTGCACGAATCATGAAATGTGTAACTATAAAAACATACCAGTGAGTGTTTTCACAAAAATCTGCATTGTGAATAGTATTTAATCTGAAAATTCGATTATAGATGGCGGTCACACGGTGAGGTGTCCACTTCTATGTGCCGAGAAAATAGTGAAGTTAAGCGCCGCCAACGCAGTAAAATTATTAGAAAGACAATATATACCGTTCGAGATGAGTGAAAGTAGAACCGATTTCGTGATATAATTCTATTTGTGGGCTAGCATAACCGGTGTCAACTGCCGCTGAAGTGGCACCAACTAATGGGGCCAACCATGCACCATGGCAATGGAATCTTTTTATTTTAAAGCCTTTCCCTGAATCCTAATGTATTATTTGTGTCGAATTCAAAATATTAACAGCCTAAACTTCGGTTGCAAACGATACAGTGGTCGTAGACCAATTGTATACGTTACAACGTCACCTCAGGTGACACTTCGAAGGCGTACACATGTGGAACAACTGTGATTTATGCAACCCATGGGCAGATGCTGAGATTGATATTAAGTGTATAGTTGTGTTTTCATCATGTAATATCATTTAATTTGATGTTTATCTGTAATTCGGCCGTTGTTTGACTTCTCGTTGGTAACCAATATTTATTCAAAAAGGACGTTGTCTATTGACCATGAAATGTATACATTTCTAAACGATGTTGTATAGCATTTTATAATTGAACGACAACATGTTTAACATTGTCTCAGCACTTACACACAGATGACAATTAGTATTACGATAGTTTTTATTTTGGCAGTTTCAAGCCATGACTCTACGAAGCGACAGATCGCCACGTTCTTGAATAGTACCTCGTTTGATGAGAATGGCAAGTGCCCTGTATCAAAATGATTTGAACAATACACGACCTACTTTGAAATGTATTGAAGAGCAAATCCACGATTCTCTAGGTCGCGAATTAAGTATCGTCGGGATAACCTATGTCCGTTTGGAAGACGGTGAAGTATGTAATCTTCCACTTGTTTAACCATTAGTTGCTCATGCTGGCTCATTACTTCAACTGCCAAGCTCTGTTTCATGGTCTCGCCAGTGGCAACCATGAACAACTCGATTGCCATTTGTATATGCTTTTCCGTTGATATGGGCGACAGCTCCATACGGGCAAAACTTTCAGCAATCCTAACCAATGACTCCAGTTGACGCAATGTTATTGGTATCTTTTTGGTAGCATTACGTTTGTCCTCACGGTATTCCCTACGCTTTTGTACATAAAAATTACGAAGTGTATCTTTAGCGTCGCTGCTAAGCATAGGTGAAACGGCTTGCTTAGCATACTGAATCAACCTCCTGAGTTTCATCATTGGAATAGGGCAGATTTCCGTCTGACTTTGATTGGCGTGAAGAGATAAAATGTGTTTGCATAATGTACTGTCCCTTCGTACATTCTCTTTATCACGTAATAGGAATATTAAATCAAAACGTGACAGAATAGTAGTCTTGAACTCATGCTGCTCGGAAGTGTCGGTATCGTCTGAATAAGAACCAAATGTTGGATTCGCTGCTGCTATTACAGCACAACGAGTATTCAGCATAGTAGTAATACCGGCCTTAGATATTGATATAGTCTGTTGTTCCATAGCTTCGTGGATAGCAACAGCATCATCTTCACGCATTTTGTCGAATTCATCAATGCATACCACACCACCATCGGCCAGAACCATGGCACCGCCTTCTAACGAAAAAACGCCCATTTTGTCACGAACAACTGCAGCAGTTAAACCGGCTGCACTGCTACCTTTGCCTGATGTATATACCGATATTGGTGCAACGTGGTCAACAAACTTTAAAATTTGTGACTTGGCGACCGAAGGGTCACCTAACATTAGAATGTTAATATCACCACGAACGCGGTTGTCCTTACCAACTTCCTTCCGACTACCACCAAACAATGCACAAGCAACTGCTTTTTTCACGTTTTCCATTCCATAGATTGCTGGTGCTATTGATCGGAATATCTTGTCGTGTATATCAGGTTGGGTAGCCAATAGCACCAAGTCATTAGTCTCTTCAAGGTCAAATGAAATCGCTTCTCCCTTGCCTTGAGTTAGCTTCTCTATACCTAGAACATGTAAATATGAACTGCCAATAGCAGTAGAATCATTTCCTCTAGCATTCACATTGTAATTGGTCAAAACGCCATGAACCATAACACGGTCACCAGGAATCATCTTATCACAGAGATACCTTGTCACATTCAATTGTAAATGACGTGGCATATCGCCAGTTGGCACATCCTCAGCCAATTCCTGAAGCTTTAATGTCTGGACGTCAACGAATTGGCACTCATTCGGGAGGACCACATAAGGGTTATGTGCATTAAAACAACCAAGCTGGTTCTCCATGTTAGCAGTTTCACTACCAGTAGCTTTCAATGTGGCCGCATAACGACATGTACGAGGAATCTGAGGTTTAGATATCCAAAGTGGCACATCAAGCTTCATTTTGTGCTCACAGTAACGGCATTGAATAGTCATAATCTTCATTTTATGTTGAGGGCGGTACGCCTGAACTACAATACCAGGTACGACTACGAAACGTTCTTGTTTTGCTGCCAATAAAGCCCTACAAAATCTTAATATCGAATTAAGAAACATTACCTAATGGGAGTAGGCCTGCAAAAGGTATTAAGTAGGTTAATCTGAATGAAATTAAATGACTCGTCCACTTCATCAAACTTGTGATGTAACTTGCAAACATCGAAACATGCCCTTTCAATAGTAGATAAATATATCAAGGGTCTCTCAGTAAGTACCTAATACATATGACTATGAAATAGACAAACATACTCGTACTAAGTCACCAGCATAAGAAGCAGGAAGAGCATTAGCGAAATCGACTTCGGCTATCGCCCCTTCCTTATTATTCATCTGTAAATTCTTAAGACGATGAGCAATTGAATCTTCATCGCGATTAGGGTTGTGTTCGACGATATTCTGAAATTGGAATAGGTCATCCAGCTTAACCTCAAGCAAATACTGGTTATTCTTGATATTCTCCAATAACATACGCTTAAGCTTACCCTGCTGCATAGAATCGGCAGAGTATGAGTTCAAGAATATACTGAAATAGGTGTACACGTTCTGTAAACTAGGAAGGCTAGATGGAATATTCAACACCTCGTCGGTGCCAGCAAGCCCACCATGGGAGCTATAGACAGCTCCTTCCTGTAAACCTAACATTGTTTAAAAGTATATAATGCAATATAAAAACTGCGTGACGCGCTATAAATACCGCAGCACACTAATACTTACAACGCATAGCGCGCAACTGTTAATTATACTGTCTCACATCATTATTCTCTACATTCATAAAATATTCGTTTTAATGGTCAATCTATTAGTTTTATTACACGACGCCGTAGAACTTCTAACCTCTCGCGAACCTTCCTGCAGTGGGTCATCAACGATTTGACACACATCCATTGACCACGACGACGCCAATATAGAGTGACAGCCTTGGGTACCTTCAAATGACCTAGAGGTACCTCTATACCGCGACAACATGGACATGTCCATGACAAGTTAGCATCTTTCACTGGCTCATCAAAACCAGTTGGCAGGCATTCAGCGTGCCAAATTTTAGTACATGAAGGTGAATCACACATGACAACCTCACCTCCAGACAAACATACATGGCAAACATAGTCATGTACAGTATCGTTCTTAGCCATGAAACTCCTCAGAATACTATTAGCGACTTCCCTGGTTTTGATGCTAAATGTATCTTCACCTTGTTGATCACCGTAATCAGGCAAAGCTTCCATAACCGATTCCGCAATCTTCAACGCTGAATCTAATGCATCATTCCACTGCTCATTGTCTCTCATTTCTTCAAGCGATGAAATTAACAAATCCAATGTTTCACGGTATTCACCGACAATTATAATCTCCTCACACATGAGATTGTATAGACGTTCCAGTATTGAAAACTCCGCATTGTATTGTTGTGACGATGCCTTGACCTCCGGGTTGTAGTCATCATCGCTTATACGTTCGTCGGTGCCATCAGTCAAATAATACCCGAAAACGTCAGGAGATGGTAAGGGCACCGACACACCTAAATACTTCTCCCTCTTCCTGGGATCAAGCAAACCTTCCAAAGATGGTGATTCATGAGAAATGGGATACGGATATGGCTTTTTAAGGCCGAGATGAGCAACGTCCTCCGCCGCCCTGACACCAGTGTCATAAGCACCATCAACACACTGATAATAACTGCTAGATAAATACTCGCCAGAAAATAAAACACGTGGGTCATCTACTGGGTAGGGACTCTTTAAGTGAATGATGTCGTCATCTACTGCATCGACGCCAGGGTACGAGTATGAACCCATTGAGTAAGGGTCACGATACCACCTAGTTACCATGGCGTCAACCGGATATGGCATATCATCTACGGCAATGCCAAAACTATTGCATAATACCTCTAAACATTGCCTTACAATCTCTGTATCGGTGAGTCCGTCCTTCCAAGTAGCACTGTAGGGGGGGAAGGAATGAGCCAAAATACAACCAGTCTTGCCGTATCTATCTAAATCCAAAAATTGAAATCGTGGATCCAAAGTATTCAGTTGTGATGATGTAGATTTCCAGAATATGTCATCGGGCTTGTATCTTAGAATAACTTTATTGTGGAAACCCATTTTATATCGTTGCAGAGCAGCACGCTTCAGTGGGTCCAATGGAGGGTTAAACAAAATTTGATTTGGATATTCCCTACGATCTTCATAGGGTGAAATCATGCTACTAGGAACGGTTACGATGACGTATTTTGAACGTATCGATTTAGAAGGTGCACTATTATTCCCAGATGACGTCACATGTACTGTAACGGGGTATTCGTGACCAGTGGTCACCTCAATTGTAGTGACATTAGATTTTAGATACACAAATGGCTCAACGCCTACGCTTATTTCATTAAGCAACCAATCCCAGCCGTCAATAACTAATTTGTCATTATCACTGCTAGGGTCAAAGCGCTTCTTCTTTATGGTTGTGTTCTCGTTAAAGTTGCCACTCACATACTCCACGTTGTAATCGTAATTGTTCTTTGTTAAATAGTTTCGTGAATCATCGAAGTCATTGTCTATATTAGGAAGACGACACATGGATATACATGTCTCACGCAGGTCGCTATTATAACCGGTACGGGATTGCAAAATTATGAATAACATATTCCACTCGTCTTCCGTTAAACTATTCGGTAGAATATTATTCTCCTTGAACACCTCAGAAATTGACTCAACATAAATATCCCATAATGATTTACGATAACCATCCGTATCTAACAGATAAGTTGTAGAATCACATGGTTTTTTTACGTTAATACGATTTGCGATATGATATGGTTCACGTTTCAAAATTCGCTCTAATAATGCTGAACCGCATAGGCGTTCGCTAGTATCTGATTCACTCTTCCCGGAGAGCAATTCCGTCGATGGGCGTTCCATGGATATACTAGATTGATTCACCGATGTATTGTTCTGGACAACTCCATGCTGGTTCTCCATCGTTGAGATTGCATTGTGCACATCATTGATGCAGTCCGGACTGATCTGTAATGTGGAGTCCATCGTCCTTTCATATTGTTCACTATTAGAGTTCCCTGACAATGTTGTATTGGCGCTTCTGTTATCAACCACATAATGGTTTGTAGGAGTGCATACAGATGCGTCACTATCACTCATCTTATTAACACTCTTGTTATTGATATCTCGAGGAATATTGTGTGAGTAGCTATACGATTCGTTATGCCAATTACCGTTATCAGCAGAGCTATTGTGTAACACATTACGGTATAATCCTTCACTTACATACCATTCTTTTCTTAATTGGTTGTCAGGGTGGGCATCGACTACAGTGTTCTTCATATGCTTTTTCATCAGTGCAACCTTACGTGCGGCACGCATCCTAACCTTTTCAGCAATCATATTCGACTTCATGACACTATCTATTTTTATTTGCTTACCTTCAAAATCTCCCCATCTTGTATAAATGGTACTTTCCCAATTGGCACCGCCAGCTACATCGGCAACGGTTGGGCGCAAAATGCTAGATAAACCAAGAAGTGACTTTATACTGCTTCGACGTGCACGCACATCCCTAGGAAAGTCAGAAGTTTCCTTCTTACCCTTCACCTGAATAGCGTTGCAACAGTGGAAATAGTTTGCACCAAGATCAATATTCACCTTAGGTAGATAAACACCGTCAACATACTTCGGCGGGAAAGATGTGGTACAAGCTCGACCACCAATGCGATCACGACCTTCTAATACAACTACATTAATACCACATGACACCAGGTAGCTAGCGGCAGCGAGACCAGATATACCCGCACCGACAACAACAACATCGGCCTCACGTGTAACAAGGTTATCGAATCTGCGATAAAACTTCTCATTCACAGGAGCATGAGGAAACTCACTGTGAATCACTTGGGTTATCCTGTCAACATCCCACTTCGATGCATTGAACAATATCTTTCGTTTTAATTCTTCGGTATCATTTTCTTCCGAGTCTTCCATAGGTATATCTGTGGGTGGTAAGTCTTTCACCGAATCATTTGAACAATCACTTGTACTTGGCAGTTGACTGCCGTATATTTTCGATATAATTTCATCAAATACAACCTTGGGAGCTTCCAACATATCTGAATCTGGTGCGTGAAAGACATCAACACTGTCATCTGGAGGTACCATGTTCAGCGATTTGAATAAATTGTTACGCCTTCTCCATAAGTCCATGAAAACGGTATTAACACGGCCATGTTTTATTATCGATGAATACTGATATGACGAAGATCTCGCATCATATTGCATATTAGAGCTAAGTATGCTTAATCTCTGCCTTGTCACATCTAGATCTAAATCCAAAATATCATTCTTGCTTATATGTATCACCACTTTCAACGTAGAACCTAGCTTATCCCATGTCAGTTTGAAAAAGCGGCACATAAAACGCTTCTGTAGTGCGTCTGCAATTTTTGAATAACGCTCATAGTCAGTTTGTTGAGTGGTCATTACATTACTTTCGCCATTATTAGGTTGATAAAACGACGAATCAGCAATAGAATCCAGCAGTTCATTCTGCTGGTCTAACGTCAGTGAGTGGTAAACAAAAGCCCAGCGAATAAAAGAGTGTTTTCGCTTCCTATCCATTGTAACGTTTTGTAATAGGCATTACAGATATTCAGCTTGATGTAAAGGAGATGTGGGCCATCATGCATCCAATGATATACATATTATCACAATGTTGTCGCATAATCAAATGTAGAATATTACTTTATATGGTATCATACATGTAAAATCGCTCTGAAATAAATGATATTTCTAATCATGTATTCCATTTATCGATGTAGTTTCTACACACCTGCAGATGTGAATGAAACAATATAATGTGAACGTTAGTGTTTGAATAGTGAAAAGACAATATACTCTATAATTATATATTTTGTTTATAAGTTAAAATAAAGGTGTCATTTTATCATATAAATACTGTTCAGGGCTTTAGTCGCGAGCATAATATTTGCTTTGTGTTGTATTATATTATGTAAACTCCTGCGGAGTTAACGCAATTCATTGAATTGAAGAAAAACAAACGCGCATTATATGATCTAATGCATATAATACATTGCAATAACTATTTTTCTAAATGATACCTCATCATCAAGAAACCGTATGAGTATATGCCTAATATAAATCTATAATCATTTATAGTAAAACGTAATATAACATCATATATTGAATTTTTATATAGATCTTAAAGAAATATGTGAAATATGCTAACTGTTATGATGCGTCAGTAGTGACACAACGTGGATTGAAGGGCAACAATCAAAGAACACCAGTCATAATATATTAGTTATTTTATATATTGTAGTAATAATTTATAGGAAAATATAATGTGTAGATATAAAGCATCAAATGTTCTGGTTTAACATATTCTCATACTGAGTTACTAAAGCATGTGCAACCTGGTTATATCGCTGTCATAAAATTAAGATGTGGAAACGTAAGTTATATCTTAGAATAGTTGGCGTAGTGAAATGTGTTTCGTAGCGGACATAATACCTTCATGATATAGGGGCCTATATTTTCATTTCCCCTATTGAACAATTAATATTTTAGAGGGTATGACTTTTTCATAGGCATATATCCTTTCTTAATGAGTTTTGTATCCTTTGCAGGTAATAATAATGATCCAAAAGGCTTCTATAAAGTCCTAGGGGTTAAGCCTGATGCTTCTGATGATGAAATCAAGAAGAAATATAAGGCATTGGCAATAAAATGGCACCCAGGTATGGTATCAACCTATTTTTATGTTATCACATTATTTTTATGCGTTAATTTGGATTATAAATTACGTGATCTAATCTTTTTCAGACAAAAATCCGAACAATCTCGCTGAGGCTACAGAAATGTTCCAAAAAATATCTACAGCGTATGAAACATTATCAGATCCTCAGAAGAGGAGGGACTATGACTGTAGGTCAATTTATTTTTTACCTTAACTCATCTGTAGCATCTGTATATCATCATGTTAGTGATGACGGTGATTCGTTTAATTCTAGTTCCTCATTCTCGATGAATGGCGGTTTTCCAGATGTGGATTTGTTGTTTAACGATATTTTCAGTGATTCGTAAGTGACTTCGTTATAAATATTCATATTGTACAGATTTCAGTTTCCCTCTGTATTCGGCCACCGAACTTCGCTTTTCGATGATATTGATGGTAATTATATTTCTTACGATATATATTATACCCAGGCTTCTCGCCCTTTGATACGTCAAATCATATGTTCAACCGTGTTTTTTCAAGTTCTGGTACCTCTGGTTTCACGCAAAAATCTAGCTCCCGAAAGAATTTGAAGAAAGGTTACACTTCGTCATCAGTTAGTACAACTGAAAGATTGCTTCCTGATGGAAGGGTCGAAGTCATTAGAGTGGAGGAAACTATAGGCCCCGATGGAACAAAAAAGACAACAACTACAAGAGAAACAAGGGAAGCAACAAGCAGCCTCAGAAATGCCGAACGAGGTCCCCAATATCACGCATTTGGTAATAGGCACAATAATACAATATCATCCTCGAGGGGAATGTTTAGAAGGTGATATCCCACTACCTCATAATTTAATCGTATATATTTTCATTAAACTGAAAATCATTATGCATAATGCATATGTAACATTCGAATCACCCTTTTCTTGTGACTAACTGACACAACGTAATATATACAAGTTTGATTATAATAGTAACATTATGAGTTGTTAGAACATCGCCCTACTTTAATGATTGCTATTAACTGCGACTTGATTTCAATATTTTTCTTTTATATTTCATCTATTATTCTTATTAATCATCGTTTTTCTTTATATCTTTGTATCTAGTTCTCTCTCATGTTTTGCATCTCTTCTGATCGTTCATAACACCACAGTATTTAAATGGTCTGCATCAGTTTACAACATAACTGAAGATGTATTCCATGGAAAACATCATGCCATATTATTTTATTGTTTATATTAAACAGTGCAATATGAATATTCAATGCGTTTAGTGTTTCTTGTGTATAAGATTCTGTAATTATGTTCAACGATGACAGTAATTGTGATTACGTATTTACTTCCGTTAAACTTTTAATATAATGGTCATAATCTATTATAGGATAACCAATGTCTTTGTAGATTAACGACAATGATTATTTCATATGAATTCAAAAAATAGAGTGACTTGTATATTGTCTACCATAAATATATAACACTTTTACGTAAGTTTCCCCAACATATTGGGGATATGATTAGCTCTACGCTATTAGATAATATCGGGTTATCATTATGTAATAAAATAAAGGCTGGAAATATGAATAATAATGAAGAAAATTCGTGGGGATTTCCTTCTGAGCCGATTTTTGCTGGATTATACTTCGTCTAAAAATGTCAACTATGATAGCACCATATAACCGTAGAAATATAGTCGACCACCTTGGTTATATAAATGCTATGTTTATATGAAATGAATGTATTGTAACGTAGTGTTAATACTTTGAGACTATGATGCATTGTGGAAAATGTTATCCAGCTCATTCTTTATAGTGCGAGTTTCAATGTATATGGCTATTCAACAATCCTATGGATGTAAAAAACACTAACAAATTGTGAAAGATGTTTTCACTGTCAAAATACATTGTAAAACTAGGCAGAAAATTACTTCCACTCTTAAATGCTATTTTTATTATCTTAATGGTTCATTGAATTCACGAATTCTATTTTTATTAACAGTGAAATACGTTTAAGTTTACGTAGCGTGGTTAGAATCAATGATTAAGAAAAATCAGATTGCAGCATTGGAGATACATGACTATATAGTTAATTTAGAACTATAAGCGTCGCAATCTACTAAAAGGCCATACATTTGCAAATATCCAATTCATATTTGCTAAAGCCTATTACATGACTGTGGCGTCCTTTATTTCAAACACCTCCTCGGATTTCTCGAGATCAATCACGATTTCAACGAGTTGCCTCTTACTGTTCTTCTTCCAATGCTCCAGATTGTCATGGGCATTTGCATTAAGGAAGTCATTGAGATAGGTAGAGTTTGTATTTATAAATGTTAGCTCATCTATCAATGGGGACGTAAATCCCTGGAAGAATCCCAATTGTGAATCAGGGATATCAGCAGAACGAGTACGGTCAAAAAACAAAAGTAATGGGAGAGATAACAACCTTTCTTCATCTCCTTGCATGTGAAATTCGTCGAAAAGTGCATTTGTCCATGGCAGATGCTCACACCAAGGTAGGAAGTTGTGACCAATATCAGCCGTCTTGACTAAAAGCACCAAACAGAACCACAAATCCTCTGGGTTGTTAACGTAATCAAAAGTTCCACTTAATCTGCGCTCCTTTACATTGTTAACATGAGTAAAATGAGTCATCATATCAGTGGCTAGTACCAATTGGATGATTCTTTTTCTAATAATCTCCCAATCTTGCTGATTGAAGAGACCAAAGAAGTCTTCTTTGGCACGAATAATGTGACAAACAAGTGAAGCATGATAATTCTCCAATATGCTTGCATCGTTATAAATCAAAGCCAGCGGGTTCTGTGTAGATCTTAAAAATGCATTTGTTTTCCCTGTAGACACTCGTTACAACATCATAGATAAATCTTACCTGGATGACCTGCATCATGACCCAAAGCAGCGATTAAGTAAGCGAACTGTTCAAGTGGTGTCAAATATTGCTCAAGCGATAATGCCTTTAGCAAGACGCAAGACATATGGGCAACGCACGCGCCATGTAGAGCATTGTGGTAAGGGTTGGGTAGGTAAACATCTTGTATCGAGTTCAAAACCGGTGTAATCAACTTATTGAAATCTGGGTGAATTTTATCTCCCACAGGGTCAATCAGCTGATGTCCAACTGCGACGACAGGTCCACTACGCAAAACGAATTTAAAGTTCGACATGGCAAAAAAATCCATATTCCAATTTTTACCCAATTGTGCCATATATTTGGCGCATTCTTCGTCGCTATCGTAATTAATATTTTTATCACGTCTGCTACCACTGATCAACCAACCCTTCCGGGGTGTGATTTGATTTCCATTTTCAGATACTTCCTCTGTATACTTACATTCGCTAGATGATGAGCATGATAATAAAGTATCATCATCATGCACAATACCATCAGCATTGTGAATGCATCCACAAAACAAGTTGCGCACAAGTGATGAAAAAACATCCTCAGCTTTACTGTTCTTCCATTGCGCACTACTCTGGGATGACGATAATTTACATGCCTGCAAGCCCATACTTTTAATTTGTGTATCATAGACCGCATATTTAACCTTCTTGAACGCTTCAGTGATGCTTGGGTCAGCATCATGATCCTTAAGGAACCGCTCAACCTCGACGACGGAGCACAAAAGATCCTTTCCCATTTTGTTGAGACTACTAGGAATATTATGCAACTTCTGAAATTATTACTTTATAGATAATTACCTCTTTGGTTTCTTCCAGTCACCTTGGTTAGCATGACCCTCGATCTGCGTTGAACAAGCTCAGCTAGCAATCTAATACCACACCATTATGATAAATACAATTAAAATGAATGTGTTTGAAATTATTTTTAAAATTTGCACCAAGGAATGCAACGTCAGAGCTAAATCAACGTTCCGGTACGCGGTTTTCCGTGGGCAAGAATAAGCCTAATGTAGGGGTGAGTACTAATAGAGCTGCACGTTGTGTTAGAATTACACAATTATATATTAATGTGTGTATTTCATTAGACTTGCATCATTTGCGTCCGTTTCACTGGTGCGCTTATTCACATGTGTGTTTATCTAGTGTATCCTTGAAGCTTGATTTAGACTTGAATTTTTGAGCCTCATATTTAAGAAACCTAATTCTCATGTTGTTCATTACTTATCATAACACACCTGAAGCAATTTACGTCTGTGCACTTCTTCATTAGAACGTGTAACATGGCTCTTGCGCGCAGATCTCCCTTGTTTTTGTAGCGGTGGAATAATTCATCTGCTAAATACTGCGGAAAGTATATATTCCATGACTGTATATACCTGTTGTGGATTCATTAGTGGTATTCTATCGCGATATCTTGGTTTCCAATCATATGGGAAAAGCGCCATTTGCCTGGCAACACGTATAGCTCTAAATATTTGCCTTTGTTGCTGTCGTGTTGCATATGTCAACCGTCGTGGCAATATTTGACCATTTTCAGCAACAAAATTGTGGAGAACATGTAAATCTGGTGCGGTGTTTTTCATTAACAAATTTAATATACCTCTGAAAGAAAATGGTCTTTTATTGTTTTCCAGTACTGTGCGTCTTTCGGCATCTGGATTCCAAAAACGTTCATTTAAATTACTGGGTAGCGGTTCCTCACTCTAAAAAAGGTTACGCAAGATGAATAATTGGTACAACATTACAATCGGTGGTCGGACCATTAGTATTTTACCACTTACCTCCCCGGCGTCGCTTGTCTGTGAATAAGGATCATTATAGTTATCAAATGTTTCTGCTGCCTGTCTTAATCGTTTCCTTTGTTTCCTAACTTCAGCAGCACTGACTAATCTGTACATTTATTGGCATTACTCAATTATATATACCGTGCCAAATCGTTGAATTCCGCTGCAACTTGCATTTTCAACCCATCCAACCTTTTAAATGGATCCCAATATGGATCAATATAATCGTCCTTTTCATTTAATTTGGGTATCAGCTGAATAAGGAATTTAGTTGATTATTAAAGCATACCTTGTCGTGCGGTGCGACTCTTCTAAATATTGCTTTAGTTATTTCCCGTTCTTGTTTTGTTAGATCTAATATTTCTTGTGAATCTTTTGTTTCTTCGGAGTAACCGTCGGCTTCGGCTCTTTCTCTGTAAATGTCCGTCATACATTCTTGATACAATGCGTCAAACGATCCTTCTCTACTTATCTGCATCGCATCATTAATGGTTATATAAAAACCAACCTTATGCTGTTGAGTCCTTGAATTTTTGCCAATTATATTATTGAAGGTGTATTCGCCTGTTGACCTAGTAGAAGCTACGGGATCCTTCTTTGTTGTTATTGAGAAATAACGTACATTGGTCAAATAAGACCTCATACACCTTGAATATATGTACATTTTCTCGTAACAAACGCAGTCGAAAGCATTACATTACTAACAAGGTATTATGGAATTACCCTTATTATCGACATCACATATATTTTACACTACTTATTGATGTGTAATAATAAATTACATATTTCAATGTTAGTACTAGATACGTCATACTAAGAGAGTGTATATAAGTGTTGTTGTAAAACGATATGCTAACGCTTTATAATAAACGAAAGAGTGTAATATAATACTATGATTTATTATTGAATTACTTATGCATTGATTCAACTGCATCCGGATTGTATACGATCTATTAGCAACCTTAAGTTTACCAATGTATGTACTACACATCACGTCAACATAAGTAAAGACAGATGATGCCACACCGTAAACTCAAAAATAATATAATAAAGAAATGGAAATATTAGATTGAGTTGTTAAGCACGTAGATTATAATACTAATGCGGTGACACTACGCGTCTGGTCCGTATGTACATACACACTACGAGGTATTGTATCTATGATTGTAATATTTGCTGATCATCACAGTGAAATTAAATATATTATTTGAGATTGTTTTAATTAAGATTTTGTGTTATATATTTTACGCAACCAGCATCTTCATTGAGCTGCCGTATTCGTATTATGGCTGCGTGAATTCCTCTCTACGAAAAAAATTTCGTTAGAGCTTTTTAAATATACATATTGAGAGGCTCCTTTATCGTTTTGGATGCGTAAAACTGGTAGATATTTATTTTCACCTTTAGATTATCATTTGTTTATATATGGTAACCAAAGGTTTTGCCAATAATTAATGGCAATGTCAATTGTAGGTTGCAATCCTATTGAAAAATGAATAATTTGATTCAAGTCGTGCCATTTGGTACATTGTGATATGTGAGCATCATGTTAAGATGCGCTTATCTGTGGATGACAGTAGCGACTTGTCATTCGTGGTATCGTCATACAGTGCCAAATGCACATCTGCAAAGACTCTATCATCTCGTTTGAAGAATCTTCTGACACCATGTAAAGAATCATCTGATTTACGATCTCTGTTGGACTATTTTTTGCCGTATGCCATCGACAGAAAATTGAAAGCTCTTCATCGCAAGATTGAATCTCTTTCGAAATATGGAAATAGGGATTCTATATTAAGTGTATCATGGTTGGAAAATCGTACCCGAGTTCCATATGATGATAACGATGACAACGATGATGAAATATGCACCTCCCGTGAGGATTTTCCTGATATTGCCCATCAGGCAGATGAAGGGTATAATCGGGATATTGTGCCTGAAATGTCTGACAACCGGCCAGCATTCGATATTCTTTCAAACGCTTTGTCTGATAGATTTGTGAATCGTCATATCGGTATTTCAAATGTGAGTTCCGGTCGTCAATCGATCCATCGCACTCGTAGCGAAATTCTGGTTAGGAGAATGCCTCGAAATTTGGGTAGTTTCCAAAGTGTTGATAATACGATTGTTTCATCATCATTGTCGAATCGTGGGTCATTTGTCAATTCAAACGGTTATAAGTCATCAGAATTGTCTTATAAGAGTAGTAGCCGTAATTCGTTTACTCATTCGGATTCATTCGAAGTCGAAAAGACAAGGTCTGATATATCGGGTATTCAGATGCTTGGGCAGCTGTGTACTCCGGATTTTATCGCAAGAGGCTGTACCTCGAAGAATTTGAGCACGTTGAACGTTGAGCTGGCTGATGTTAGCCGTGTTTCTAGTATCTCGAGAATTCCATTATGTATTGACATATCTGAAGCCGACAGGGCAATGTATGCATCATTATGTCGTATTCTTCGAGGTATGTTGCTGTTCGTGGACGAGTCTGTTAATCATGAGCTACACTGGTTAGATACGTTTGACAAAACTATTGAGGAAGTTGTTTCGTTACTAGAACAAATTGTGTCTGATGGTACCGTTATGATGAAATCTTTGAAAGATATGTTGAAAAACTACTCATCAACGTACACTGCATCTGTAACGGCTTATGAGAAGGCCTTATATCGTTTTCAAAAGTTTGAAAAGTCGTTAGAGTTGGCTCTTAATTCTCGAGCTTCGGGTTCATCGGTGTCGTGTGACGCTGTCAATTGTGAATACAGCGAATGTTCCAGCGGGAATTCTGAGTTTCTGCTTAACCGTGAGTCTAATAGGGGTGCCATGAGTAGACTTCTCGACAATCCCAAAGATTTTATACGCTATACGAATTATATCGAACAGATGTGTCTTTCTCATCAGATGTACGATAACTGGGAAAAGAATCGTGATTATTGCGCCAGGGGGTATACGGAGATTCTAACAACATATGCCGAACACTACCCTAAAAATGTTCATGGAATTGAGGTTGAATGCTTTGAGATGTTGTCTAGACTTCCAAGCGTCTTATTAGCAAACATTTCGTATAAGTCTAAAATACTAGCGTCATGCCTCTACTATCTGTCTAAATTTGAACATGAAGGAGTTATTGAACTGCATTATAGTGTAAACCTAGAATCGTCAAATCTAAAAGATCGTTTACAAACATCGGTTGTTGACTGTTTTGAATGTATGCGCGCATTGTCAAAAAAGATGGCTCAGCTGCATTACTCCCAAATGGATCGTTATTCTCGTTTTTCAACACGATACCCTATTAAACTTTGTGATGTCGAGATAAATGCGCTTCTAAAGCCTTACTACAAATACAACAAGCATATGTACACCATATGGTGGTCTATTTATAGTACCATTGCAACCGTCTTTCCTAAGAGCGTTGCCGCTTCTCGTAAGGTAAGAGGAACTGTTAACCCCGTTATGGGTGTTTTCGTCGAGATTAAAATGCCTAGCGGCTTCTTGCAATCCATATTAAAGCATTTTGAAGATCTTCTAGAAGCCAGTAGTACTGATGTTCTAACATTGTGTTCCTCATCAATATCCACCTGTGCCAGCGTGATGAATTGGTTCGATTTCGTGGGCTCACTCGCTAGAGAGAATAAGCTAAACCCTGATCAACTTATTGGAGCATTTCAAAGTCTTCAACGGACTATATCGGAATTTGACAGTAACAGTGCTTCAGTGGAGATGTTCGACGCCGATACTTTAAACAAGACCAACCCTGAAGATGCTCACCCTCTGGTCAATTTAGTTGCCAGCGTAGATGTGTGCGTCCCAAGTTCTACTATGACTACAATGCTCTCTTCAATAGAATTCATGGCAGAGTCCCTGGTTGATTATGAGGAGAGTGATCATAATTTCCGCTTCAGTTGTGGTGAGAAACTTCACATCCTGTATTCTGGAAACACACCACTGTGGTATGGTCATACTATTTCTGGTATCAATAGATGGTTTCCTGCCAAGT
The DNA here is from genome assembly GCF_000165395.2 of Babesia bovis T2Bo. Taxonomy (NCBI): domain Eukaryota; phylum Apicomplexa; class Aconoidasida; order Piroplasmida; family Babesiidae; genus Babesia; species Babesia bovis. The sequence continues at coordinate 1,361,562 of NW_026261571.1, forward strand.
ACGTCCGTCCGCTACACGATATTGGTATATCTTTATTCCGTAGAGCTGATCTTGAATCGTATACGTCTCTCGACTGTCATCGTATCGGCGACGGTGATACAACGAATGTCGGGGTAAATGGACGTACTGGCAATATAACTCTTACATCTAAGTCTACCCTTAAACAAGCATTGATGTTGTCGAAGTTAGGTTTGGATGGAAGGGTCGTTCACGAATTTAAGTGTTCGCTATGCCGTAAAATCATACTTCGTGGCACACTGTATCTTACTGAAACTCATCTAGGATTCATATCAAGTTTTAACGATGCCACTTTATTCGGACCTCAGACCACAGTGACTGTACCTATGGAGGATATCGCTTCATGTCATTTGACATCATCTAAAACGCTGTCATTTTACGTTCGTGTTGTATTGCGTTCTGGCGAAGAACACACATTTTACTCTGTAAGGCATGCTCGGAAGATTCGTGACGCCGTTGCGGAAATGGCGCAACTGGATGTGAATCCACGGGAAGACAGTGCTACTCCTAACGTTGTAATAGGTTCCATTAATATGTCAGTGGAGTTACGTGACAGTTTTGGTATAATGGAACCTTTATCCAAATCACTACCTCCGGTAACGCTGCATATCTCATTGAAGGATTACTTTAACTCGTGCCTAAGTGATAATGTAAACCCAGGTAGTAGACTGGCTGACACCCGTCTACAACAGAACGCTTTCGATTTTAGAGGTGATCTTGAGCCTGTAGTGTTTGATTGGTCCCAGGATGGCGTATTCGTTCAACATCGTCAAATTACGTACAGCTTTAGGCTAAAGGAGGGAAAATACTCCTCGTTGCTCACGCGACACGTTTGCGGTAAAGCCCGCGAGGAGTTAAAGTATGCGCTGGTTGATCGTACACATTTGATATATGAGAGTGCGAATTACACATCGGATATACCTTATTCGAACTACTTCTATACTCTAATGCGTATCACTGCTACATCCGTGTCTCCGGAATCAACCGTTGTTAAAGCTGAGTATGATGTGAAGTTCACAAAAAGCACGCTTTTATCATCTGTAATCAGCAATGAGGCATCTGAGAGGCTCGCTTCCTCGGCGTCAATGCTTCTGTACCCATCTAATGTTGATACAGATCCTACGGAGTCAGATTCACTGAAGCACTCCGCCAAAAGTGGCTCATATCAGTCAACTGTCGCAACGGGAGCTAGTCGTACAATGCAGTCATTCACGTGGTTGTGCATCGCTTTTCTTCTTATATACACCGGTCTACTATCTGGTTGGCGATAACAAGTTATTAATATAACATGCAACCTTATTTATATTATGCAATTGATATAACAGTTTACTTAGTGCTTGATAGCGATTCTACCAATTTGTAAAGTTGTCTGTTTTGCGATTTCAGTAGGTGGAAAAATATACCACCGGTGGTCCTTTTTTCTTCGGAGTTAAGTTTGGTCATACCTGCGATATGTTAGATAGTATCTAAAGAACATACCTCCAGCAAGCTGTATCTCCTTAGCTTCATTTGCCAGAGATAGAATATCCCCCAAAGGCATATGTCCCAAAAGATTGTAAATCTTCATTGCCACAGCTGGCGTTTTTTCGTCGATATACTTCATTATAGCGTGCAATACGTAGTTCATGTGCATTTCCGAAGCCATGTTAACGTTACTCGATTGATATGGAGTTGAATGTATAAGGGTATTAAGTGCGGTAGCAACTTGCTTGTACGATACGTGAGTTCGCTACCGACATTATCACATTAAACGAACCACTTACCTCCATATGGTGAATTTCCACATATTTTAGATATTCCACGTCTTTGACGAAATGGGCGTGTATGCACTGCAATAAGTCAAACAGCAAAGCCTCAACATACCCTTACTTTCTTTGGTAAACGGTATGCCGTTATTATAATGATCGGATAATTCCCAATACCAGCTAATCTCACTAATTCATTTAGACTTTGCGATCTAGGAAGATATATGGTTACTATATTACCTATTCTTGACATGCCGTGCATGGCACTCTCTATGTCAAATATTCCCTGTAGTTTGAATATCTCATCTTTTATGGAGCCCATGTAGCTCTTCCCTCCCCAAGGTGGAGATATATGAACAATGTCATATTGTTGCGATTGGTGGAAATATTCCTCCACACCTATTTCTTTGGCCTTATCCAGCGGATCATCGGCAAATTGTTTTATATAATCAAACAAGTCCTGTTCTACGACATGAGTATTTTGCAAACCAAATACATTGACGTTGTTTTTGCAAATGGACACTCGATCAGGATTCAATTCAACCCCAACTGTTAAGTCCGAATTCAGTCCAAAGTATACAAGGTTACCTCCAACACCAGCCGCCAGATCTAACGTTCTTATTTTATGCGGCGAGGTCGTAAATCTATTAACGTTTGCAACTGCTTGGTCAAAAGGAAGGTTGAATACGTTATCAGATGTAACGAATCTTTTCAGATCCTTCGCAACGTCGATGGATTCTGCAGCCCATGAAGCATCTACAGCTGCTTGTTCATCTAACTGTAAGTCAGGTGAGTTATTCCAAAATATGGTCTTCACAAAATCATTAGTTTGACAGGTGCCATAACCTATATCTTCTTCAATCTTATCTATATCTCCTAAATAACTATAAGAGAGGTGTTTTTCCACGACACAAACAAACGCTGAATTGACTTTACCATGCTCATCAACTCCGGATGCTAGATATAGTACCTTCGGTGTTAGTGAATCCGCTCTAATATCGAATATACCACGGGGAGGCGGGATAACATCAACACGACCCTGTCTCGTTCTACCACTTTCTACCATATCAAAACCTCATTTGAGCATTTCATAAATGGACATAGTTAAATAAGTTATAAATATGTATTTGAGTATTTAGAAACAACAGATTTCCGATGATTATTACAAATGTGTATATCCGTTGGTAGACATGAATATCCATAAAATAAAATATTAAGTTGGTAACTTTAATTTGTAATGATACTCACCGTTTACAGTGGTATAAGAAACGCTCTTTATCGTTTTGTATTGTGTATTGGTGATTTTTACATCACGTATGTATAGTCCGCTGAATGAATAGTTCGGTAAATCAAAATGGAGTGCCAATGGTGACAAGTGAGTTGAAACACCGGTGATGGATTTTGTCAATCTACAGTGAAATTCCATTGATAAGATCGTTTGACCATATACTTTACCGAGATGCCAGTGTACCATGTTTTCGGCAATCTTAATCTGGCATTGTCCAGCATTTGAGATGATCTCTACGTGAGATGCATTTATAGGTAGCGGTATGTCCATTCCAACATTTGTTGCAAACGTTTTCTTCGGAAAGTTTGTCTCCATACTGATGTGGTAATACAACACCTGACTACTTGCCTTTGTTAATATCGGAGTTATTACAAACGGAAGTTTAGTTTGATTCTCCGTGCGATATAATAAGAGCACAGTCATACCTGATGAAGGTGATACTGATATCCTTTTTTGACGAATCATCGATGAAATGTCAATGGATTTATCCACCTTAAAGTCGGTTAATGTGGTGGATATAAATGCTCCTGCGGGTGGTTGGAACTCTAAGTCGTTTATGGCCTCCAACTTCTTGCAATGGTTCATCGACGGCAACTTAATGAAATCGGTGTTTAATGTGATTTCCATAGACATATCATCTACGGTATACACATCCATAGTGATGCTCCCAGTAGTCTGGCATAGTGTTACCTCTCCCGCATATGAGAGACAACAATTAATACACTCGGTTACGCTAAATGCTACATCGTTCTTTCGAGTTAAAAGTTTGGGTGTTTTCCAAAATTTCATTTTCGGCGATACTTCAATGGAACTAGTGGGTGTAGCAGCTTCTTCGGAATGTCGTACTACACCAGATTTTAAATAGTGATTCACATCGACGCCATATCCTTCCAGATAACTTCTAATGTGTAATAATTTCTTCTTGCATAAAGATAAACTGGATTCCCTGTGTGGTACTCCAGTAATGTAATTAATAAAGAAATCCTGAGGGTATCCTGCGTCTATTGCTATATCCAAAATTTCATGAATAAGAAACAAATTATTCAAAATAGACGTCTCGTTTATGTTAAAATCCATAAAACGTACTATTGCGGTGCGTATATCGCATAACGCTTGAATTATTAGAGCTGCGTTTATATTGCCATTACATGATGCAACAATGTAGAAACTTCCCATTTCAACACTAACATAGGTTGTAAAACCAAATTGCCATATTGGCTTGTAAGGACCAAGAGACTTGTTATAGACATTTTTCGCGAATAAGACAGCGTCTTGTCTCGTACATTCTTCCCTATATGCCCTATATAGCAGCGGAGAACCATGATAAACAATAAAAACAGAAGATATCATTATTTTATATTACACATGTTGATTTCCAACTATAAGTAATACAATAAATGTTTAAAATACACTACTTATTGTATATTTTCCAATTAATTAGAAGTCTACATTAAGAACCTAATCATCAAGCTGATTTATTTTTAATCAAAGCTAGATCTCAGCTCATGTGAAAGTCAAATGAAGCATTAATATGTGTTCATGCTAAGCTAACAAAGTTATCATACATACAGCATGTTGGGCATATACTGCCGGAGCGTGGCGTTAATTGTACTCCAATCGTCCATATTTCGAGGTTTTTTAATGGCTTATTCTAATTCCGTACAAAAAAGGGAAAATATGGTGCGCCCTTTGATTTACGGTCACCGTGGTATGGGCTGCAGCCTACCAGGCGCCTTGTCCTTCTTTCCTGAGAATTCTATGACATCATTCCGTGAAGCCCAAAGAATTGGTGCCGATGGTATTGAATTGGATGTCTTCCTTTCAAAGAACAATGAATTATTAGTTATGCATGGCTATTTACAAAAGCACAGTCTCTGTCTTACTACAATGAAGCGCAAAGCCGATTCTGGCATTCAACGCTTCAACACTGATAATTATGTCGAATCAGAGGATGTACATGCAACAGATTTGGTGTTAAAAAAGCCTTGGAGGTTAACACAGAAGTCCATAGAACTGCAGGAAATTCCACAACATAACGGAAGTAATACCGATATTTTTGAAGAGTACATATCGAATATGGAACAATCGGATTCTGGAGAATGTGTTCCTACGCTGGATCAGGTGTTAGTCGAGTTCGGTGACTCCTTGAAATACGACATTGAGCTTAAAGGTTCTAACGTTGACTTGGGCCTTCGAGTTTTAGATGTTTTATCTAAACATCCAGGTTTGGACGTTGTTATATCTTCTTTTCAATGGGTAGCTCCAAATTTAAATCTTTCCTCATCGCGTGCCAACAATCCTTTGGAGCAATATCCCAATGGAACTGATGTAGTGGACTTGCTAGGCCCACTTATCAACAACAAGCTTAACATACCAATTGCGTTGTTATTCAACAACGAAACATCTGAGTTGCCAAGCCTCGAACGCATTGTTGAGTGTTGCCGACACTACAATGCTACGTGGGCTGTTGTCTCCCATGAGTTCTGGAAGATGGGTACACCAATTTTGGGCTCTGATGTCAAGGGTAAAGAGGCAGTACCATATCTTGTCAATTACATGCATGATCATGGTCTTAAAGTTATGAGCTACTTCCTAGAATCACGCCCTGATAGCGACGAAGAGCTGCAGGTACAAATAGAATCAGGTATGGATGCAGTATGCCCCAACGATGTAGTGAAATGTCTTGGGTTTGTCAATAAATGACATTTTTCGGTATTAAATATATTGCAATCAAACAACAGAGTCAATCCTAAACAGTGGGAGTTCATAATTACACTGCTAGGAAACAACCAATCAAAACAAATGTTTTTACATAATATCCACTCACGAAAATATGCATGTGAATAGTTCTATGGATAGCAAAAATGTAAAACTTCATTTTATCTAATGTAACGTCAAAAGACGATATTAGTTATCGTATTTTACGAATATCGCGCTATGTATCTGGTTCGCGATAGAATGCCAGTTGCACTATGATGGGTAATATTACTTACATCAATCAGCCAACTGAAATGCGATTGTTTAACTAAGTTTGCAGCATTGTGGTGAAATATAAAATTGTCACGCACCGAGGAAATCCTTGTCTAAATTAGCGACAAACTCCGGACCGCCATCCGCACGCTTCATGAGCGCTATTGACTCTAGCGCAATGTTCACGTATTCCAATAGGTTCTTAGTGTCATGGAAATGTTGAGCAAATCTATCGTATTTGGAATTGACGTCGTAGTCCTGTGCCATTCTTGTGTTGGACCTTGCTACCCAGTTACCATCTATAGTCTCATATAATATGTTCTTTTGCAAAAAGTTTTCAAGCTCGTCGTCTCCACTGGCAGATGGGTCTTGCATCTCACTAGACATTCTGTCGACCACGTCCTTGATAAAGTGAGTATATATCTTTGTAGCTAGTGGAGACGCCAATAACATCTTCGTGGCCCAGAATTGCACCTTAACCTCCTCGTAAATTAACTCAAGTGAAGTCTTGGCATCAGATTTCTCAAAGATATCAGTCATGGCAAGTCGCCTCTTTCTCATGGCAAAATTTTCCCTGACTCTATAAAGCGCCTCACCCATTAAACTACGGTGACCGGCACGACTAACGAAGTACTTCTCAAATTGGTAGCAGTAGTCGAATATGTCCACTGCGACGTCAAATTGGATAGAGTATGTCTGCTCCAATATAAGGTTCATCATCGCGTTAGCACATTCAGTAGCTTTCTGACGGCAGTACTCCTCACAAAGTTGATCTATCTGCTCCTGGAAGTGTAGGCTTTCACTTAGACAGTATAAAGTCTGGTCGCATTCAGTTTGCTGAATGCACCTAAATACCTCAGCAAGGGATGCCTTTAACACCCTTCTTAATGCAGCGGCAGCGGCGCAAGCCGATAATCTAGCAGCATGTAAAAGCGCACCCCTAACATTTGACTGCACCAAGTCGGCTATTAGAGGTTCCCAATCGGCACGGTCGACAACATGATGAACACTGCGGAGCATTTGGTATATGACCTCGCTAGTAAAATGTTTATCAGGTTCCATGTGCTTGATTTGAAATTTCAACCAGTTGCATATATTGGTTACGGCCAGTTGATTTAACAAATGGGCTTCAGCATGTTCGCCACTGACCATTTCCAATGCACTGTTATAATAGGGAACCACTTTGGGATCTTCCAAGAAAATTTCACTGCAAGTGGTGAAATAAACATAACGGTTGTTCTTTGCATCGTTGTCAACGACTACGCTGCCATCCTTGTCCGATTTATCGCTGGCGCGGTTTGATTTGTCACCGTCACGTCCACTTTTATCGTGGTCAGTCTTAGCACCTTTGTCACCATCCTTACCGGTCAGGCCCTTTATTGAGGTAGTAGTCAATTTATCGGCAGTAGATTCAATCTCGGAATCATCAGCGGTATTGTTTTCCGGCACATCTAAATACCTGAAGGCAATTTGCTTGTTGGCAATCTCTATTTCACGGTAGTTCGACTTTTGTACCATGATCTCAGGTGGGAGCCTGTCTATTACTATAGGTCTCACCAATATCCAACCAGTGCTAGATTGCGTCTTGTGCCACGCGTATAATGGGACTTGCATTTGGTCAACCGAAACTGATGGCAAAGGGGTGAGCAGGCTAATCCTGCTCCTGTCAATGTTCTTGTGTAATGAATTCTCCTGTCCGTTGTTAATTTGAATGAATTCCACGTTAATCATCTCATCCGATTTGTAATCATTAGATATGTAATTCTCAATACCCCCGTCATTAAGGTTCGTCTTGTTTCTTCTAGGAGGCTCAATCAATCCAAACATGTGAGCATTGATTTTACTTGTAAAGTATCGAACATATCGTCCCGGCTTCACGCTGTCCATCATAGTCAACTTCTTGTTGAACAGAGTCTCAGTGCGTGTGGATATGTTGTCATAAAAATCAGGTTCATACATGTCACCTTGGGGGAATAAGTTCAACGCCAACTCATTTCCATCTTCAAGGTTGTCTCGCAGGCTCCCTCCGTAGTATTTCAAAAACTCTTCAGGGGGAACCGGTAACTTCATGATGGTGTAATTACCTGTCATCATTTTCTGTACTACCTCAACAAATTGTCTTATAAATAACGCGATAGATTCCCGTAAGCTCTGTGGATTCAACCGATTCATACGCTGCTCAAGCATTTGAAGAGTACGTTCGAGTTCCATCTTCTTTCTAACGAGCTTACGCTCTAAATTGCGAAAAGTGTTGGCAACCAATGTCTGATATTTGCTATCAAGTGTAGTCAAAAATCCATTGATACTGAACATCTGAAGTAATCGCTCAACGACCGTCATACCCTCAATGCTATAGGCATCACCCTTGGACTCAAACGAAGTCTTAATCAAATCTTCAACTTCTCGCTGTCCCATAGCTATCTGCCTCTTCATCTCAGCCTTATTGGCAATAAAATCGCCAGACTCTTTGGCCTGAATAGAAAGGGAAAACAACTCAAGCAAATGGAGAGGCAGCATATTTCCCCTAGAATCAATTACACTACGCTTTAAAACACGCTCTAACAGCTGCTCAGCTGTTCTGATGTCTGTTTTTTCATTGAGCAAAAACTCCCTTGCCCGTGTACCAACTACTACAGTCTGATGAGGTGATAACCCTAAGCCTGTAGGAGGAGCTGTTGTTATAAATTCCCTCAACGACCACGGCCAGTTGGCAGGATCATCGGAACTCTTCTTAACTAAAATGTATAAATCATTTGGATTGCTCTTTACATAATTACGAACTACATTCCTTGTGAATTCAGCACCGACTTTAGAATCATCCTTTATTCCAGGTAAATCAACAAATATGGCATTAAGACCATTAGGTACAAAAACCTCAACTTCTAGCTCTTCAGCAATGATACTGTCACCGATATTTTGCATATGCTGTCTCATGGCGTCCTGAACTGATCTTATGTCCATAAGCTTACCGTTAAAAAGACACCATATTTTCCCTCCAGAAAGTTCTTCTGATGAAATTTGAACATTCATGGAAGCTGCAACATCATTGATTACTTCCATTGGCCTCATTATAATCACGACTGGTTGTTTAGTACCGGTATCCGTGCTAGAATAACCGATGGGCCCACCCATGATAAAATCGAGTACAGTGGTCTTTCCCATTGACTGCTGGCCGAAAACTACGAGCCTCGGTACCTCTGCATCCAGGCCACCCACCTTCATTATATGATAACAGTGGATGAAGATGAGGTTAGGATCGCCGGTTTTCTTTATAAGCTTCAGGTAATCCTGCGCCTTGACCAGCGCTTCCGGGCGTAATGTTGTCATGTCTTCAATCGACATTTTCGATTTATAAAAATCAGTAGCCATTGTTCAGTGTGTAAGAAAGCATCTATGCTCCAGATTCGGCATCCTAGTGACCTCAAAATTCGTCCTCTGACGATTTTATAATGACACTACCTTTTGCTATACAATAATGGTTAATGTGTGCGTAATGGAGAATATATTAGTGTTTTCTCAAATAAAGGCATATGCCGCGCTTCCCCATACACAGTCCTCCTCTGACCGTGCAATGAAGTACACGAATGCTAAAGAGTTCATTAGTATAGGAGAAATAATGATTTAACCAGGTGTATATATATAGGGGCTGACTGTCTTCCTTTTGCGGCGCAACTACCCCTGCCCATGTCTAAAGTATGAAGCCAGGAGCGCGTTTCGAAATCTTTCGCGCGTTAGGAATTAACTATTATGGTTTTCACGTCAGAAAAAATAAGGTGTATGACTATGTTTCGCTCGTAGTATGCACTACCCTTATCGGTACTTCGATTTATTTAGGTACGCGCAGTGGGAATTAACTTATACCTTTTAGGCGTTTCTTTTGTTTACAACTGGCGTCAATCAATGAAACTCATGCGATATCACCATGCTAGACTAGAGGTAGGAGCCTATTCAACTTGTTATATCTAAACTAGGTGGAGCGTGAAGGATATATCAAAATGATCAAGGAGGCGCGCGAGAAAAATATATTGCCACCTCGAAAATCGCAAGATGATTCTAAGAAATAATGAAAAGAATCCATCCAAATTAATTTCTTTTAAACACAAACCATTTACGCAGTAGGTTTTGTGCAGGGAAGTACAGCAATGCTAATTTCTGCAACACAATCTTGACCACGTTAACAAAAATCCAACGCGGTATGTACTCCGCGATCCTAAACGGCATGGCTCCCATAAAATTGGAGTACTCATATCGGGGTTTTCGCTGGTCCAGAGCCTGAAGTATCGTTCTGGCAACGATGTTACAATCCTGACCACAATTCAATAATATTCCTAAAATTCTATTATATCGGTATTTGGTTACATACTGTATGACTCTCTCATGACCTCTGTGCTTGTCAGTGGGCATTCACATGCTGTAGTGTTATTAAATAATGTAACCATTATGATGACCCATTTACATTAAAATTATCCACGTTACAACATAGCCATATATTTGATTAATACTATCATGAATTTGGGTCTGAACATAAAACAAATCTTTTAAAACCTACGTGGATTATGCAGTCTTAAATCCTTCACAAACAAATTCGTGTTTTTCAGTGCTCCAGGACGAATTATCACCGGGTATATGCCACTGTCATGTAACTCATGACATAATGTTTCATGGATAGCTGATATACCATATTTGGAAGTCACATAGGCACCTTGTCCTGGCAGAGAATTCCTATCCAGTACACTTGAGATGAATATAACTCGGGGCTGATTACCATTTTCATGTGCTTTCAGCATATTGGTAAAACATAACACAGTAATTAATGAGCCAAACAAGTTAGTATTTATCACTTCATTCCACATGGAGATTTCCTTTTTACGTGTATCCTTTGTTACAAAAGCTTCCTGAATATCGATGTGATGCATAATTTGTAGCTCAGTTGATAGTTATACAATAATGTAACAATACACGAAGAAACCTACGGTTAGTAATGAGAATCTCCAAATAGCTGCATTGTTAATTAACGCATAAAGAGGCGGTACTATGCCATTGTCTATCAATTCTTTAATGTCGATTCTTATAGATTCAATTTCATCTTGGTTGGCGACATCACCGAGGAATGAACAACCTAACTTCATGAAATTAATTCTACTGTTGTTAATATCATGACTAACAAAATTTGGATCGATGGCCCGATTGGCACGAATACGCCCATCATTTGTCTTACAGATTGCGATAACATAGTAGGCATGTTTAGGAAGGATGCGACATAATTCCAAACCTATGCCACTGTCGCATCCTGTCACTAATACAGATGCTTCTAACATGCATATGACGCAATGTAATGTACACCTAAGGATTACAAGTGCAACATCGATTATAATGTGGAGCACATGTAACGAATATACACATTAGCATTGGGGCAAATTCGGCTCCGTAATCATTCTATATTTGTGTAACCAACATATAACGCTTTCAAATATATTGTTTCCCACACTAATTAGCATATACAAGTCAAATGTGTGACTATTCAACCACTATTTGCCTATAATTTTCTTATGAATAGACATAATCAATTGGATGCTATATCCTTGTAATTTTAATGAACATAATGTAAAGGAATACAGTAGCTAGTAGTTTTGTCATTCTGTTATTACAACCTTACCTAGTCATTAGTTTTATAAGATACACTAATGCTTCTAGTGAACATGAGAGCACCTATTATTGTGTCAATCCTCTAAGACTCACCACTTGTATCATCAAAAGTACCATAGATATATGTTGAAACGTACATTCATTGATTCTCAGCTAATGTTATTATTGATTAGTAAACCATAACTATCTTAACAATGTCATCACTTAGCAGTTCATCAGAATATTTCGAACAGAGAGCTTCCACATGGAAAAGAATTTTCAATTTTAGATCAAGTAGTCGACAAGTAAACGTAATCAGTAGGACGAATGCTCTAAAAAACTGGGACACCACATGCCCTCTAGATAGTAGGGATAACGAAGTGAACGAACCATCTGCTAATTCTTTAAGAACTTATATATTCGATGCTGACGGTGGCGCTCATGGTTTTTATGATGCTAATAATAATGTCCAAACTCTGAATCACGAGTATGATGGATCCCGTGTTATGTTTTTAGACTCTTGCATCATAACTCCGAATTGCAACAATGACGTAGAAAAGTGCGAGAAAGTTGATAGTGGTACTATTAAATCCATTGGGAATAACAGAATCGAAGAAAAGTTTTATCATCCAAGGGAACTGAATGACAATGTTGGGAAACATGAAATGTTATCTAATTCGAAGTTAGTATTTGAAAAACAAACAAGTAGCAATACTATTGTTACAGAAGAAGAAGTTTTAACTAATGTGCTTTGCAATGGAACATCTACTGATGTCGAATACAAGATTCTGGAAACACCCAATAATGAAGTTACTAAGAATGATGAAAATGATGGTGTAGAAAACGATGCATCAAAAATAAGTGATAACAATGATGTACTATTGACAGGGAACGCAGAAATTAATTTTGTAAATATTGTCGATGGAAGCAAATATTGCAATGATGATGTTGTTGTTGGTAATCGGGCAAATGAATCATCCGATGAAGTTGAACACGAGCTCATTCCCACCGTGTCTATGGACCACGATACATTACTACAGATTGTACCTCCACGTTACCCGCTACCACATTGTACAAGTTCAACAATTCCAATGAATACATGTTATAGAGGAAGGTTCTTTATGGTGCTTGAAAGAATACTGTTCAATATAACAAGAAATACATTCAAAAGATTATCACGTTGTATAAATCGTGGTTCAGAGCATAATATAACAGCGGAGTGTATCAGCAGACAAAGGAATTTGTTTTTCAAAAAACGTTGGGCTAAGCCTCTATGCGACACTCCAATGGAGAAAACAGAAACGGAAGCCACTGATGAAAGTATGTATTACGAAACAGAGCTTTCAGAAGATGAGTATACATCAGATTTTAATGAAGAAGGTATCATAGAAAAGATGAAATACAAAAAATATAAAAAAATAGACACATACCCAATAGAGTGTAGGTTGGAGATTTCAATAATATCAAGAAAACTGAAACTTTTAAAGAGACAAGTACAACATAAAAGCAAGATCAGGTTTTTACCAACTCATTGCTATTTGCATCCCACAAAAATTCATTATAATGAAGAACATTGCTGAAAATATACATCCTAAAAAATGAGTATCATATATCACTACACAATAATTGTAACTAACACTAATATCAGAATGTAATCATTAGATATATGCCTGTGTTAGATGAATTTCACATCAACTATCAATCCATACGTGATTTCTTTTATTCTCTCCAATACAGCTTGAATGTCAGGCACATAGGATTTAACGTTGTTATGTGATATTTCAGCAAGTGGGTAACTCGCTGTATTTACTTCCGATGGGATACATGCAAGTGGATTTATCTTGACATATATCTGCAAATGTTTCAGATCACTGTGAAAACCATTGAAGTGTAATTCATTATACGCGATTTCTAGCAAGCCTCCAAAATTGTCCCGCAATTCATCCAGTACTACATTCAACAAATATTGGGCTTCGTCAAATGTGACTTTTATATTTTTAGCACCATCTGAAAATTTAAGTTTGCGATAGATGTTATCTAGTGTGATAACAAAATTGTAGCCAGCTCTATCTACATTGAAGTATGATAAGAGTTTCATAGAGTATATCTCCTTGCTTTTCAAGAAATTACTGCATTGAAGTATAAATCTTTTTGCCATAAGTGCTGTTGGCATCCTGGAAGCAAGACAGTAAGGGTCTTCAGGCGTGCTAACCCAAAAGAAAGACATCCACTGCCGTTTATTCAAAATCAATGAATCATAGTTAAATTTCTCATCACGTATTACCATGGGTTGAGTTATCCAATCATAGTGTGCTACCAGGTAAAGGAATCTATAGAAACCAGTCCACCCTGACGTTGCTTGCGATAACATAAAATCGTTAGATCCGAAGATAAAACAGTTCGACATTTCACATAGGAATTCATTATTAGGTAACAGGCAATCTGCAGCAAATGCCTTTGACAGACGTACGGAAGCAGAGTAACTAGGGCATTTTAAGGCAACCACCTTACACCTTTCTAAATGTAAAGACCTAAAATAATCTCGTACAACTGATAGCTCATCTTCTGTAGGAGGCGTGTCAGTATCTGGGTCAAAATCTCGTATACTTTTAACTATAGGAAGATACTCACATTGGCATAACATTTTCATACTCAATTTAACTTTGTGAAATTCAATTTCCATTTCGCCATCAACGGTGATGTTTGACTTTATTCCATGCTTCTTATTAAGCTCTTTTAAAATGGCAATGGCCAGCGCCACCTTTACACCAGCAATAGCCTTAGGTTCGTTTGGCCATTTATTTGAGCTCTCCAATTCAATCAGCACTCTATGTCTTAAATCAGAAGGTCCAAAATCGATATAGGCAAATTCAGGACTACATGTATATACATTACAGACACTAAGCGGAACATTTCTCAATGATCTTAATATACCATTAAGATCATTGAATAGATTCATTAAAGAAGACCTGTAGCTATTGAGCAATCGTGGATTTACTTCAACCATTGGAGAGTGGACGTATATAGTTTGCCTGTTGTGGCTGTTCCCATCAAATTTACGTTTCTTTGTGTCACCGTTAATATCAACAATCGATAAATCAGTAAAATGCAATTTTAATAGCAACTGGATTATACGTAAATTTACGTTAATACCGGAGCAAATTTGCAGGCTTACAGCGGAATTGCGACATGGAGGTTCACCTTGGATGACTTTATCCCACAGCAAACATTCTGATATAGATCCATCATCAAAGCTTCTTGTTTCAACTAATGTACCCCAAAAATTGCGGAAATAAGTACATTCCGGCGAGCTAGTAAGAGGGCCTACATCGGTAGAACGTTGAATGTTCTCATCAAAACTGACCATTACCAATAGAGCACCTTCATGCGTATATCGAAAATGAATATAACGTAATCGATCCTTCAGCCCATATTCAAGAACGTGTTTTAGGTTCCACGCGGTATATTCGTGGACTCTTAATTCCCATAGTTTACTCTTCACCTTTGGGCATTCAGGTATGTAAAATATGATATCATAGTGGCATTTTATATCACAGCTAATTTCAAACAATTGCCCATAAAGGAATGGACTAGACATGTAGTCTGTAGCACCAACGGATATCCTTGCTTTATCAATAAGTTCCTGTAAAACAAATACTGTCTGATGACATATGTTATGCGATTTATCACGATCAGTATAAAACTGTGGTATGAATATATCATGATTTTCTGTGACGAACTCAGTATTCCCTGGCACAGTAGCTTCATTAGACATTATTTCTGTTTTTTTGGACCCAAGAATATAAATATGTTTTTTTGTATCCATTGATGCCAAGAACTTCAAACAAGCGAGAAATAATGGAAAAGACTCCACGTCGCATGGATACTTATTTATCTCAATGACATGTACCAAAAGAAGCAACCAAAAAGTGTCAGTTAAACCACTGTTGATTTCCATATCCAATCTATGATTGTTTCCCGAATCCGTATTCATAGCGTTCAATAAATAAGGAAGATTAGTCACATGTGACACACCTTGTTTGGTAGCCCAAACACTTAATAAAGTAAAAGCGTCTTTCATGCGCCTGTATTTATGATTTGTTTCCGTTATTCTGGATTCAATAGCGTCTCTTTGAAGATCCTCTGAAATAGAACTGTTATAAGTAGGAGTTGGCCATAATGTATTAGACTGTTCGCTTTCATTGATATCAACCAGTGTCGTCGTTGGTATCCTGACGTTGTTGCGATTTATTTCCAATGGACTTATTTTGAAAGTATTTGAAGGTATGTGTGCACCTATACGTATCAAAAATCTTATATTATTTACACTGAAAATGAGGTGTATCTTCACCTTGTAATTGTCATAGTCCAATGAACTGGTTATGTTCTCTCCAAATTGTTTACGGAAGTCATCAGCACAAAGTAAAGACTGCATATCATCATATAGTTTGCATAACCAGGCATTGCGTTTGTTAAGATACCGATAGTTGATGTAATCTTTTGGGTTGAAGATCGAAGATGGCAGCTCAATTGATAAGTCGATAGTAGGAGATTCATGATTCACATAACCTATTGCTGCAGATCCCGTTTTTAAGACTTTATCCACTGCTCCATAGTTGTAGTCTGACCAATATGATTGGAAACCACACTTGAAAAACTTGGAATAACGTTCATCCTTCAATATGGAGTCGTTTAACCTCGATGTAGGAACATTTTTTATGAAGTCTATAATTGTATCAATGAAACCATTTAGTTGCATAACCGTATTTCCATTATTCAATTGGTTCAAGTCTAACGCATGATTTCTTATCAACCTTTTGATGCGACTCAAGGGCAGCGACCTTCCATAAACAAAACCCTCATCAAGCAACTGTTGCACATGGGCTCCATCTGATTTATTCAATACAGTGTTGCTTATATTTTTCACCTTTCGCTTACGAGGTCGTTTTTTATTCTCCATTTTTTAAAATTTATTAAGTGATATAGAATATTCACGAATTATTTATCAATATTACGACATATTGCGATACTAATTCAACAAATGTTGTGTGTATAGACATTTATATATATATAAAACCTACAATCGAAAGATATATTTCTTAGTTAAGTGTTACACCCGATGTGTATTTGTAAGGGTGTGATTCTACATTCGATATACGTTATATAACGCAACAACAACCAGAATGTATAGAAATACATCTAGTCATTATCATTTCTTGGGGATAGGCTCAAGAATTTGGAATGGCTTTAAAATACACTGCTTGTTGAAGAACTCATTTGGTTTTTCGATCGATAGACCATAAAGATTCTTTTGCAATATTATTTGCAACGCTCTTCGTTGTAAGGCCTCGTCAGCTGTGTCAACGTCTTTGTTACGCATATAGTCTTCAGGATTCCTAGATATATAAGGATGAAAATGACGGCAGAACTCGTCGAATGTTATCCGTTTCCTCATGTTAAATCTTCGGAAATCATCTAATTCACGCAACATCATATGTTCCTTGTGATCGTCTGTTATATAAAAATAGCTTCTAGTAAGATCATCTTTTAAAATAGCATATTCCAGGCTGGATAGGAAAACTTGATTAAATTTTTTGTTAGGTCGAACCAATTTGAGTGGTGTGAAATATTGTTCAACACCACCGCTACATTGAAGAAATGTATCACGCAATATGGTTGCCGATGCTTTAATATTTGGTAATAGCCATCTTTCAAACCAGACGGCGAACCTTAAACGTTTTGTTGGAACATTTTCCCTGAGTAAACAGTTCTTTGTAACGTCCTCACATTGCTTCATCAATTGACAATCAGTTCCCTGTTGTACATCCCAGGATTCGGTTGGTTGATGCCCTCCCCAGTTTAACTTACTAATGCGCAATGATTCCGCGTACATTAACTCGTCGCTCTTTTCAGGTAGTGAGTTTCCTGGTGAGTCGATAACGCTTATTTGACTTTCCTCTAGTTTCGTTGTATGTCTAGGTGAATTATATTCCTTAACAGTAGGAGCATTGGGCGAATGTACACTGGCCTCTGACACATTTGTTTCCACAGAAGGAAACCTTACGCTTTTCCCGTTGGAAAACTGTTTATTTATCTCTATTGATTTGCATTCAACCGTATTAAGTAATTGTTCTTTTTCAGTAACTGTCTCGACATGATGATCCACAGTGTCCGCTTCATTTATATCATCATCTCCAGCATCTGCATTGGTAATATCCTGTTCAACAACATTACTGTGCCTCTCACTACTTGGTCCACACATTAACTTCTCACGATCTAAAAGTCTCGATCTAAACTTTTCATCCACCGAGAATATCTTGGTCACTGGCTCTTCAATTACAGTACCACCACGGTATTTGCTATTTAATGAACTATAGCGGTTGCTTAATTCAACATTTAGACCTCCTTTATCCGATTTATTCACTGAATGTGTACGATGGGAAAGTGGATAATCAAAATAATTTACATCTTGTTGAAGACCGAAGTGAATATCCAACGCACCAACACGTTGAAATACCTCGTATAACAGAGCTGCATTTTTAACATTAATAGCATAAGGCAATCTCGGGTCTGCACAAGAATGATGAGGTATATATAAGGAAAACATAGCAGAACAAAAATGGTCAATCGCAACGTAACGTAAACATACCTTCGGCAAGCGAAGCTGCGAATAACTGATTCTGGTATTCGTCCATTATTTACAAATGTATTTGGATAGTAATAAAGTCACATCATAATGCTTTCTGTAAAATAACTTCTATAACATGTTTCATTTAATGTGCACCGGGTGCCTTCGATGTGTCATGGCTGACATTCTAACCAAATGTTTGTTTATTTATAAAATGGCAATTGGTATCATTTACACATCTTGTTTAAAAATGATGTGTATAAAAATAATTGAAATGTGTTGTGAATAACATCATACGCGATGGGTCAATGTAGTATCTAAGCAGGTGTTGTTTTCCCCTATAGTGCTGTGGATAAAACAAAGGCTGAATACTACTTTCCACGGGAAACAATGATATATCACATTTAAAAACCGATTAGATTACTTGTCTAACTTATCCATCTCTGTGGAAAATATGGTGTCCATGATGGACATGTTAGATACCATACTGTCTAGTAGATCAACAGGAACACCCACGTTTAGTAATCTCGCCATATAATTTTGATAATTTGTCGAACGCTGCGTGTACTTGTTATGCAATCCCTCGATATCAGTTTTTGATATTTTATAACAATTTATACTTTCCAACAGATGCTGTAACACGTTTCTTTGGCGTTCGCTCGTAGAACTGGATAATCGGTATCTAGTAGTGTCGAGCAATGAGCCGTTAGACAAATCTCTTAACGCGATGCCCTGTGTACAAAGAAACCACATACGAAGCATCTTGAGGTAGCTCAAGAACAAATCTCGTTTGTACGCAGGCATGCGATCTTCCGATATAATAGATGCCAATTTCTCGTCAAATGACGAGTCAGTTGGTAACAATATGTCAATATTATGCTCTTCGAGAAATTGGAGTTCCTGTATAAGTTTGTTTAGAGCCTCAACTTGTATAGCTGCAGTCCTATTCGTTGTGGACCGTCTTACATTAGTGTTACTTTCATTTACAGTTGACCATACATCGAATGCACGAACCACTACATTCGATCTTAATTCGCCTTCCACGGCTAGATTAAGCCCTTGTAATACGTAAAAGTTAGAGTTCGTCGTTGACGGATTTGTAGTTGACCTATTTGATTCCGGTGGTTCGCTTGTATCAGAAGCCTCCACATTTGTCACATCATTCTTAGGTGGTGGTGGAGGGGGAGGGTTGTCGTCGAACATTCTACCACAAGAACAATGATACATACCATCTTCATCTACATAACTAACGGGTTTGTCTGCATTTTCTGATTCAGGTGGGCCCTGTGCTACAGATTCAGTATCTGAATCTTTAGAGAATTTCGCTATCCTTATACGCCTGATCAATGATATATCTGTTTCGGTAGGTTTTTTTGTCAACTCCTGAGCTTTTGCTTCCTCCTTTCTAGCAGCCATAGCCCTTTTACACGATTCCGTATGATAATCCTCGTCAAAAAAGTCTATATTCCCAGTGGAGCTATGGCCATCAGTTGGCTTACTATCCTGATCGTATTTAGGATCCATGCAGTCATTACTTCTTTCTGATTGATTCACGCCATCCAATGGATCTTTGTTTATTTTATCTTCAGGATCATCTAGGGATTCATTGCCACCTCGTGCTTCGTTGTCGTTTGTTGTGACGACAATATTATAACTTCTATGAAGTTGCTCCAGCCTATTTCGTAAGATTCTAAGTTTACGCATTAATTTTGCTGCTGAAGTGTGCATCTTAAAATTCAGATTTTGGCCATCAGTAAGCCCACGCACAACGATACCTGGCAATTCTATGCGCTCTACAATATCTTCCTTATTATCATCCATTTCTTTATTGGTAACCGGCTCATCGGGAACATTGTTAGCATCAATTTCAGACTGAGTATGGGATTCATTGTTATTTATAGTATGCAAGGCTGGAACATTTACAGATTTTATCTCCTCTGTTGTGTCAACAACTGGATTAGGCATGTCTTCCCATTCTTGTTGTTCAGAAGAGCTATCAAGATGTTCCATAGAATACACTTCCGGATTAAATTGATCAAGAGTACGAGAGGAGTTGGAATCAGACCGGTCACTTCTTTTACTAGAGCCGAACCTCTTGAAGTCCAAACCACCAGAAAACAGTCTTTTAAGCCTATTACTACGATCGGACACAGAACTTGCAGTTTCTTTAACAGGTGATTCGTTATTCTTGGATATATTCGAATCCAATGACGATCTGCTGAAACGCTTCCTGAACCACGATTTAATAAAACTACCACGCCTACGTGGCTTCGTAATTTCGGTTGTAGATGTAAAGTCGAATGAAAGGTCAGCATGACGGTTACCAGATGTCGACGCATTTACAGGAGAGCATGCAATAGACTGTAATATGCTATCGGCAGACAGTTGAGAAAAACCTCTTGCAAGGTCTCTATCGATTGGTGTATCAATTGAAGATTCACTAGTCTGACGTTTAACATCACTCGATTGATCTGGTGAATCCACTTGTTTTTGTATATCAATGCCATTATTTTCCTGGATTACATTTGAGGGCTCTATCCCAGATTCATGGGCCTCATTCTCTTTAAGATTGCTTTCATCTGGTTTCTGTACAAAAAACTCATATATTAACCTTCGATTCGCAGTTTTATCTAATATTAATTTCATCATTGGAGCTGAGTAGTTAATAAGTTTTTCCTTAACAGACTCTGGATCATCCTTCCTTCGGCGACGGAAAATCTTGTTCGCTATAAACGTTGATACACGACGCCATGTACGACGAATGAACCTGCGAGTACGAATTTCTAATGCCAATATCCTACGTGCAGTACTATGTTCATGCGAATGGGCGGTATGATCACTTTCAATCGGAGTACGGCATGTTGGACAAGTGGAATGCTGAAATAACCAAGATTTCAGGCAAGATAAATGGAAAATGTGCCCACAATCAATCTTTCTACAATCATCATCAAACTCATCACGACATATGATACATGTACCGTCGCGTTCCTTTTCTTCATTTGTTGGCTTGGAGTATCGTGTTTCAATTGACTCCAAAATTTTGCGATATTGTTTCAACATACGAATCCGCTCAAATAAGTTCTTGAAAACGTGTAATATGTCAATTAACATATATAGGGGCAAATGATTTGGGTTATGTATATAAAATATCAGCATGAAAAGAATAAAGCCAAATAAGCTCACGACATCATGACATAATTCAACATAGAATAACACTGTAGTTTTGTTCTGGAGTCCGTCGTCATAATAATAGTCCATTGAGTTTACTAATATCCTTGTTGTACTGAAAACGCATATGAGCATCATTGCCACGATTTCAAATAACAACCATATTGTAAACGTGTTTTTCCATGTCAAGTCCTTGAATAAAGATGTTATGAAGTAAGAATCCACCATGGATAGGATGTATACAAATGTTAGATACCTTAACAATGTGACAAAATTCGGCACATCCACTTGGAAAAGATTCGCTTCGCGTACGTGTACCAGAATGTGGAAGCACTTTAGAACAACTAAGGAGATAATAGACTTTGTAAGCGTAGTAATGGGAATATCGTTGCCGTTGAACCTTGGTTTAGATAGGATAATAAAAAGTATTGCATCCATTATGTAGTTCCGGGTCATTTCGTAAAGCTGTTCACGCTCCATTTGAGACAAACGTCCCAAAAATATGCGAACAAACAAAATAGACATAACAATGAACCACATAAGTAAATAGTTGTACATCACAGCTACACAAGTCTTGTTAGACATATAGAAAACAATGAATTCATAAAACCCGGAAGCGTTACGCGTCACATATCCTACAGAAAATGCCAAAAGAAAATGGCTAAGTGAAACGTAACGATCCCAATAATCCGTCCTCAATTCCTCCATGTTTGACAAAAACTTTGAACTAAATACCCCCGTATAACACTTGATAACAACCGTAGGCTTCCTTCACCCTCGAAATGGCCGCTAGGTAGGCCACCTATAATCCCTTAATAGTACATATTTATTAGATATAATCTATATATACAGTGTAAACAATATTATGTTATAATATAAATAACCTTTTCGAACCACGGGGCCGAATCCTGAAAACACACCATTATCATCTACAGCACATCTTCGACACGTTGTGGACCCTCAGATATTACGATTTCACAATGGAATCATAAATAAAAATTTTTGTCGATGTGTTAATCATATGTGTATAAAACATGACGAATCTGTTGAATTCAATATCGCAGAAGATGCTACACACTGAAACGCTAGGATTTCGTATGTTCATAGATAATATGCAATGGATGAAACAGCAGACACGTTGTAAGAAGTATTTGCCGTTTTATATAGAAACACGCAAACGTGCTGCTCACAAAAGAACTAAGAAGATAATAGTTTCTAATAAATCGGATCACGATGAGTCCACGGACAATGTAGACACGGAAAAGTTAAAATTTGTAACGCAGCTTGCAACACCTTCACAGGCTTTAGAGGTGCTAAGAAGTTTCAAATGCGCTGAAACGATATCATCTAAACAGCTGAAGCAGCATACATTCAACCTATGGACAAAGGTAGATGTTAAGAGAGTAGCATTGCGTGGTATGACTATGCTGCCACATCCGGTTGGTCCTAAGCCGAAAGTAGTTGCCATATGCGAAGATGACGAAGCAAGGCTGGCAATTGAGTGTGGAGCTGCCTACGCAGGTCTAGACAACATCCTTGAACGAATAGCAGGTGGCTGGACTAATTTTGATACGTGCGTTACTACAACTGTACATATGCCGAAATTGGTTAAAGTTGCTCGTATACTAGGACCGAAAAAACTAATGCCTAATATGAAAGAGGGTACTCTGGCATCCAATCTGCTCGATGCAGTTAGACGAATGAGCAGCGCTAACTCCGTACAGTTTAGGGCGTTACCCATAAATGTAGAAACATTTCAAATACTTAAATATCTAGCTGGAAACAAGAAATTTGATTATGAAGTTGACCAAATTGGTGTCATTGAGGTGCCAATTGCAGAAGGTGATGCGTCACCTAAGGTAGTTATAGAGAACTCAAAGCATTTCATTAATGAAGTGATTAGGCAAAGGCCTAATATCGCAACCAAAACTAACTCATCGGATTTCCAATGGCCTCCACCTAGAAGATCTGCTAACGCCATTCTGGAATCATTTGTAGGTTTTGGAACAGAATCGCAAGCAGATGACGATTTCATCGTCGGTGCCGCCCTTGGTATGTCTATAGATGGTACAGCCCTGCTAGAACCGATATTAATAGACCCTATACATTTACGTTGAACATATAGCGGCAACGATGTATTACTATCGCAAACATGTTGCTGAAGGGTATACAAAGGAGACAAACATGACATATAATAGTTTCACATGTATACTAACATAACGTAGAATGAATGGTGATTAGATATTAGCGGTGTCATATGCCTCCTTTCAGTGTAACTATGACAAACCTTCATCGTGCAGAGCACTGAGGATACTGTTTCATCATAAAGAAGACACGCTTAAGCCTTAGTGTAAAGCCTTTGAGCATGGTGCTGATCACACACAGGCTTGATGAGCTTCTGCTCTTCAAGGTGGGCCAAGGCCTTCCTGGCCATAGAAGCATTCACCTTGAGTTTGTCAACAATAGTAGAAATTGTGATCAAACGAGCCTTCGGAATGTCACTCATCAATTTATCATAAGTGGCCTTGTCGAAAAACACAGCGTGGTTAGCCTTGTCCTTGGTCTTAACCTTAACCCACTTCTTCCTTTTACCGCGAGAGGCCATGGCCGCACGCATCACGGCCTCCTTCGACTTCTTCTCCTTAACCGCCATATTTACCTGTAATATATGAATATGTGTAGTATAAAATACTAAAAACTCGAACTCGAGGGCCAACGGACACTACAACGATCACTTACCTATATTAACGTGACCGATTGATAAAAGATACAGTACTAAACGTAGTACTATAAAGGTGTAAGCAATATATGCAATGGGTGTGGTTATATATGGCAGCGTTTAGAAATAAACGATATGAATTTCATGGTGGGGCCATAGAGGCGAGGTATAGTCAAAGGCGTACAAAACCTGAAACATTAACTGATTTGACATACACATTTAATGAAGATCTTAATGGGCCATAATATGTCATTGTATTGTTCAAACAGCACGTTAGGGTCAAAAATCTTTAACACGGTATCTGTTTATTATATCATAGTTCATTTAAATATTGGACGTTATTCTACATTATTTTCGCAACATCATCGATTATATATAAGAAAATATAAATCAGCATTGTATCTACTCTATTTATGTGCTATACATCGCATGGATTCTGTCCAATGTTGTATGAGTCCTACGATCCCATTATGTTGCTTTTGTGTTATCGTATAAATTATTTATTACTGTTATTAGTATGCCAACCTTAGCTGTTGTCACATGCCAGCTACATTCAATATCAGTTGTGCGACATGAACATATATCCCAGAGTAATATTCTATCTAGATTCCTTTAAAGCAAAAGGTCTCTTGTCATTGTAAATCTGGATCTTGTCAAATATATCGGTGGTTTAAAATCTATCCAAAATGGAACATTCTTGTGTTTCAGAATGCTCAGCAATTGAATGCTAAGTAACATGGCAATGACCAAAGAACATATAGACATAAACGCACTCTCAGTAGTTGCCATTTTGAATATTAGAAATGAAAGCAATAATAACATGATTTGAAATATAACGCCTTCGTAGAAATACTGCATTTTCGTAGAATCCAAAAACAGTGCTCCCATTATGCATTTAATATCCATTTTGCTACAGTTTAGGAGCTTTCCACCATATGATTTCGCAAATCTAAATGATGCAGGAATGCACATTGTGCTTAACACATATGCAGATATTGCAGCTATTGCCATCAGCCATCGTGTTTTGTAAACGCAAATCGCACATAGTAGCAATACAATGAAGCAGAGAAATGTGCATAGATATTTGTACTTAAGGATAAGCGCGCTTACATATAGAAGTGGGTTGGTTTTATTTGTTGTAGGCTCTGTAGCAGGGAATGGTCTTTGGCAGAATTCAATTAACAAGTAGTATAAAGAATCCCATTCGATCTGTTTGTTTTTATCAGTTTTATTAGCTAGCAATTTTGTAAAGATATCAACTCGGAGTTGCCCAGTGTTGGTAATGGATCTACCTAAATCGAATCGAATAAGATCTGGTGTGTTTTTGATATTGTGTAGGTGATAAAGCCATTCCCTATCATTATCATTGACCTTAAATGAAAAGAAGTATAGTGGATGTCCAGAAGAATTTACGTTATTCCAGTTATCTTTGAATAAACATCCAATCATGCGATAAGTGTTCAATAGTAGCCTGTCATCGAGTTCATTATTGTCGTAAAATAACACAACCGATCTGAAGTGTGAGTTCCCAGGTAATACTAAATTGCGATAGGAATGTTTATCCAACGGCAAGACGCAGCCTACTTTAGAAAATTTAAGTAATCGACTTGAAACTTCATGATACGCATTTATATCCAACCAGCGTAAGAAGCGATGATTACAATCGACGATCAGAGGAATAATGAATAATGTGGTGAAACAATATATATGTAACATCAATGTCGACTGCATCTAAAGGTATATATCTCAACTATAATACTTAAATATTTCTGATATATTCTTTAAACGGATATTATATATCTATGATATTATGCATTTTATATGAATAGAATGCCATTGAATTCATGTGAGAAATAGCATAAAAGATTATCACTATGTGTATCTACACATCAACTACGATTTGCTCGCTCCAGTATTCAATAAATATGTATATAGTTAAACATAAACAGGTATAATATAAATTTTATTTAATACATTATACGCCTCAACGTTAATATAACGTTCAGTTACACATCTGTGTCGTAGCCTTCCGTGAAGTCAATGACACAAAAATCATTTTATATTTCGATTATAGTATAAATCAGGGTTTCATTTTATCTAATATAATTTTACAACATATAAGAGTGATATATTAAGTTTCATATATGCATGATAAAATGGTTTCTATTGACCCCTGCAACATTGACATACGACTAGAGCCTTCTTATGTATGCGGTTTACAAATATATATTTAAATTGTGCATTTACTATTAATCATGCATAATATGACCTTTATAGATGTTTATTGGCCATAAAAATTTAGAATATGGGCCGACATATCGTTGAATATCTTAATCATAGTCCATCATAGGCATGATAAAACGCTAACAAAATGGGAGACGTACATATCGCAGGGAACTCTGATCCTTATATGATTGACGTTATCGGATTTCCTATTAACACGTCGGTCGAAGATGATGATTTTGATCCAGACTGGGAGCTGCAACCGCAAGCAAAAAAACCAAAAAGAGGTACCAAAAGACAGACAATATCTGATGTTATACAACGCATACAAATGTTTAATAATAAGACAAGAACATACAAAGACTATAGGGACATGCAAGTTATGAGGAGCCTCTACAACATATGCTCAAATTTGAAAATAGAAGATCCGGAAAGGATATATAAACTATTTCTAGAAAGATTGAAATCAAGATCTAGATTAGAGAGAAATGATGATAAGCTTGAGCTACTAGCTGCGGTTCTTTGTTACCTGGATAAACGAATATCCAACATAAACGTGAATATCAGCGATGCCATTAATAAAATTCCCGCAAATAAGCCAAAAATACATAGGAAAAGTTTTGTGAAAGAAATATCAAAAATATGCCACGAATTAAAGGTAAGTTTTCTCCCGGTTACACCCAATATTATCGTTGTTCGTGATATGTTGGATGAGCTTTTATTTTTCATTCGCAACAATGATTTTGATAGATCATCAAAAACGTTGTATTTACATTCACCAACGGTGAATAAGATAATAAATAAATTGTACAACATGGAACAACTGGATAGCACCGACTCCAACTTCATTGCAGAAAACACTCCGAGTATGCATGTCGACATGAAAAATAAATCAGATACAATTGGACCTTTATTGACTGATATTGCATCATTATTGGACACAGACGACCAGTCAAACAACTCTGTGGAGGATAACGAAAACAAGCTACGTAAAGGTAGAGTCAAGGTTAATGAATATCGAACTATGATGGCTGACAAAATAGACAAAATGTATGACACTATATGTGATTATATTGTACGTTTAATAGTTCTATGTCACCATTCGGGTATTATGAAAAACACAGACATACTGAATGCCAATGAAAGGTTAAATATTGTTTGTAAAAAAACATTCTTGGCTTCGATAATTAAAATCGTGTTGAATATGTTCAACATTAAACTGCGAAATCTCTACATGCTGAATGCTTGGAAAATTGTTCCCTCTACGTTTTATCGTAATGGCGACATACTGTTAACGAGTGCAGTTGAATGGTTACACCGCAAGTATGAAGTAGTGGTTAATTCAAAAGTTTTGATTCTTAAATTCTTGAAGCACATACTGGATAAAGTTGATCCAAACGATGTGGAGTGCTGTGCAAATAGCGTAACATACGAATGTAGGAAGGAGTTTAGCTATGCTCAATCTCCAATTGAAGATCCAATCATTAAGCACGTAAACAATCCAACATATATGGGTGGTATACCTGAAGTTAGGATGATGAATATAACGTCCGATTTTTGGAATGTGGTTGATGACAGGTTGTGGAAGGAAAAACAAGCATCGGGTGGTTCAACTCACGTTGACGTTGATGATAATGATCATGAAATCTCAGATAGTGAATCTGAAGATGAAAATCTTAATGAATCGCACCTTTTAAATAAAAAAAATGCTGTTGAGAAAACTACCAAGCATGATAAAATACGTGATTCAAATAACGTTCGATATGTAATCTTGCTCATTGCGAAGACGATTGGAATGATAAATATGGAAGCCTTTAATAAACGCAGGTATCAAGCTGAATATGACAGTCGAATCTTTTTTATATTGACTTACTTACTAAATGCACTCGAGGACATTAGACCTATAGAAGGTTTCAAAGTAGTCGTTGATGATGATGGTACATCCATAGTGAAGTATAGGGATAATACACGTATCAAGAATACCAGATTTTCAGTTGATAGATTTGGGAAAAATACACCCATGGTGGCATGGACATTTGCAAAGGCATTATCTAGTATGGTTTCTGATGAAAGAGTGAAAAACCAATCGACGCATCAGCAACTATGATTGGCAACCAAATGTAGCTTGAATTAATTTCAACAAAGTTATTAATATATTATTATGTAGCATATATGAATCCGTTTACATACACTATTCTTCAACCTTCAAGGATGTTGTATTTCTGCTCTCGTTGAAGTAGCATAGTACAATGACTTACCCCGAAATAAAGTCGAACGGTAACTGATTTGGTTTGCACATCGTTGGCGATGTTGTGAAATACTTGTGTTTCAGGGCCTATGTTTATATTGATACATTCTTAGAGAAATTACCTCTTTAACACTGATCCTCTCCTTAGGATCTAACTTTAACATACGCTGTAAAAGATCAATCTCATCTGCCGAACGATTTTTAATAGTTGTATCTAAGCTTGTAGGCTGCATTGCAGTAAATGGAGTGTACAACTTCAGCTTTTTCGCATCAGGCCAATTAGTATCAGATGGTGTTCCCAGCAACTTGTATATACGACCAAGTTGATCAATCTCATTAGTACCCGTAAATAGTGGTTTTTGATTGAGTAACTCAGCAAAGATGCAGCCAACGGACCACACATCACAAGCAAAGTGATACGCCTCAGCACCTAGAAGAAGTTCAGGAGACCTATACCAAAGCGTTACAACACGGTACGTCATCTTTTCACGCAGGCAGTATTTATCCAAATCTGATGGATTTATTCGCTTACTCGTCGGTGGCATAAGCGGACTGTAAACACATCTTCTGGCAAGACCGAAATCGGCAATCTTCATTACACCCTCATCTGTTATGAAGACATTGGCAGGAGATAGATCGCGATGAACAAAGTTACAATTGTGTAACTCTTCTAGACCCTTCAACAACTGCCACATTATGCACTTTTGATAGGATACACTTAAACGTATATTAGAGTCTAATACTTTTTTTAAATCACCTGCCATCAAATCCATAACTATATTGATGAAACCTTGCGATACATATACAGCGACCAGATCCATAAGGTTTGCATGATGCAACTCACGCATAACCTTTAGTTCACGAAGCGCCGTAAAATGGATTCCGACCATACCAACCAATTGGCGTTCACCCTTCCATTCTATATTCTTCAACTTTTTGATGGCAACTTTTCTGTAGATAACAATGATAATTGAATACAATAAAAACGTGTATGGTAGGGTATTCAATGTCAGATCTATAATACAGAAAATTGGCACGCATATAACATTAAAACGAATGTCACAGGAGATGAAGACTTAGATACTATCCCGCATACCTGCCTGTTTTTGTATCAAGGTACAAAGAAACGGTACCATAAGTACCCTCACCAAGATGTTTTCCAAGTGGTTTAAAACGTGAAGAGATATCAGCTGAAGTAGCTTCGGATTCCAACAATTTCATTTCCATCCGAAGTAGATCATGTATGTAATTAATATGAGAGCATCATATCTAAGAATCCGTTGTTACAATGTTATAATACGACACTACAAGAAAATTAGCTTACACATTTACAGCATACACACTTTAAATGTTGTAACGATAAATGTCGACCAAAGGATATGTAGCGCTAATAGGCGCTTCTGTGTTACTGGGATATGCTATTGTGAATTATCGTCTAAAGATAACTCGACACGACGCATTGGTATGTTGTTCGATATGTAACACAAATGTGCTATTGTCTACATAATATCCGTGTAAAAATCGTTCAAATCCCGTATTATCCAGCATTTTATATTTGACATTTGAATTATTTGGAATACGATAAAAAGTATAACGATATATATGATATAGAAACTATTCCACATCGATATATTTGTTATATAGATGTATATTATGTTTGTTGTTTTTGCCATTATTTCACCATTAACAGAAAAGATTCGAAAAAGGTGAAGACGGGCGGATGGTATCATTCCAATCTGTGTCATTTGCACCAAAGATTGAAACCGATGGCAAGGACGTGAGTAGAGAACTATTGGAAAAGTATATCGCCAACGATAGATTTAAAGTGAAGAAACAACTATAGTTTATCCACTAATGGTTCACAAATATACGGAATTGAATAAGTGGGACCAGTATTTCCCCTTTTTAATCTCATAAGACGACGGCCGAGGTTAACATAGTGGACCAAAACCTTTAAGGAGTTGCGATTAGAGTCGTCACCTGAACAAAATATTCTAGTACATCTATAACACTAACCAGTAGCAATGTTGTTAATAGCATCAGCTACTGACACGAGCCGACTACCGCTGTATTTATCACGGACGCTGTGGCTGTTGTGCTCCCGATGACATAGTATAGAGGCGGTTTCCTGTGCTAAATACTTTACTCTGATTGGTGACTTACCTCAAACATCTTTTTGAAACGCGGCTTATTGTTAAGGTTGAAATCATACGTTTCCCTAAGCCACTGTATTGCTTCAGATACATGTCCCTTAAGCACTGTCTCTAAAAAGTGTTGATGTATTAGGCGACAATAACTGAATGACGATTTATTAATATTGGGAAACGATTGGTTCAATAATTTCAATGCTTCGGCGGTGTCACCAGATGTAATCAATTGTCGTAAATGGTGGCGTAAGTTAAGGCTAGATTCTAAGCGTTCAATAGCTTCATCGGATATATAAAAAGGGGCAATGTTTTTGCGTTGGCTGTCTATAAATTCTTCCGGTTTTGTATCGTGAAATGGTTCGTTAGAATCTATAGTGTGCTCTGGTGATGAGGAAGCCTTAGAGGAAGAACCTTCCATATTACATTTTGAATTCCGCTCCTTCTTGAACGACTCCAAACTCTTTAAGTATCCTCCATGTAAAAGATACAATTGGACAATATCATCTAAAGATACAGAGTCTATCTTCTGCTGATTAATTTCACGCCTCTCTCGAGCAACAATGCGCCGATACTCACCTAGAATATCAAATACAAAAGGACCTTCAAAGTTGCATTTAACGGCATCCATATGTTGGTTTAATCCAATAGTTGGGAAATTCTCATTGTGGCAGAGTTTACCAGCATCACCTTGATACACTCCATTACGTGTGAAAAAGTAACACTGGTTTATGTAGTTGATACCACATCCAATAACATCGCCCATCTGGTATGATGAACCATAGCTCTCCCATTTACACTTTCCATTGGAAAAATCGCCATATTGTCCACGATAACCCACCGTACCATCCTCCTCCCCAGGAAGTCGATTCATACGTGTATTACGTTCAGAAAAACCAACAACTACCTTGGCAGGTTTATCACTTTGTAATACGGTAGCTTCATAGTAGTATAAAACGCAGTCACTAGGAGCCGGTCTCTCGGCTTGAACACTCTATGATTCATTAATATTAATAGCATAAATATGATATGTATACGAAAACAATATCATCAAACCGCAGAAAAAGAATACAGTCCATTAATACATATAAGAGAAGTACCAATAGCTGATTCAACAAATTATAACTTACAGCTGGATCGCAGTATTTACCCTTTCCAGTAAAATCAACAGTCACCTTGTCGCTACGTACTTGGACATAATGATGATGATTGCGCACATTTAAAGTGGTTGGATAAATCAAGTCTCCGTATAGTAAATTTAGCAGATCCGTCATTTTACACATAACTAAAATAGCTACATGGTCAATAAAATGATAAAACAAGCAATATAATTTGTATGGTTCGATCCTATTCACACTGTATATATTTCTATGTTGACTATTCCAATATAATCATCTGAATGTGTAAGATTATGTGACCATAAACACAATTTTATCTTTATATCTGGTGGTACCCCCCGTAGATTCCACAGTAAACATCGTTTGATAATAAAATATTCAAGTAGTATTACCTGAATAAATTGATTATTAACCAATATAAGCAACTTATTCTTTAAAAATTGATAAATCATATTTAATTAAAGACAAGCTCTATTAATATCGCATTTTAAAAAACATATACTCGCACAAGTATTTCAGAACTTCGTCTATTCTATTTTACTTCATTTGCAATACTCTATAACTGATTCTCCACTTACCATATAAATGAATCATTAACATGGCGAAAAAAACAGAATTTAAGAAGAGTGAGCTCCTTCAGGTATTATCTTCTAGTACTGCTACGTTGAAGGAAAAGAACAAAGCCGTTAAACTTTTGAAGAAATTCGATCCGAATCCTAAGAAACATTTAGATGCCTCGTTCCAAACAAGTCAGGCCACAGTATCCAAGTACCCTTCGCTTCAAAATTTTTTGTAAGTTTAAGTACTGCCACTTAGTTCGTTGTATGCATGTTTTTGATCGGTTATTATCTGTTCATTTTTCATTTGTCAGCTTCATATTTTTCAGATGCTGGAGGTGTGACAAGATCAAGCAAACAATGACCAAGGTGAAATGGGAGTCTAAAGAAGGTAATGATTTTTAATTTAGATTATATATAAATTGGTTTTGAATAATATCACGAGTGTTTTTAGGTTATTCACATTATTTTAGGCTTAAAAATCATATGTACTACTTGCTATAGTAACTTGGCTCAGTACTTAGAAGTTGCCAAAGTGAGGAGGCTCAACAACAAATTTTGATATATCAACGAAAGAAAATGTAAATTTAATGGAATACATGGATCCAGTCGTAGGCAATTCGCTGTCTATAATAGTCCTACTATTTTCAACAGTCGACATTGAATTAATATCGCTATGATTTTTTTGTTAAACAATTGTGTTTGTATACACCGTGCATCACTGAAATTCATCGTTTCATGAAGATTTCAATCTCATAAAATGTATATTTATTAGGTGTTTGATAAATTCTACATATCTTAAGGTAATTTAGAAATCAATAATATATTAGAATGCATGATTTTTTACATCATGAAATGGAATTCAAACTACCATGTTATATGGTTGATACGTACGATGAATGGTTTTGTCAATCTCTTTATGTATACAAAAAACATATGCGCCATATGGTTTGATAATCAGAAATATAATGTTAATTACATTAATACTCGAATACACAAAAATCATTATACGCCAGATCATATAACCAAAATATATCATCATACAACACATTATTCCGTAAATTCAATATAAAAAATGTCTTATCATTATGTATACTGGAATTAAAAATAATAATAATCCAACGTATAAAATTAGCCCTTAAAGTGAATGCATAGTCACCATAAAGGCATACATTTATGTTACTACCCCGCAATAGATTAACCAACGTAAATACTTGGGTGAAGCAATAAACAGAAAATCGGCAATCATAACAGCATTACATGACATATTAGACAATAAAAAGCTTGGAAGTATTTAATATGAGGCTACATTACAATTCTCATGACGCGCATCATACCACGTTACCGGGAATAACACCACTACGATATAACGTATATTCCATATAATTACAAAGAAAACAGAAACAATAATATATCATGCTATATTATTAAAGTAATACAATTATATTGCACTCAACGTATTGTGTTAGTTAAATGAAAGAGCAGAAGTAGTATATCTATATTAGCTATTGATCAATATGCTATTATTGAATAATTGATAGACGAGCGTTTTATATTGTTGTTTATTTGTATATAATATTTTTGGCGGTACAACATTGTATGTAAGTATTGACGTTGGGTTTTTTGCTGATGGTTAGTTCCATCATCATTTAAATACTCCTGAATGGTAAAACGGCTCATAGTCATGTTTGAACTAATGTGTCGACGAACAACATAATTTGTGGATTGATTCAAATCAATTGTGTATCGAATCTTAATATTGTCTACTTCACGGCGACATTTGTTATCAACGATGACAACAATTTATGCTGAATCCTATCTGAATAGCCCATTGGTGCAAGCATTGGGGGTGAGTGGTACATCAGCTGTACGGGAAGTGTTAGAACGTGATTTTGGGGAATATACAGCAACCAATATAGAGGCTAATCCACATCTTGTTGATAGCGATGATTATGCAGCGAAAAGAAAAAGTTTAATAGATCCAAATACACATATTACACCCTTATGTCAACTTTCGAGAAAATCTGAAAATGAAGCAATTGAAATCGCAAAGATGCTGGTGCTTGAGTATAAACTCATTGATGCAAATCATATTGATTTGATGGGACAAACAGCACTTTTCTACGGAGCTAGGGATGGGTGGACGAACTTCTGTGAATTGCTCGCTCAAAATGGATGCGATCCTAACCATCAAGACAGATTGGGCCAGACATGTCTATTCTATGCATCCAGAGAGGGTCATCATGAAACATTAGAAGCACTTATCGCACACAAGGCTGATGTCAATCTATTAGACACAAATAAACAAAACTGTCTATTTTACGCCGCAAGGGATGGTCGTTTGGAAGCAGCTAAGGTTTTAATTAAGCACGGTATAAACCACAACTTGAAGGATGCCCAAAGGAGGCAAGCAATTACGTTCGCTAAGCTCAAAAACCAAACAGAAATTGTAAACCTTTTAAAGAGTCTCTCAAAATCATCATCTCAGCCAGCTAAACGTTCGCTGAGCGAACGCTTAGACGTAGATGGCTTATTAAATAGTTCTAGCGTATTAGATGAAAAAAAGACAGGTGTACCGGTTATACCGAAGGAAGGTGGGAAACCTAGGAAGTACAGGTTGCAATTTCGACCGTTTGATGACGATACAAATCTGTGGGTAGATGCTCCTCTCATTAAAATTAGGGAATTTGAAATGAGATTTCCAGAATTGGCTACATGGGATAAGGATGCTCCATTTGCACCTGTAGCAACTCTTAGGAACCCATTGATTAAACAATGGCATCAGGTTGGTATGAGTTTGCTATCTTCTATGTCGAAACAAAAGGGTGGTTATGTCTTCGAACGACCGGTGGATCCAAAGAAACAAAACTGTCCAGACTATTTCGATATTGTGGAAAAGCCAATGTCATTTTCTTGCATCAAGGCAAAAATTAGACGTAATGCATATACCAAGCCACAAGAATTCCTTGATGATTGCCAACTGGTTTTTGACAATTGCTTCAAATACAATAAGCCTGATACATGGATTGCACAAATCGGTCGTACAATAGAGGCGTTTTTCAAAAATCAAGTTAAGGAGGTCGGTTTTGAATCGTTCATACATAAACATTCGTTAATGGATACGCTTATGGATAAAGCAAAGATATATGTTGAAGCTAATGACAAAGAGCCCAACGATGCTTCAGCAACTGTACAATCTTTCCCAGAGGATCTTATATCCGACGCTACTAGTGATTTCCCTGCTAATGCGGATGGTAATCGTAACAACAACAAGGGAGATCATGTAGATAAAAAAGATACGTCAGAATTCTGCAAGATGGAAGAAAATTCTGTTGGGCATCCTCCCGTCGACTCCAATAATCTTAATGAGGATGGAACAACAAATCATATGAAGCAAGAAAATGGAAGCCAAACTAATATTACTGATTCCAGTGTGAAAGCCGAATCGAAGAAGAAAATGCAGGAGTCTGAAATGATTTCAAACACGGATGAGAAGGGTGGTGATGACTCTTAACGACACAAACATTATTGAATTCATGATGTTGCAGCGCACATTAGTTCAATCATATGTCACAATAGACCATTACATCACAATGACATGAATATAACATTTAATCTATGCTGATTGCTGTATTTATAACGTAGGGTAGTAAGGATATCAATTTTTCTTAAATTGGTATCCATGCGAATTTTCTATCATTTGCTCATCTTTAATTAATAAGGATGCTCTACATGTTATAAATTTATCATCCATTAGCATTGGTCGATATATTGTACACGATGTAGTATATTCTCCACATGATATCAATTGACCATAATAATTATTCCCAACATAGTAAACAATATGAAACATCATGCCATAAAAATAAATTGCTCATTGGAGTTCATTTGTATAAGGAATTGTCACAAAGTCGCTCAAACATCTATTTTCCTATTTTCATATGATGATTGCAGCACCACCAATGAAGCATATATTCTACTTTTCTTATTGTGATGTATATATATATATATTCGTCTTCACAGTAATTGGTACAGCCATTCTTCGTTTTTATGAGTCTGTACGATATATAAATGAGTGTTGGGTCATGAAGTCACATTATCCACTTAGAACGTCCATCATCCATATACCTGTAGTGAGCATAATTGATTTTTTTCTACATCTTCGTTACAAATATTTTAGTCACTGTCTATAATAATATCCACTTTCTTTTTAACATTACCTCATATGAAATCGTTGTAGGTATATATTGCAATGCAAGCATAATTTCAGTGTGAATGTTCTTTTTATGAAGAAACAATGTCTCCATCAATTAAATATAACATTGAAGGACCAAAACGTAATATATGATGCCACGGGGATTTATGGAAATTACCTATAAAAATGTTTTGAATATCATAGGGCGGAATACAATTAACCTATGTATTATGAATATGACGTTTGTAACAAACAAATTAGTTGTAATACAGAGCAGTGATTGTAGTCGTTGTGGTTAATTGTCTACATTATCAACGAAATCATGAATGTATTTATGAGGCATTCCAGCATGGCAGAAACGACAATCTTATTTACTGGTGTATTACTGGACTTAAATGAAAACTATGTAATCATTATATCGGTTAAAATTAGATTTGAAATAGTTGCGATAGAACATTAAGCTTTGACATTCTTCATATATTGTTTATGTTTGATGCGAATTCATCGAATTCCTCTTCCTTAGCTTTTTTGTTTCCCTTCATTTTATCCCACCCATATGGCGCATCATCATTCTCAATCAGATTTACAGCCCATTTCACAGGTTTTGTGAATACGTAGTACCACTTTTTGTACCATGGCTTATCAGCTTGCATTTGAAGTTTTGTCACCATTTTAATTAATATATCTAGACTCATGTTAACAAACTCTGTCGTAAAGGTGCCCGATTCTGATTGTTGTCTTCTCAGGTAAATTTCGTAATCTCTAGTTTTCGCAGTGATGTAGTTAGCTGGTGTATCCTTTACAGCCCCCCTAATATTGACCTTAAGAATGTTTCCCAAAGCCTTGCGTATTCGTTTGCTACAGAGATATCTTGCGATCTTCATGTTATTTTGTAGGCTTGTCTTCATTTTTTCTATAGTCGTGTATGTTTTGTAGTATATAGTAGTCATGAAAAGATAGCGGCTCAGGAACAAGTCTCTTCTGTCAATCTTCCTGAAAAACATGTTTTTCCTCATCAACAATGACATAAAAAGACGATACAAATTGCTTTTTGATTTGCTCCTGAAACGTTTACCCTCCATGTGTCTCTGTTTACTATATTGCTTTAATAAATTTTTGAATATGTAGAATGCTGCCTCCAATTGATATGTATTTGGCAGTCTAATAGTAGGATTTGGATCATTTAGAGGGTGTTGTTCAGTATCCAAGATAGCACATTGCCCTTGGGAGCAACGTCTGACATATACAGTAACAATTTCATGACATAACTGTTTTTTGATGAATCTAGCACAAACAGCATCTTGTATGTTAGGGTTATGTCTGATGCTCTCTACCATTCGGAATGCGATATCTGTTTCATCTTCAATTGCATTAATCCTAGCGTAGCTTTCACTTAGCCCAGATGCCAATGCATCAACAAGCATAGCATCTTGGCTTCTACCAGGAAGTGAATTGGTATGCCGTATGCCCATTACATGGGTGGCATATAGACCTATTAACGTAGTAAATACTGCTTTTTTCATGTTTACATGTTTAAGTATAAGTATTGTAAAACTATATACCGAATACAATTCGGCAATATGCAACACATTTGCAACTAAAACGTCAAAATTGTTTGACGTACGCTATATTATACCAGCGAGCTCTAATATTTCAATGTATCTGGTATCACGGCTTTAAGTATCGATGTGTCTACCGGGTGCATAGAAGTGCGTTACACATATTTTGTACAGAGAAATAAAGTACTTCCATTGCCTCTGATAGAAAGAATAAAACGGCAAAGATATATTTTTTATCATGAAATAACAATTTGTCATTTTAACTGATATATTATAATATTAGACAGATGATGTCTACTCATCAATGGACAATTATAATAGCCCACAAATATCATTTACTTTATATTCAATATGAAAAGTATGTATCATATATAACCATTAAAATGGTTAGTTGTGTGCAGAAGGTCAGTCAACAGATTACACACTATCATGCACACTACAACAATGTGATATATTAAACCAGAATCTTCCTCTTTCAAATGAAATATTTTACGAATGCTTAGCCATAAAAAATGATATCATCATTTGGATGGTGTAATTCACGATGATAATTGGGTTTCATGAATGGTAGTACAGCGATTGTGTAAGTTGTCTTTTCTGCGCCAATATTGCCTCAACAAGTCTAATTTTGTGCCTGGTATACATGTATGCAACCTTTTATATATATATATATATATATATATATATATGATCATATTATCAAGCACCTTTTACTTCATATAATTATAAAGTAATTATATCATACAATTTGAGATAGCAATGAATATAATCTGTTGAGTGTTATCTACTGGTTTTCCTTCAGAGACATTTGTTCCATCTTACGTGCCAAAGCTGCCTCTCTTTGTTTACGAATTTCAGCGAGTCGTGCAAGATCAGCTTGTGCAGACTTTAATTTTCCTTGTGCCATTAGCGTCATTTTTTGCCTTTCAAAGTTTTGGCGTTGCAATTCTTCCCTTTCACGACGTGATAATTCTACGACACCCGTTTTCTCTATTGGTCTAGGATTACGATTTGGGTTGCATATTTCAAACTCGCTCGAAGAGCTCTGTAAAACAATTAATGAAATAATTAACAGTAAACTAACATCTTCTTCTTCGTCTTCTGAAGAAGAAGATGGCATAGTCTTCATCTGTACTGATGTAATAAAATTGATATTACCCCTAACCTGTTTCTGGGTAGAGGTGTGACGTTCTGGCTGTTCTGGCTCATCTGAATCATTATCGGATGATTCCTCGTTAGAGTCCCTGCTATTCATTTCGGCGTTTCGTGCGATGATTTCGTCCTCCGTTGCAACATATCGCGATCTTCCTTTGGCGGTGTACTTCTTAGAACTTCCTCTTTTACGTTGCATCTTCACCGTATCCAAAGTTTATTTAATAATGAATTTTAAATTAACTATTCTCAAAGACAACAAAAGCAAATAACGACTACTTTTGTTTTGGCAAATTATTTTACAACCACAGGCGCGTGTACTGCGTATAGCGACACACCTTTTATCCCGACAGCGGGCGGCGTAGCAATTTAATCTATATAAGTCTATTACGTAGTGTCGAACTCAAACTTCTTGTCGTATAGACATTGTTATTCGGCACTATGGAGGGTATGTGGGAGCTCGATATAAGGAATGCAATATCTTTGATTAACTCTGCAAAAGACAGTGTCAATCAGTTTAAGGAGAAGATCGATGAAAATGAAAAGCTTACATATAACACCATAGTAAATGCGAAACTCGATTCTTTACGGAAGGTATTTTTTTACGCTGCGTTTGAAAAACTTCGTAGACAATAAATAATCTCGAACTTACTCTTCGCGATATGGCGAACGGGTCAGTAAGTGAAAGTGAATTATTACCCAAAAGGAAACAATTTGAAGATATTAAACTATCGCATCAAGAATTGGAAAAGCAAATGAAGCAACCAGTTGGCATCCCTACTTCAACAATGCAACACGTTTGTTGACATATAGTTAGTTAATAATATAACACAGAGTATCCCACCTAGTGACTTGGAGAAAATGAATCAACATAGTTTGTATGATTATCGTCAGTCTATGATGAGGGCACAGGAGGATGAACTAGAGTTATTGGACTCCACTGCAGGTGCTATTCACAACATAAGTACCCACATTCGGGATGAGGTGGATTACCATACAGGGTTATTAGTAGACCTGGAGAGTGCTATGGATACATCGCATACTCAGATTATGAGTAACCGTGCAAGGCTTGAGCAATTAGTAAATCGTACAAGTAAGCGTCGATTGATGCTCTATATTGTCGCCTTAACCGTATTACTGGTTTTGATACTTATACGATAAGTACTATAAAATACAATTTAATATATCGCATTTAAAATATGAATTGGTGTGTACATCGTTTCGGTAGTGCATTAGGACATGTAGTGAATAAAACAAACATAACGTTACATTCTGATGTTTATATCTAATATTAAATATAAAAACACACATAAAAATAACAAGAAATTTTAAATAATGTTATATGTGTGTTCTACATAGTGTGTTACCAGGAATCTTTTCACTTCACCGTTATGATCTTCCTAAAATCACAATTTTAACACACATATATAACACATTTTTGTTACCATTTATATCATATAATCATATACGAAAATGAAATAGAATAGAAATAATGTGTGAAATCCACTTTAGTGGCCTGTATATTACCAATTATTCGTACAATGTGATATTATTCTCAGCCTTCTTCAATGAGATATCAAAATAAGTTATATAAACATGTTCACTGAGCTGAAAAATTAAACAGTTGTTACTAAGTTTGGAGAATATCGAATACAAATCATGGAGGCAGATAATCCTGTGCTTAAAAAAGCAAAGCACAATGAAATCAAATCAAATATAGTGAAACGTGAGACTATTTATATACCTGTCCATATAGACCGTCAATTTGATGTAAATCTACAAAGGATTAAGTTACCAGCATGTATGATGGAGCAAGAGATTGTTGATGCAATACGGCATAATGATGTTGTTGTTGTAACGGGGGACACAGGTTGTGGTAAATCTACGCAAGTACCGCAATTTCTATATGAAAATGGATTTTGCTTTGAAAATTATACCGTAGGCGTAACTCAAGTGAGAAGAGTGGCGTGTATAGCTCTATATAGACAAGTATCCCTGGAGTTAAATTCAGACAATTTAGTGGGCTATCAATATCGATTCAATAAAGGTTATAACAGGAAATTATGTCGAATAAAATTTATGACAGATGGCATTCTACTTCAAGAAATAAAGGAGGACATAATGTGTTCTAGATACAGTGTAATAATAATTGACGAAGCTCATGAGCGTAATCTCAATTGTGATCTGTTGATTGGTATATTATCAAGGGTGGTTAAACTAAGACGTGAACGCTATGAATCGGGAGAATCAGACCTTCCGCCTCTAAAACTGGTTATAATGTCTGCCACCATTCGCGCCGAAGACTTTTTGAATTCCAAGGTTTTTGGCGGCGATGTTGCCCACTGTCACATTCCAACTGAGTTTAAAAGGAATACAATCCACTTCTCTCGTAGATCTGTTTCCGATTATGTTATTGATGCATACGACAAAATACTTAAAATACACAGACGTTTGCCGCCTGGTAGTGTATTGGTTTTCTTAACAGGCAAAGAGGAATTATTTCGATTGAAGAGGTTATTATCTCCATTAGAAAAAATTCGAAAGTGTGATGACCCATCATTGGAAAACCCGACAGAATTGCAAACTACTAACGAAGGCTCAGATGAACCTGCAGATGATGATCCTATCTTTGAACTTGATAGTGACAGCGATTCTGATGAAGAAACAACTAATGAAAGTAACACAGAGTTAGATACCACTATACCACATGTACCTTCCGAACAACTAGACGCCCAGAGTAAGGATACTGTGGATTCCATTACATCGTGTGCTGATAACAACGAAAATGCGATTGAGGAGTCACATAATAATCAATTGCCACATTTAATTGATGGTGATACTGTTATCGATGAGGCTAATGGAAATTGGGCTGAACCTATCTGTACATCATCTGATAATACTACTGATAGCGTCCCCCCTATTGACCAATTTACAACGATAAATGACACTACTGCTATAGATTCAGAGGATGATAATGACGATATTGCTGAAAAAGAATATAAGGTAGAGTTGGGTGTTTTAAGCAAGAGCTACAAGAGGTTATCTGATAATAAGTGGCATGGTGCAGGACGTGGCACTGGTCGTTTAAAGGTCATTGTTATGCACGCTTCTCAAACCATGGATACACAAATGGCGGCATTTGAGCTTCCAACTGATGCTGAGCGTGTTGTTATATTATCAACCAATGTTGCCGAAACTGCACTTACTTTACCCAATATACGTTATGTAGTTGACAGTGGTAAGGAGAAACGACGTTTGGATGACATTCAGCGCGGATTATCTCGTTTTGTCATATGCGATATTAGCAAAGCATCAGCGAATCAGCGGTCGGGTAGGGCTGGTCGAGTGGGTAAAGGTCATTGCTACCGTCAATACACTAGCAGTGTCTTCGATACGTTGTTTGATGAGAATTCACCAACGGAGATTTCAAATTGCAATCTTGAGTCCACCATATTGCTATTATGTACCATGGGTATAGAAAATCCATATGATTTCCGTTTTCTAACGCCTCCCCCATTTGATAATATTCGCTCTGCTATGACGGTACTTGCCGTTTTAGGTGCTATAGAAGTTCCAACTATGCGAGTGGTTGACCGGTACAGTCTACATAACGAGATAACTACGAATCCATTCAAGATACCTGCGTCATATCCATATAAATCATCATACGAAGTTTTGAAAGATCTGCGTGTTGCGCGCATTACTCAGCTTGGCCATTATTTATCAGTTCTTCCTATTAATCCACGTTATGGGAAAATGGTATATGTTATACTTTCTAAGAACCCTACATCTTCAGCGATGCATTGTGCCCTTTGTGTTATTTCATGTCTATCATTTGGTGCTGGCAATTTAGTATGCCCACAATTACCTCATGATATACAACAGAGAAAGCCGTTACCGTCACTGCGTAGTGATATTGAACTATTCGTATGGATTTGTTGTCGTTACACTATGATATCTGGGAAACAACAACGTAGTGAGTACTGCAAGTCATATGGCATCAACGAACGCCTTTTATGCGAGGTTTTACAACAAGCTGAGCAATTATACAGGGTTACTGGGTCATTACTAGGTGATCGTTTCAACATTAATATAGATTGGAATAAACCATTGGAGACCCCGGATCGTGCAACTAAACTTATGATAGAGGCAGCTATTGTTGAATGTATGGTTGACAAAATTGCTGTGCAGGTACAGTGTTTATCTGGTGAAGGAAGTGACCATGCACAAAATGCCTATAGAACAGCTTCTATACTTGCCTCCCTAAAGGATGCTTTTCTTCCGCGACCATATTC
Source organism: Babesia bovis T2Bo (assembly GCF_000165395.2). NCBI lineage: Eukaryota > Apicomplexa > Aconoidasida > Piroplasmida > Babesiidae > Babesia > Babesia bovis. The sequence goes on from NW_026261571.1 coordinate 1,405,214, forward strand.
ACGCCATAAACCTGAATGTGTCGTATTCGGCGGCCTTATTGGTGACGAAAAACTTAAACTACAGGATGTACTTCCTACGGATGCACCCACTCTTTGTACACTAAAGTCTCCACTAATTTTTGCCAACGTTATCGAGACAAAACCTGCTCCAAGATACAACCCGGTTAGTGATATTGTGGAGGCCTTTTGTCAAAAAATATACGCTCCATTGAACTATTCCTTGGGTGTATCTCGGGCTACATTAAACCTGGAGCATCCGTTGGCCACACGAGTGTTTGCTCAACAATTTTGCTTTGGATGTATATTCACCGTTTTGTCACGGTATAATCAGTTATTAGAGGTAAATTCAAATGACTTTTTATTGCCTACTAAGGCATCCGAACCTTTAGGTGTGTTGTTAACGACTCTACGTCGTTTTGCAATTAGTACTAGAGAACGATTCGTCAAAAAGCATCGCAAAGATCCAACATTTCTCATGAATGAGTATAGAAATTTACTTCGCAAGAGCACATTTGACGTTCATGAATTTGAGGAGCTTTATCATTCACTGTCGCGCGACTAGGGGTGTGTCGTTTAATAATATCGGTTTAGACAAACACTATATTAGCAGTATTTCTGAATCGTCGTAGATCATTTTTTCTATTTCATCTAATTTTATATTTATAATCGGCACATGATTGTGTTGTTAATTAGTTGTATTAAAGTGTTGAGTTAAATGGACTAGGTGAGGAATTGGTTTTCCCTACTGCACTCCGCGAGAGTTGCATATTTACGCCTTGGAATAATATTATAATCTTCGTTTATGATTATACGTAATGGAAACTTTTGACGTCGCGGGAGCTAATAGCCCGGAGGGTAGCCTTGGCGATCGGCTTCGATCAAGAAACCGCTACTTTCAGAGTGTAACCGAGTTTTTTATTGGCCTTGATTCATATACTACTAGGCGATATGGTTCATATACACCAGACAGTGATGTAGTGATGGACTTTGTTGTTCATCGTCCAGTACGGGTTTCAAACTTTGTCAGGGCAGCTCTTTTTATTGGTATTGTAATGAACATTTTCCTTTGTTTCCCCGATGTGGTTGTTATGCTTGTTCATAAAACAGTTGTTACAGAATTCGACCCTATCGTATTGTGGTATGTTTATATATTTAATAAATAGCATGGTTCAGGTGGCTTACAGTAAACAAATCCCTGCAATGCATTCAGCTTCCTATTAGGATGTTCCTTGTATATCTACTGTATCAATTGAAAGATAGTACTAACCAAGAGATTATCTATTGCATGGCTGTGATTACTACATCGCGCTTGTGGAGTTGGAGTAAACGTTTAACGTTGGCTCACTTCTTTTGTTATGTTATAGGTTTTGTGGCTTCTCGTTATGCTATGATAATGCACAAGGCGTTCTTCACCAGGATATTAATGTACGTATTTTCCATGATGTCTTTACGAATGGCATTAACGTTTTTACTGTTTTATTATTCCTTTCCTCCATCGCAGATGCGCAGACCAAACAAGCCACGGCCCAAGGTAGACACATCGAAGATTCCTTTGTTGCGTTTTGGAGACTTAGACGAGCCGAAATATACCATGTGTGGCATTTGTTTGGACGATTTTGAAGAAGAGACGGAAGTGCGCATGTTAAAATGTAGTCACGGATATCATGACATGTGTATTGAGAAATGGTTTAACCGTAGCAATGCATGTCCGTTGTGCCTGGCAGTAGTGACCGACGAATAAATTGCTCACAATTTTTGATTTGAGACATCTGATCCAAAGTATCATGGTTCTCTATCACTAATCTAAAGCCCAGTTCTATATTAAACTGGCTTAAAACCAGCAGGTTATAGCTTGTTACACGGAGCAAGCTTCTAGACAATACACATCAGCACTAGGCCTGTTGACTTAAAATAATTAAGGTGTTATACACAACAAGTTACGTAGTAAAGTATACTTATAGAACGTTCGCTATGTTTCGACATACTATAGGAATAACACGGTTTTCAAATAACGTATATAAATAACGTAAAACATCAAAGAAGCCAGGAGTAGAATTGTACCCAAAGAGTGCAGAACAATCAAATAAATTATTCAATGAATAGAACACATTACAAAACACAATATCACACCAATGGTATTTATCAAAATGTGAATATGTATCATATATTGGTATTCAACTCATAGAACTGTTTGGTTAACTCATGTGCCTAGGTAATTTAAAGAATATTATGAAATATTGAATATACTGGTTATATAAGCCAAGGGGAGATTAATATTAAAAAAAGTGATAATGAACTTAATAAAGGAAATAATAGATATAGAATTAATAAGAGGACGCACACGGATTTGAACCATGGACCTGCCGATCTGCAGTCGGCTGCTCTACCGCTGAGCTATACGTCCGCGTTAACAAGCCCGTATGTAACGTCGATAACATACATTATCATTATTATTTAAGGTTACATGAAGATATCATTACAGATAATACACATAAATTAGACGAAACATATACTATAATGTCAACATCCATGTGTATGTATAATTGTAAAATCAACGTATTGCATGAATCCTATTGTGTTTAACATTTGATATCTTTTTTCTATCACAAAAAACGTTTCTGTTTCACGTGCGAAATGAAATCTCCAATAGCATTCCATTGAAGTACTATTTTCATTGTCTATGCGAAAAATGTCGGTTTTTATCATTCCTTAAACGACCAAAAAAATTTGTTTAGGCATGTTAATATGCGTAAAAGTCATAATATTGTTACAAGTAGTATTATATCATGGCTGACATTGACTTGATAGATGTGGTATATATTCAATGAATGACATGTTATGAAATCCTAATACAAAAATTTTATCATTCCATTATATTAAAAGATTCCTTATATATGCAACGCCGCGGTTATATTACAAGCTGTCTCATTTACACATTTTAAATTAAATGATTTATACATAAATCCATATCTGTAAAAATTTATACGTTTTATATACTAATATATTCTACACATTTTTGAGAAATAGTACTAATAAGTTATTTGGACGGCGTTATTACATAATTTAATTCAGTGGATATTTTAATGATATCATTGAGTTATTGAATCTGGTCTAATAAGTGCCACATTGCGTATTTTTTGACTTTTGTGTTTGATAATTTTATGGAATGAATTCTTTACACGTAAGCAGATATCTTCAGTTAAATTAATATATCAATATGACATCACCTGTTTATCCTTCGTTGGACACTAGTTCATTGCTAAAACAAACTGATGTGCCTGATTTCGTTAAGAAACTGAATCACGCTGCAATGGACAAACCAATTCCATCAGATTCATCTGGCATTACCAATGCTTTAGACAACATGTTACACAAAATCACTGACTTAACTAATGAATATGATCCAAAAGAATACAAGGATTGCCGTTACGGCAACAAAGGCCACACTGCTTGGGTTAAAGCATTGGAAGAGGTTTGATTATATTTTTTGTTGATATTGTTTTACAGAGATGGAATTATATCGCAAGTAACTTAGAAGCAGATTCTATGGATATATCGCAAGAAAATGCGGATCTCATTCGCAAGTATTTTCTACGTTCTTTTGGGAACCCTGTAAGGATTGACTATGGTACAGGTAACTTAATAGATAGTTCTATTCGTTTTTTTCTCGTATAATTCTATATGTATAACCAAAATCATATTGTTTTCAGGACATGAAATGCAATTTATATTATTTCTTAAAGTACTTTACGATTGTGGTATCATAAAGGATGCTGACCTCTCCGGGGTTGCGTTAAATGTGATGTCCAGGTTAGTGTTCTTTATAATCCTATATATTCTATAGTTATTTCAAGTTAATACAGCACTTGATTGACAGATACAATCTCGAACCAGCTGGTAGCAAAGGTGTTTGGGGACTAGACCACTTTCAGTTTATGCCATTCCTGCTTGGTTCTGCACAGTTGGTGTCCAGCACATCGATACACCCATCCGAGGTAGATATCACATATGCGCTTATATATTTCAAAGGTAATAGAGGGCGACTACATGATGGATCATACGGATGAATATATCTTTTTGCAGACGTTGTCTTACATTAAGCAGGTATGTAACCTACTCAACAATTAAACGTTCCATAGAAGATCAAGCGTGTTTCCTTAGATATTGCAGCTCCAATGTTGTATGAAATTTGTATGACCTGCAGTTGGCACAAGATCAATCAGGGTTTGATGGAGATGTACATCAACGACATTGCACATTTGATACGTATAGGCAACAATTGTTAAATTATATATTATTGAATATCTACGACTTAATTTTAGTGCATATGTTGTATCGATTAATTGGACTATAGCGTAATGTTGACTGATACATGTTATAAGATGTGTAGACACGTAGATTGCATATGGAATCCTTGAATATACGACATGACTTCTAAAGGAGACCATGTATAAACGATTTGATTAAGTGGTTTCTTCTAAGTCACTATTTTGGTTCATGGATGTCCATTATTCATGAATTCTTTAACCATGGATCGCTGTTTTACTCTTGGCATTTGTGCCATGGCCAACAAGGTCCAGAGTGCACCAATGCGTTCTATTTTGCGTTATTTGAAAGCAGCAGGCGACTTTGAAATAATCATTTTCCCCGAAGAGGTTGGTTGTTTTCCAGTAGTAACTACATTAATGTAGACAATATTACACCGCCCGGTAACGGAATGGCCTATAGTTGAGTGTCTCATCGCATTTTATTCCACTCACTTCCCGTTGGAGAAAGTAGGTGTGAAAATTTATTTTATAATGCTCAACAGGCCATTGAATATGTTAAGAGGTACAAACCTATTGTGTTGAACGATGTTGAGAAGCAGCGTATATTTCGTTCTCGCTTAGATGTCTACCGTGAATTACAGGCTTGTCATGTTCCTCATCCAAATTATGTAGTTGTTGACCATTTATCTGTAAAGGAGGGAAAGGCTACATTTGAGGAGCACATAGATTACATCGTATATAACAATGTTAAGATAAACAAGCCTTTTATTGAGAAATCCCTTGACGCTGATGATCATGACAATTGGATTTATTATCCGAGTAACACGGGAGGTGGATGCAAGAAGCTGTTTCGTAAGATTCAGGATAGGAGTTCACGTTACTGTGCTGACGTTCAATCAGTAAGGCGCGACTCTACGTACATATATGAGGAATTCATGTCTACATTTGGAACAGACATTAAGGTATATACCGTTGGTTGTATGTTTGCACACGCCGAGGCAAGGAAGTCACCAACTCTTGATGGGAAGGTGGACCGTAACACAGAGGGAAAGGAAGTAAGATTCCCTGTTATATTGAGTGCTAAGGAAAAAGCTATTGCATATCGTATTGTTGAACATTTCGGTCAGGCTGTTTGTGGTTTCGATATACTGCGTACTATTAACGGTCCTTACGTTTGCGATATAAATGGCTGGTCCTTCGTCAAGAACAGTAGGCATCACATGGACTTGAGCCAGATCATCCGCATAATGTTTTTACTCAAGCTGCAACTTAAATATAATATAACACTGGGTAATGTAATACCTGCTCGCATTGTTACTAAGGAGACTGCTGAAGCACTGAAGAAGACGTTTGCAGACATTGAACATCAGGGTGATAAGGCCCGGTCACGTGAAGAGCTATGTTCTGTTGTTGTTGTGATGCGTCATGCAGATCGTAAGCCCAAACAGAAGTTAAAGATACTGACATCTCATCCACTCATCATGGAATACTTTGAGGGCAATCCTAAGAAGCAGATAAACCTGAAGTCTCCTGAGGCAATGGCGAAGTTTATTGAGGTGAATAAAATAATTGTCCAGGAACTTGAGGAGGAGTTCGATTCCTTTGTTCTAGGTGCTAGCACTACTGACAATGGACTTGATATGCATGATAGTCCTGAATTTCGTGAATTAGGTGAACGTCTATCATTGCACAAGGAGTTGCAGCAGGTGCTCGACTTTTCTGATGAGTTCTCTAGCATCAACCATAAGATTCAATTAAAGGCGAAATTTGATGGTGCCAACCAAATTAAAAAAGTATTATTGGTCGCTAAATGGGGAGGTGAACTAACTTGCGTTGGTGAATGCCAGGCTGAAGACCTTGGTCGTCGATTTCGCCAATCGTTGTATCCCACCGATTGTACCGGCCTAATTCGATTACACAGCACTTATCGTCATGATTTTAAGATATTCACGTCCATTGAAGGTCGATGTCAGCTTACTAGCGCTGCTTTCACAAAGGGTATGCTAGATCTGGAGGGTGAATTAACCCCGATATTGGTTGCAATGACAATTCGTGACAAGAAAGCGCAGCTTCTATTGGATGATAATGTAGAGGTCAAGGAGCGCAATGAGTGTAAGGAACGTCTGGGTCACATTATGGAGAATTGGGAAGATCGTGCCAAGGTGGATGAACTGCTGTCAGAGATGGACGCGGACCAGGCAAAGTTCTATCGTCGTATTGTTGAGCAGTTGAACATAAAAAATTCTGAGATACATCGCCTTAACGATCTTTTAAAGGATTTCATGAACGCTATTGAGCATGAAATGACTAAGTGGATGTACCTATATTCCGTTGACGAATATGCCACTACGGTTCTTGATATATTACAGGAGATGAAATCTCGTTGGAAATGTTTGCTTGGTAAATTGTTTAAGAAACGTAACAACCTATTCCAGTATACAGCCATTGCGGACATCGTGGATAATCTACGTTATGACTTAATTCATCACCACACATACCTGGGCAGTGGCATAGACAAGGCCTTTGAGATATACAACATAGTAGAGCCGTTATCAGCCATATTGTCTCCGTGTGAATATGGTGTTACTCCTCATGAGCGATTGACCATTGGTACCAAGGTTGCTGGTAAGCTACTTGGGAAGATTGTGCACGACGTTACTCTCCACAAAAACGCGTGCGACGATGCCAATAAATCGTTGGATCAGCAGCGTAGCCGAGACGAGTTGTACGCTAAATTGGTTGAGCAGAGTTTCATTGGCCACAGACATGATGGTAGTTTAAGTCGTGCCCTTGATCGTTATTACGGTAGCGATATAAACACAGACGGCGACTCGTGGAACGATGGTTTGAGCACTGCCGGTAGTGTCGAACTGAATGGAACTGATCCATTGGAAAAAATATCGCTTATCGCATCGACATCTGCCAGTGCTGCTTCTGTTGCTGCCAATAGTTTGGCTGTTACGTCTGTTGGCATCAGCGGCGCTGTTAAACCCTGTGACATGATGTATATTGGTGGCATAAAACCTAATGAGATGAATCGCCTTAATGCACCCACAGAGATGCAGGAAATTTGGGATTTGTTATCAAGTGGTTCTGAATTAAGCGAGCCCATAGAAATCAATTCCAACGTTGCGTGGTCGCTGTCTAAGGAGAGCAGTAAAAAATGCAGGGAGGACGGCTACCAAAGTAGCAGTTCAAGTGGTGACGATGGTGACATGGTTCGTCAGGAGTACACAGAGGCTCGTAATATGAGCATCCACATGTCGCATCGTATGGTACGTTCTCGTTATTACGTAACATCGGCATCTATATTATTTTCATTGTTAAACTTTTTGAAATACGCTCATTACTTGGACGATAACCCGGAAACCTCTAAGCCACTGGTGCATTACAGTACCCGTGACTTGCATTATTTATCGCATGTTGTACTTCGTGTATGGTGGAGTTTTAATTCTGACAATAAACCGGTTTACCGATTAGAGATAATGGTTAGTCCCGGTGCTAAGGACGGTTTCGGACAGAATTACGAGATTTTAGCGGAGAATGCAAAATCTCAGAAGCACAAGTACCGTAGGCACATATCAAGGTTTAATCTTGACTACGTTCGTGGTCAAGTGTTTTGTAAGCATTGCGGTGATTTAATAGATCCTGATTTTGTCAGATCTCAGTTTTTGGAGAACATTCGCGTTAAATCCATCAACGGTTCCGGCGTACGTCGTGCGGTATCTACAACTAACTTACCGTCGCGTGCTAAGGAGGACGAAAACGTCGATAATCTTAAAATGGGTTGGATATCTGCTGGTGGCAACGTAGATCGTGATGATGTTCAGAAGAAAGCATCTCGATGGTATCGTTGTCAGCGTTGTGCAGGCAATATTACTGATCTGCCTGAGGAGTGTCTATCACGCCAGGTGAGCCAGAATCATGAAACAGTAGACGTAGGCGACTCACCCTGTGCCGTTTGGAGCAGTTCGTGTTCTCCAGATGCTGCATTTTCACCCGCTAGGGAGTTAAGTATCGGTTCCACCATACAGGGTCGTCCAAGTAGTGCCGTACCGCCCTATTGTGAACTAAGTCGTCTGATGATCATCAATTACAATTGTGATATAAACCGTTTCGAGCAATTAGTAATGAAGGTAGGTTTACAGGCCGTTGGGATAAGATAATAGTATACAAAACGTTTCCTTCTGGTTAATAGTAATTCAGGCATCTAAGCTAATGGAGTGATGTACAAAGATATAAAATATTAAATGTCAGATACAATCTGCAATTTAGTTCTAGGCTTTTTTATGTTTAGATGTGTATTCAGCAACAACTTTGGGTGCATTTTCGTGGTTAGACGGCGCAATACCAATCTGCATATTATGGATCAACAATAGTAAGGCTTACCATTGGCGATTCTCCACCGTAGTATACGGTGTAATAGTGTGGCATGAATGCCATGCTACCAAGTAGGTATCCTTCGCCTCCTGCGACGTCGACGTTAATTTGCATAAATGCTGGTCGACAAACTCCTTCAGATTCATAGGTATACTGCTCGGGTGTCAATTTAGCTTGTACTCCATTTGAAAAGGTGTATTTTATGGTTGGCAGTGCTGCGTATACTCTGTTCATATTTTCAGCGTTGCACTCATAGAAAGGGTATTCCTCCAGGAGTGTATTGATAGCGGCATGTGGCATACTATTAAAAGCTGTACCTGTGTCGAATACTGCATATGATTGCTTATCACAGCATACTTTACGTTTGCCAACGAATACTTCTTCAAGTTCGACCTGCCAATAATAGCCTGGTACCACAGGCATCATTTGCATTGGACCCTTATGTAATCGTTCATCTGCACCACCAACGAGGAAAGCAGATCCAACTCCATTGCGTGAATAATAGAAGCTGAATATAGGTTCCGCGCCCACAACTTTCATATATCTCTGGTACAGCGGTTCCGAGTTCATGACCATAAGGTCCTTGAATCCTAATCCAATCATTCCGTTAAAAGGAGTTTCCTGCGTAAATATATCTACATTCTGCCCATTACTTACTGTTAGTATATCATTGGTTGATTTATCGGGGATATCACGCATCATGGCGAAGAGTTGTCCCTTAACAGTGAATCCACCAATGGTGAAATCATCGTATCCGAGGGTACCTAATACCACTCCAGACACAAAACGGGCGCGTACGATTGAATCTGCCGCCTCTAGAGGTTTGAAGGTTTTAGACCTTGCAGGATCGTATTTGATAGCTTCCATGCAACCCGCTGATGTACATTCTGGGTGTATTGCCCATACATTGGTACTTCCGGTATCGAGTATTGGTAGGAACTTCTGACCTGGTTTGCCTATGTATGCCTCGACTACAAACGTGGTATGCCTAAGTGAAGCGAAATCCAGACATGCATTTGCTGGTACCCTTGGAAAAGCAGTTTCCTGACGAGTTACCGTAACAGGGATTTCATCCTTTTCCGATGTATTATTATCCATTGCTGCAAGTTGTTCTAGAGATTGTTTACGAATGCGTTCTTCATGACGCCTTTTCGTCTCCATATCAACACCCATGGATCCATTGGGTCCCCTACCAGGAAAAACTGTGGCGACCTTGCCAGATTTTGTCTTTGAAATATTATCCTTGTGTTGCTTTACTACAGATGACTTTGGCGGAAGACTAATTGTATTGCCAATTTGCATGAACGCTCCGGGTGTATTGTTATTTTGCATAGGTATCATAGGTAGTACGATCTATTTAGCGATGAATACGTTTAACAGTATACACATCGTGTATATCCAAAGCTTACCTTTGGTTTTGGGCCTTTGTAAACATCTATCTTGTGACTTGGACAATCCTTTAGGCTCCCCGAGGGTGTCTTGCCAATGGGCGCAGCATCGACTACCGACAGAACCCATGCTGGATAACATATTTTAGAGATGCAAGCCTGCCATACAATGGCGGCTATCAAAGTTGCGATAACCATTGTTATCCCTCGTAAGGTAACAATGGTTTTGTGTAAGCTATCTATTCATCATCGCACCCCTTAGCACTTGCATTGCATAAACATGGGCTGTCTACTGCGTTATAATTGCTACATAGTGATATATTTGAACCACTACATTATTATTTATTAAATTTGAAATGCGATGTGGCTTATGGCGCTTTTACATCCCTATATGGATTGGTGGTGTGTAGCTCCATAACCACTTTTAAACTTGCGTTCTGAGGTGAATTTTGAAACTTCCGTATATCGTTTCTGTATCCAGTGCCATTTGACGTAGTTCATTCTCTTGTAGTTTATCGTATGCTGCCATACCTTTTAGTTGTGTATCCCATTTGCCAAGTTTCTCTATAGCACTGCCCACTACATTATTTTCGTTACACTCATCCATTGTCTTGTCTAGACAACTAAGTGACGTTACTAGGTCGTGAATCAAGGGGTATATCTGTGCATTTCTATCACAAATGGATTTGAAACATACTTCCTCCACACTGTTGCAACCTAGTTTTAGTGCATCCACCAGTGTGATGAATTGTTCACTCAGTTCGAACATGAGATATGCCTACCATATTATACATCATATTTATTTTACTTACATCATTGCTTTTATTCTTCTGTATGTTGTTATTCTGTATACCGGGAGTCCCCTTTCTCAAGCGATTCAATGCCAATGGACATTTTACGTTATATTCCTATATCATTTCATATAACGTGATATAATATACCTTTGCAAGTGCTTCAAATACGTTTGGCGTAGCTTCTTCTAGAATTTGGCATAACGAAAGTAATTCATTACACTCTTCAGCATACTCCTTCTCTGTGACGTATCCAGATATAAAAGAATCCTCTAGATGTTCCAGTGCCTGTAGCAGAGAGTACACATTTGCTAATCGATCTACATTAAGCTCATTCAGTGTCTCAGATTGCCCCGTTAACTCTGTCATCTTGTTATAGTAAATATAACGCGTTGATACAACGGAAGTTAATTATGCGATAAATGTATCTACTGTGACAATCCACAGTACATTGATTAAATATATTAAACCGCTAGTGGTTCCATATTTTAGCTAGTGTTTTGTATGCTAGTACAACCTAAATTGGGGTAGTCAACTTGCGATACATATGAGGCTCCAATCACGTATATGATCTGTATCTAGTGATCCAAAACATCATTTAACAATAATATATACTATTTCTTATGTACAAAATAAGCTAAAATGGTTCAATGTCCTAAAATATGTAATGTGCGAATCTTCTGATGTGTGTCTAAAAACGTGATTCATATAAAACCGCACAACATTAAGAAGGATCCAATATGTATTACCATATTGTCGTTTCATGAGAGACAACGTTTTGGCTAATACTGTTGATATATTTATAAATACACACCCTACACACTTATGGATTGGGTGATGTTGTGAGGGTGTAATCCATTGTTGTACACATTGGATTTATTACGTTCACATAATGATGGGCGTATTAAATCTGTTATTTGCAATATGGTTCTCTTTTTGTCGAAATGTGTACGCTAATGAGGTTGATAGGCATCATAACGGTGTCTCTAAGCCCGTAGAGGTACACACACACTCTGTTGATAAAGTGTCAAAACATTCCGTAAAACATGGCAAACGATCGCATGACAAGCACAGGGGTGGTAATAAATCTGGAATACTGGCACAAAACGTATCGCTATTGGAGGCAGGGCCATCAACAGTAAACGACATCGCAGCCCATGAATCGGGAAATAAACAAGGTGTGCTTGGTACAAGCACAGGAGCTATTAGTACAACCGTTAATACGGGTGCAGAATTGCCTGTATCGCCAAATACAGTACCATCCAACTCTGCAGCTACGACACCTGCACCAAGTATAGAATCTCCTAACACCGCGACACCTAATGGCAATTTGTCTGCTAGTGGAACCGTATCTCAGGATAATCAAAAACCATCAAACTCCAAGGGATTTGCGTGCACATACCTGTAGGTTTTATGTGTTAATATTAACGGATATCAGATGGTTCCTGTATGACGGTTGTGATGACACTACTTCCAATAACGACACGGTGACCGCTCCACAAAACAACGGAACATCTAATACAAACGATGACGATCTGTCCACGCCACCGGTTATATCCAATACTTGTACTATATATGGTACTACAATAATTTCCTTGAGGTAGGCTTCCTCACTAGACATCAATATGTATCACAGCGACTTTAAGGATGCTGAGGAAGGTGGTTGGATTATGATCAGTGACTCGAATACACCGAAGATAACGCACAACAAACAGGTTAATCTTGACAAGCCAGCTCAGCTGCCCCTTAAGGCTACCTTATGCAATGCCGCTAATTACGAGGCTACAATCAAACTCGTAAGTTGTTTGTACATCCTGATATAAAATGCCAGGGCGTGGACAGTATCGGTGGCTTCATTATTCGAGGTTCTGAACAAGACTTTGTTGTGTTCGAAATGAACACCTTGTCAAAAACTGCTACACTCAAAAGTGTAAACGGCGCTTATCAAGATATAATCACTGAGGTGTCTTGTGTAGGTATTCAATATAGAAGTGACATCCATTGCAGGACCAAATCAATAGCCAATTTGTCCAAAAAGTGCAAATCAATGACAGTGGTTACAAGGGGTTAGTGCATAGGTATACGTACCAATGATATACAGGCAAATTGAAATACTCATCGATGGGCGTAAGATCATGAATGTAACCCGTATGCCATACAAGACAAGTGGATTCTTCGGTAATTTACATGTTACATGTTCACACACATTACACAGGATTGTACATATCACAGGGCAATGCTACATTTGGAGATATTTCAGTTGTTCCCATGAACTCATGAAACATACGCATAATATTATTCACTACACTTACGTATGTTAGTGATATCACCACACGGGTGTACATTCACTCCGTTTTTATGCATTAGCGTTGTTAAACCATTTTCCTTTTGCCAGGTGTCATTCTTATATCGACTGTTAAACTTCAATATTAATATGTCGCGTAAAGTGACGCCGGAAGAGCTTTCAGCGCTCTGCGACGCTCTTCGCGTTCGTGTGCAGCAGCGTAATAACGGTGAATATGAGTTTATCCAAGCGTTCGAGTAAGTAACATTATCTATACATTGCACATGTTTAGCGAGGTAATGGAATCTTTGCGTCCAATTTTCTTGGAAGACGTGAGATATCTCGATGTGTTGGAACACCTGTCAGAACCCGAGCGAGTTGTTATGTTCCGTGTTCCCTGGACAACTGACTCTGGCGATAAGGTTGGTAAACTCAATGGAATGCTTCACTATATTCCAGATGTTCAACCGTGGATTTAGGGTACAATTCAATTCATGTCTGGGTCCTTACAAGGGAGGACTTCGTCTTCATCCATCCGTAAACATTAGTATTTTAAAGTTCCTCGGATTTGAACAGATATTTAAGAACAGCCTTACGGGTTTGAATATGGGTGGTGCCAAGGGAGGCTCTGATTTCGATCCTTCTGGGAAGTCAGACAATGAAATTAGGAATTTCTGCCAGTCCTTTATGACTGAGCTTCACAGGCACATCGGTATGTTATACTGTATACGTTTTATATACTATTAGGTCCCGATACCGATATTCCTGCTGGCGATATAGGTGTTGGTGCTCGCGAGATCGGTTACCTCTTTGGGCAGTACCGTAGACTCCACAACGGTTTTGACGGAGCACTTACCGGAAAGGGTTTGCAATGGGGAGGCTCCAATATTCGACCTGAAGCCACCGGCTACGGCGCTGTATACTTTGGCTGCGCAGTCCTTGAAGATATATTTAAGGACACCATTGCTGGAAAGCGTTGCATCGTGAGCGGTAGTGGCAATGTAGCTCAGTACACTGTCGAAAAGCTGATAGAACTTGGAGCGGTGCCAATTACTATGAGTGACTCTAGTGGATACATTATAGAGCCAGAGGGTATAACTCTTGAGGGACTTCGATACATCATGGCATTCAAGAACCCACACAGCCGTAGGATCAGTGAGTATTTGAATTACTCTAAAACTGCAACTTTCCACCCTGGTGATAAACCATGGGGAGAATCTGCGGATATAGCATTCCCTTGTGCAACTCAGAATGAAATTTTACTTCGTGATGCCGAAACACTGGTTAAGGGTGGTGTTAAACTCGTGGTTGAGGGTGCTAACATGCCAACACATTCAGAAGCTGTGCACTATCTTAAGGAAAATGGTGTAATTTTGTGCCCTGGGAAAGCTGCTAATGCCGGTAAGTGGATCTGGCGATATTTATACCTTTTATAGGTGGTGTCTTGGTTAGCGGTTTGGAAATGGCTCAAAACAGTCAACGTGTGCAGTGGACTCGTGAGAAGGTGGGTACTAAGCTTAAGGAGGCCATATATAACATCTACGCCCAATGCAAAGCGGCGTGTAATAGGGTCAATGCCGGCTGTGACCTTGTAGCCGGTGCCAACATTGCTGGATTCCTCAGGGTGGCTGACGCCTTCATTGATCAGGGTTATATTTGATATTTTACCGAATAAAGGCAATATTCGGCCGTAACGGATGTCACACTATATTAAAACATACCGGGAAAATGAAGCAGTATTTTTACAACCAAGTTTTTGTTATATGTTCTCGTCTTTTAAAGCGATGAAATGGGAGCAGAATAATTCGTTCTTTAAAAAATCATCGTCTCAAAATCAAACAAACCTTCTTCTATTAATTCTTGATATACTAGATCTTTATATGCATCAAGTTTTTGAAATTAACAGTTTGTTATAGCCACTAGTTCAGTATCGTGGCGCACACGTTTTGTATGCTTTAGGGAGTTTAAAACAGCAAGTACATCCTCGTCATGTACTCCTAGTGTGGAAAGTGCACGAATCTGTGTTTATAATATCACTTCACTAGACCACCTACTATTGCCGTTATATGGGTGTATGACAACCGATCAAGTATCAGGATGTTGCGCTTAATGAGCCCGAGAATGGCATGTGCGCTTTGTGGCACGCCGGCATCACCCAGCGATTCGATGACCTTGGCCATTGAAAAGGCTGTGAACGATACCGCTGGGTCAGCAATGCGATGCGATATACCCTCTAAAATCTCGCGAGTCAGTGATGTCAGCACTGAGTCCTGGCTGCTTGAAGCCATTTCCAATCGATAGATCTTGGAAAATGCTACTGCGATGTTTGCGATTTCATCAGGTTCATAGGATCCAATATTGCTTAGACAGCCCTGGCGATGTTATCACGTGGACTTAATGACCAACCTTAGCTAAATAACGATAAAGCGTCTTGCAGTGGAATATGTTACCCTTTACCAAGGAGTATACCAATGATACGTATGTAGTTGGCTGCGGCACGTCTACGGAGTTAGATATAACGCCATCGGATGACTCCAGATTGTCGAATAACTCCTCCAATCGGTGACAGAATTTATTAGTTGTAGCTTCGTCACGCAGCTCACCCTTGGTGTATGCGTGCAAGACCATGGATAAACCTTGCCAATTGTATGATTCCAAGTGCTGATCAATTATTTAACGAATCGTTAAGCCTACCTTTGTACATGTCCGCCATATGAACTCGCGGTTACTTGATCGGTATCCTAGCTTATTGAATGCATGGATCATCATAGCTATCTGCCGACCGTCATATTGATCAATGGCAAAAACAAATGTTTCATCTAGTACCTGAAGTAATGTTTCATGGAATATACAGGACATTGCGAAGGCATTAGACACAACGCACACGTGCCTATTGGTCAAATTCCTACGCTGTACTACAATTTCGTCGCCAAGGCTGCTAAACAGCTCGACGTACCCAACGTCGTACGCACTGCCGAATTTGGAAAATGCGTTGCAGAGTGACACTAAGGTGTCTACGCTGTATGATGGGCATGACTCCAATATCCTATCTCGCAGAAAGTCGAATAACACCTTGTCAAGCAACCCTTTCCGAGAAAAGCCGTTAGCTATGAAGTGCACCACTTCCTCTGTCCACTCGTTAACTAAATCCTCAGACAACCGTTCTTCTACGACGTTGTTTTTTATACAAACTAATAGATCACTGACATCTGAATTTAACCTGGATATGGCATTTGTTAACCTCGATAAAGTACTAAGTTTGAATTTGTCGATGTTTACCTTTATCAATGCAATTAAGCGACGTAATAACCTATTAGTGTCACTTATATTGCTTATCCATAAAGATGAAGGTCCACTTGAGAGACCATCCCCAAGGGTCACAACCGCCGATACGCTAGCATAAGGACTAAATAACTGCCCCCTATGTAATATACGCTCAATCAGTGCCTTTTGAAGAACGTAGTTGCGATATTCAAGCTTAGAGAAACATCTTAGTAATATACCACACTCCGCAGCAAGCAAGGTACCAAGATGCTCGTTTATATGCTCCGCCACTGTTATCATATATTGACTTCGTTCAATCTGGAGGTTCCTGGGAAATTATAACAGATACATTGCAACTTACCTATCACGCGACTTTGAGTTAGCGCAGTGCCGGAGTACCGTTGAAATCAAGTAGTCCCTAGGGTCACTACTATAGCGCTGCGTTGCCTCCGCAAACGGTTCCGGCATATGAGATAGACGTTCACGCATTACGTGCTCACCGCACTCCTGCCAATCGTCAACCATGTCAAAAGGAACTCTGTCAACTATCTGGGAGCACTATACAGATTCTGTGATCAGAATTACCTGATTTTGTACAGAGCGCTCATGTGAAGTACTGGGACGACAAAGTTCACCAAAAGTCATACCGCCTCGACGGCGGTACCTAACAGAAGAGTATCCATACCGCCCTTGTAGCGCTCCATGGCAATATGCGACGCTACGGCGCGTTAGGAATCCATGAAGGATTCCTAACGCGCGCCGGTCAGACATCCACTGCATCAAGCAGTTATTCATATAAACTAATATACTGACATAATTATTATTAGACTTCAATTGCGATTTTTCGCGTTATAAATTAAATGTGCTTATATTCTTTAAAATATAGTCACACAAACTGGTGCACACCTCCTGTGAAACGTTATTATTGAACATATACACATTACCTGGTAATCACAACGTATGTTCAAGCTTCCAGTGAGCAGTCCGTTTGACTGCTTCACAACACTTAGATTAGCCAATGCCTCGTCATCTGGAGCTTATGATCACACATTAAACAACTTACCGTGAAGAGTTTTGCAATATAGGTTTACAGCGAAAAAGCTTGAATCACCAAAAATAGCCGAGAATTCAGAGGATTTCGATAAATGATTCATATAGTGAGATACGAACTCCTTTTGTCCAGCGTTACCAGGTGACCACTTTAATCCAGGAGGGGGAGTGGATCCTACCACCGTCATGTGGGTGACCTGAAGTATATCACGTAAAAGCTCAACGGGATCCATATCGGATTGATGGAGATCAAGTCGCTCTTCCCATTCAGCTGCATCCCATGATGAACGGAATGAATCTAGCGTTATAAAGCTAGGAGTAACGTAATCATACAGCCACACATCCATGGGATTAAATGAAAGGCATTCCTGAATACCAGATTTCTCCTTATCAAAATATACATGGCCATATATGTTGTCATTTTCACTGCGTTTCAGCTTTATGTTCAATTGCAAAACACTACTACCACCAGACTCAAGAGTAATTATAGGCTGAGCTGTAGCAACATCCCGATTGTTGACGACAAATAGCATAACCCTTATATTCTGGAGAAGAATATCCGTAGTGTTACGTAAATACAACGTTAGGTATATACGAGTAGCTATGACCGCCACAGAAGCCTCGATGTACAGAGGATCCATTAAGGAAGTAAATTGATGTACATTGCTCAGGTCACGTTTGTTAGATTCCTTCACAGCAATGGAACTAATAGAATTCGAAGTACTCAATATTTTGTCAATTTCATGGTCGTCAACATCAATAAGCTCCTGATCATCAGTTTCATCATCAAAAGCCCATTGGTCGTCAGCGTCGCTGCCAAAAAATGTAGCGAAACTGATAGGATCGTCAACGTGTCCAATCAAGTCTACGCGCTCGGTAGTACTTGAAGTGTTCCACTTCAAACGAGAAGCTAATATATACTCCTCCAACAGTGGTCTGAAATGGTCTCTATCCTTTAAGTAACCAAGACATAGTCTCAGTATTGTCCTCATCCTGCGTTGAGAGTATACATTGACATACTGTGGGTCCTGCATAAGTCTCAACAAATTGACAATAACCAAAGCAGCCTTGGCTACGATGCTGCTCTCACCAGAAGCGTAGCTCAGCTTTAGTAAACACTGTGCTATTGAGCAGTACAGCAGTGGGTCGCATTTAGACACCAATAAGCCACGCAGAGTTGTGGTCTGAGGAGTTCTTGTGGTCTCACCTCTGAGTTGGGCACCATAGGTACCGTCTTCCAATACCACAGTTTGGGTAGTAGTTGACCCATCACCTATACTCATGGAGCCAAAATCATCAGCCAATGAGCTATCCTTGGTATCGGTTTCCACAGAATCAACTACAAAAGGAAACGGTAATAATGCATTGTATATCTGGTTACAACAACGCTGGGCCAGCTTGGCACTCTCAGCGTATTCGCCAATGACCCAAAAGCATACAGACAAAACATTGGCATGCGGTATGGATTCCAAGAAGGTCAGTAACTTGACTATAGTGCTCTCACGGAGATTGGGAAGTAACTCTGTTAACTGCTTGAAAAATAAGGCACAATCCTCAGCCGTCTGCTGGTGAGTGTGAACAAGGTAACCTAATAACATATCGTAAACAACAGCACTGCGATCAGGATAACGACCACATGTATAGTGGATACCCTTAATTAACATTATACGATAGTCAGCAACCTGCTGCTGACTGTAAGTGCCAATGTCCTCAGCACCGATAAATGCCTTCTTGAAACTCTGAAGCAGCAAATCAACATTCTGACGAGAAAGTGATCTTAAAGCCAATGATAATAAACCAAGGTTAACCTTAGTACTGGAGCCTCTCAAAGCATGCACAATGTCCATGACATAAGGCTCAAGTACATTAGGGGCATCACCAACAGCAGATGAACGAGCATGTAAAGTGTTCAACTTGGATAGTACCAACATCTTCACATTTAAGTCCGATTCATCCAATAGTAGCTTAGTCAGAGCACTAGCAGCCGCACGACGAGCCTCTATAGGAGTTGACTTCAACTGACAAACTACAATGCCACCCTCCATACGAACTGCGTTATCCTCTGAGTTCTCAAGTATCATGACAACCAAACGCATCATAAATGTGCGGACCTCAGTATTTAAGGCGCATAACGTAGTAAACGACGTTAAAATTTCTAAGTGGAACCTAGGAGCCAAGCCCAGCAAGCTACCCTCAACATTCATCAAATACTGGACTGCTAATGTAGGTTGACATACCACCAATAGATTGAAAGCTTGAACCTTAACTGAAACGGCAGTGTTGCCAAGAAGCAAATTCTCAGTCTCCTCCATACCTGAAATCACAGATTCAGTGCCAAAACGCTCCGCTATCTTCGCTAAACACATCAGAGCATTTCGATGGACATAAGGCTCACCATGGCGTAAATTATCAACGACGCCAGTAATTAGAGGACTCACTATGCTCCAGTGGCGTAATTTCGATACCAGCCTAAGAGTAGAACCACGAACATACTCATTGGAGGAATTTAAATCGTTCAGCAATGCGTTGCAAACCAATATGCTCTCCTCACGAAGTGTACCATCTGGAGAACAAAAGTCGAATATCTGAAGAAATAAATGTACTAGCTTCTTCAAACCGTGATCTGTGCTAGGCAACACAAATCGAATGATAGTCATCAAAAGGGATGACACATCCTCGCCATTCAACAGGTCTGTAATGTAAGTATGGAATTAATAGAAAACATACTGGTTATAGTAAGCTCAAGAGCTTCCTTCTTCTTTGAAGTACTGGTCTCCTCAAGCTTGGAACGTATCCAAGCAATGGAACGATCTGAAGTAGCTCCAATGTCCCAAAATATTGGACATGGAGTCTCAGACTCCGATATTAACTGCCCGATAGCCATAGTTTCATATTATGGTAATTTAAAAAGTGGATAGTATCAAAGAAATTAATCAATCAATCCTAAAATGCCACACACCGACACAATGACACAACAGAAGGATGCAGACACATCACGGCAATATCAGCTATAATAAACAGTTATACTACATAACAAACTGGAATAGATATATACAATATCTGCAAATGTAAATATACAAGGAATTATCAAGATAAGCCAGCATGTGCAGTGCTTGCAATATAGCTCTTGCCGTAGGGACGGTCATTACCCTAGGTATATTCACAAAAATGACCATGTTACACGCATATGGAGAATCCATACTCACTTTTCCACATGTATTATTCCACAAATTTGGCCTTGGACGAGATGTCGCAGGATTCATCTTTGCAGGAAGTTGTATCGCATTGGCGTCTAGTCACGTTATCGGTATAATAAATGAACTAGGCGGCCATAAGAAGGCTGTATCTATCTTCATGGACTTATTAAGTTTCAATGTTGCCGAAAAGGGCGGTGTTGTGACGCAAGGATTCTTATCGATACTAACTGCTATCTTATGGTTGTTCATTCTCCACTTCTACACAACACAAAGAAGATCGCATGAAAAGGTGCTTGGAGAACAGAAAACAAATGAATGCAAATTCATTAAAGAAAACTGCATGAAGTTCAGAAAGGACTTTGAATAATATTATAGCATATTAAACATAAGGACGACCAAACCGTAACATTCTTTCGCGGTAAAGCTTAATTAAACGCTCCTCACGTTCAGATGCCGTTTCTGTGTATTATGTAGTTACACAAAAGAAACTAACCGTCAGGGTTTAATTCAGAACTAGTTAAAGTTTCCGCTTCAAGCTCAGCCATCTCAGCGGCTATGGCTTGCTCTTCCTTTATCAGCCACATAGGCTTTATGTAAACAACGTTACAACCACGAGCACGCATTTTCTCCAAGTAATGCACCATATCAATACTTGGCCGTGCCTACATATGAATTAAACTAAAAACTGTGACTTACCGTGCGAGGAAGAACCTCAAATTTGTAAGGCTTCAAGTGAGCACGTAAATTCACACGGTCATAGTAAACAATGGTAACGGAACCACCAACACGCTTTATAGCATCAATAGATGACTGGTCACTGCCGGCAACCTCTATGTGTATCTTATAGGGAAATGGGTAATCGTTTACGTTAAATAACTGGACACCACGTTTTACCTTCACGCACTTGCTGTCGTATAAATGTCGCTGAGTTATAGGAAAGCGTGTATCAAGCCTTCCACGCTCAATAAAATAGCGCAGCTTTGACAAATTAAGCGGATCGAGAGTCTTTCTTTGACTACAGCCGTTATAGGTAAATAACAAAAACATACCGTGAAAGCCATGCTTCCGGCCATTTTGGAAGACGCTTAAACAGTGGTGTTTGTCCACCCTCAAATGTGCGACTATTCGGCTTACTCCCTCTGTGCTTTTGACGCTTAAACCTGTAACCACGAGCAGAGCTTTTCTTTCCCCTTCCACGCTTCTTAT
Source organism: Babesia bovis T2Bo (assembly GCF_000165395.2). NCBI lineage: Eukaryota > Apicomplexa > Aconoidasida > Piroplasmida > Babesiidae > Babesia > Babesia bovis. The sequence goes on from NW_026261571.1 coordinate 1,427,042, forward strand.
GACGACGTAATCCCTGAAAATAATGATCTAGTCAACCAGGAAGACAGAAACATGATATAGTGCTACCACTTACAAAGATACGTAAATTCCGCGGTTCTATGGGAAATAGGGGTTTCTTTGAATAAGCAAAACGACGGTTAAATGGATGTGGAGTGAATAACGTAGTGGAATTTCCATTTCCAGTACCGTAGACGCGCTCGTAGTGTACACCTCGCAGTTTACCGTCCTCTACGGTAACAATCTCGTGAGTACGAACGCAGGATGAGGTCCCAGCAACATCGGAGTTACCACTGAAAAGACGAGCACACGGTTGGACGCGAACTAACAAATTAAGCCCATTGTACATTTGATAACTATTAAATGTGCGATGTTTTAATAATAGTTCCACCGGAAGATGGAACATTTTTCTAAATAACACATTGACCTTGGGTGTAAGGATGCAATGTGTAACAGCCAAAATATATCTGAAGTACCTATGGTGAATACAATGGATTATTTATCAACTTCATGGTCATAACGACTTGCGATTCCATGGAAACCTGGTAATACTTTCGGTTCCCTAGTAATACCTTCCAATGGGTCAACACCGCCAAAAGTACGCTTGGAGTTGTCTTGTAAAGTATCCATAAAACTGTCTACCTGTAATTGTATCTCACAACCACCCTGTAGACGGCGTATTTCACCTCCATAGCTGGTAGTCTCGTCGGTGGATGATTCCGGAATATAAGATGTCAACGTCACAAAGTCAAACTCATAAGGGAGCGACCAGTCAATGCAATCAAAAGCAACCAGAAGTTCAAAAGGATAAACCACACGCCTTCCAATCTCCTCAGGTAACGATAATATAGACTCACAACATGATAACATGCAAAATATGTCAATATTTGGCATGTTAGCTAATTTAGCCTCCGTTAAGCAGTTAACGGAAAAGGTATAACAACGCTTCCCCTGACTCTCTATAAGACGAACTATCGCACGACGTAGCTCCCTATAACCCTTAATGGTACGAGCTACAACAAGAATGCCAATAGTACTTGCATCTTGAATTTTGCCCACTTTGTGGTAGCGCCTTGACCGTAAGCTATGACCTCGAGAGTCCATTATGCTATACTCCAGAGTGTCAACACTCATAACGTGAAACTGGCTGCCAACAGATTTAAGGGCTATATGGTCTTCCGTAACATTATTCCGGGTTCCTGCGTATAGGAATAGTACCAATGTATCTTGTTCACCCATGTGTAAGTCATTAATATATCCGGTTTCTAGAGCAGTATCACTACAGCATCGGAGTATCTTCCGGTAACAAAATACATTTTCATGGTTGTAAACTCCATCATCCGGTAATATATGTTCCATGCATTGTGCGATAAAAGATGGTTTAGAGTATCCAGATAACCAGGTAACAAATAATCCAGATATATGATGAAGTGATGAGTGATATACCAACAAAATGCGATCGAAGTTATAAGTAGACAACCTATCAGACAATACACAGAATAGAATATCTGTATCTACAGTTACAGGATTAAATAAAAACCTAATCGGTACTGGTGACTCTACGAAACTTTGGCATGCGTCACCTACATGAATGACGTAATCTGAAATGATGATATTTGGCAAAATAGCACTTACCGGCATCAGTTCGACGTGCTGCGATCACATCGGTACAGCAACTGCCAACGAACACGTCTCCTAATACGTAAAACTCTCGATTAGGCTCCAGAGATTTACACCGGTCATGTAATTCACTACAGACACTGACTGCAGCTGACACATCAGACGATTGAATGGCAATTCTTTGGTATCCGCGTGATTTAATTTCATCAACTAACGGTTCGAGTATGTTGAACTCCATGTTTATATCTAAATGTGCTAGCAGAAGGTTAACCGTCAAGATCCGTAACACTATAGTTAAGCATATCGTCTAGTCTATCTCTACACACATTGCATAAAAAGAACTAAGATGGTTAATATTTAGTGTTTTTTAATTTAATAAAACGCAATACGGCATAACAGATGTACAGTGCCATCTGCAGCCGACCGGCGATTTGTTACATCGCTCTTATCGCATTGTACTCGTCACGAACGCTGCAAATGACGGATGCTAGAGATGCATGTCTGAAGGATTACTCGTATGTTCAACACATTTATAATGAAACTATGTTTTCAGGCAATCGTGTCCAGAAGGTATGGATGATAACATTGTTGTTTGAATATTCACAGGATGGACTGAATCAATTGTATATTCTGCTGCTTGTGAAGCGCCAATTAACTACATTGGACCTTGTGCCACCAGGTTGCCAGTTGTCATGACCAAACAAGATAAGGTTGAATTAGAAGAGAAATGCAACATCAACTGGTAAGTATACAATGGAACAATGCATTCTGAGTAGGCCCTGTTTCAATACTTGCGATATTGAAGAAAATGCCAAATGTCCGATATACTGGTATATGGAAGATAACGTTTGCAAACCATCGCCAGGATACAGTGGTAGGCGTATCGGATTTCTCACACAAATTAATTCAGGTAGATGTGTTGAACCCATGGATCCAAATCAAATGCATCAACAGGAAAAAATACTTTGGGGAAATAGATGTCAAGTAAAATGGCCTTGCAAGGTATGGCGAAGTCATGCCATTAACATGTTACAGAAAAAATGCAATACAAATTACTACGCCAAATGCCCAGAGGTATGTTTATTTTGATAGGATTATCAAAATACAGGGGTGGCAACTAGATGGTTAGGACATAGAACGCATAGTAACTAAATCCAGATGCAAAATGTATAGCCCCGGTTTCTTACAACGGACCATGTTTCACCACGGCAGATCTGTCATTTTTCACAAATGATATGAAGGTAAGACCATATAAGACGTTATAAATTAAAACAGGCACAATTCGAGCAAATATGCAACGTCACATTCCCATGCAAATAAACATAAATTATACAGTAATATATTAAACTTAGTCCTCGCGATAGTACTTCTTGGCGTGAGCAGCATACGTCTCAGGCGCTACTGCTTCAACCACAATAGGCATGAAACCATGCAATGTACCGCACATCTCTGAACATTGGCCGTAGTACACTCCCTCACGTAGAATAAATGTGTTCACACGGTGAAGACGTCCAGGAACAGCATCAGCCTTAATACCTAAACTTGGTACTGACCACGTATGGATCACATCAGTTGCAGTAATGAGAAAACGAATGTGAGTACGGGTAGGAAGTGTTAAACGCTTGTCCACCTCCAACTGACGAAGCATGCCAGGAACAAGATCCTCATCCGTTACTAAATTTGATTGAAATGAATAATATTTGGGAATTAGGTCCGGGTTTTTCTCATATTCCTCAGGGATAGGATAACGCTCCTCAACAGTTAATTTCGGACGCTTAGTACCAAACGCATCACTGTGAGCTATCCTTGAACCAAAAAAATCCCTAAAGGATAATCTACCATCAAACGGCCACATTTCAGCCAGTAAATATATGTTATCTGATAGCCCAAGGAACCGAGTGACGCGAGCACACGACCGTATATTATATGCACAATAAATAATATATAGTATCACTGTTATATTATAAGCAATTGACTACGATAGATGTTGTGTTGTTATTGTCATTATGGGTTGAAACGAGGGCGCCGTATGGGCTTGCTGAGGTCCGGGTTCCTAGTAGCAACAGGCTGCTCCACAGGGTCAGTGTATGGGACATCCAGCACCTCAGTACAACGGTCACCAACTAAGTTGACAGATTGTATTCGATCCAACCGATCACGCATTTGCGGATGCTCATACCATTGAGGATTTATAGTAGAGGCTACCTCCTCATTCTCATGCCACTGAGAAAATACATTAAACTTATTGTTAAACGTACGCTAGCTTCACCTTTACTAATCAAATGAGAAATGTCGTCCAGGAGGTTCCCATCTCTGTCCAATAACCCATTTGTCTTGGCAAACTAAATACTAGTTAAATGAAATAGTATTACATACATTGTAATATTTGCGGTAATCACGACGCGATCTTTTCATTAAGTCGTGAATGTATACCAATTTCTTCGTTCCAACAGGTTTAGCCGGTCGAATCTCGCCAGATCTGTCTTTATTACGATATCGTAAAAACACCAACCTGTCCACAAATTCCAAATATGCCATTGGGGCCGCGTCAGCAAATCTTAAACGCCATTGATTCACCACTCGGGTGAAGAAGAAAGGTCTGTCAGCATAGTTTGGCACATATTTCTCGTATAACTGATGCCTAGCCTCAGGTGTACGAAGCATACTCTCAACCACTAGGTCGGATTCTGGAGTGTCTACACATTGATATGCTCTAGCATGACCAAACTTAACATACCCTTTTTGGCATGAAATATCACTTCTTCGGCATATTGCTGTAACTCCTTAGCACGCGGAAGCGTGAGCTCCACTCGACCGTAACGCAATAGACGATCTAGATTATTTCTAGAATGATATGACTATTACATCACGACCATATAACCTACTTTATCCAATCAAAGCGTTTTGGAGGTTGACCGCGAAATTTACGGAAAATTCTACCGCGCTGCCCTTGAGCAACAAGCCTTGCCGTTGCCGAGAAACCCATATATGCAACATCATACGCGTGTTAAAATATACATGTATATAATTTTTGCCCCGTGAATAACCTTTTTTCACCTCACATCAGAATACCCATTACAACGTCACGCCATTAAATACTCTTTTTATCATTAACTATATTGAAATATTCATTTGCAGTAAAAGATATATTTTTAAAGTTGATGTGTACATTTTACAATGCGATTCACTTAAAGGTGTAGCATGATTACAGAGTTGGATTTTTGTATTTTCCATAATAGCGCATCACGCGCATAAACGTTAAATACTGAAAATAAAGAAACATTATCACAATGGGAGGTGGCAAAAATCAAAAGGGTGGTAAACATGGTTTTATCGGCAGGACTTTGGCCCATGATATCCTAGCTAGACAGTTGAAGCAATGTGAAAACATGAGTGGAGACAAACCCTATCGTCAACCAGAGTACTCAGTAGTTGAGAGAAACAGCTTGGATGAGTTCACTATGGCCGCTGAAATGGGTTTAGTTAGTTATCTAAACACACATGGAGGAACTAGAGAAGTGGCATCGTCTGATTTCAATAGCCAGTTAGCGAGGATGGTCAACTACTCGGATGCTGATGATAATGAGAAATTCCCAGTGGTACCCATACCACGCAGATGTTTATTCTTTGGTGATGAGGAAAGAGAAGCCATAGGGAGACTCATTAAGCAGAGGGAATATATGCAGAGCATAAAGGATAAAAGAAGAAATAAACGCAAAAATAAAAAATTGGTTGATCTATATATGCACGGCACTGGCCCTAGACCTGTGAATGGAGTATTCGATCCTAGACGCCTACAGATGCTAGAAAAACAAGTCAGACAAGGAGCTGATAAAAAAAGTGATGTCGATGAATTTAGCTCGGACCCTTCTGAAGACGATCATATGGAAACACTATCAACTGATTTTAGTGGTTATGACAGCGATAGCGAAGGAGAGACTGAAAGTAAAGGGCCCATACCAGAGGCAATAGCAAGCAAAAACTCGTTTTTCAATATGGAAGGGACACAAGGTTGTTTTAAGGTTGATCAGGAAAGTACGCTCGCAAGTGATGTGATATCAGCAGAGTCGAACACTTCCCAAAAGAGTCTTGAGAATTTTGACAATGTCAAGCAACATGTTACTGTTATGCAAAAACAAGGATTCTTAAATGGATATAAGAGTGACACATATGACGTAAATGTGGATTGTGTTAGTGATGATAGCAGTGATTACGAAGACGTAGATACGTTTAGCGATGAATATAGCGATATAAGCGACGACGACAGCAGTGGTTTTGTAACTGAAGAAGAGGTCGAGGCTAATACCGACACAAACTGTGTTACAAACCCATTGAATAACATGGCATCAAATGAGAAGTTCACTGTCCTGAAACATAAACCTGATTTAAAGTATGTAAAGGAATATAAAAAGGCTATCGAGGAAGAAGTTAACGGCATCGATATTTGCATGATAGATGCAAACGAACTTAACCGTATAGAAACCAAATGCTTTTATGCTTGGAGGAGATTGCTTTCTAGAATTGAAGATGAAGAAGATAGAGTTGTTACACCTTATGAAAAAAATATTGAGTTTTGGAGGCAACTCTGGAGAGTAATAGAACGTAGTCATTTGCTGCTTGTAATTGTAGATGCCAGAGATCCACTATTCTATAGAGTGCCAGACCTAGAGGATTATGTAAAGGAGGTGGATTATAGAAAAGAAACCATACTTATACTCAACAAGGCAGATCACCTTTCATTAGAACTGAGAAAAGCGTGGGCCAACTATTTTAAATCTAAAGTAGGTGTTGTATTCATCCATAAATATCAATGCAGGGTGTCGACTTCATCTTTTTCTCTACCATCCCAGGAAAATGTGATTTTGAGTACAAGGAACTATCAAGTGAAGATACGGCATATAGAATCCATGATGCTGATATGTTGTTTAAAAAGATCGATATATATCGCAAGAAACAAAGGTCAATATTTCCCGAACTACGTCAGGAGGACACTTCTGATATGCCAGTGTACACAGTCGGCTGTGTTGGTTACCCTAATGTGGGAAAAAGTTCACTAATCAATTGTCTTATGGAAGTAACGAAAACCAATGTGAGTTGTCAACCTGGAAAAACGAAACACCTGCAAACGCTGGCATTAAAGAAGTATAATATCACATTATGTGATTGTCCAGGTATGTAACGTGTTTTTTTCTTGACATATTTACAGGTTTGATCTTTCCAAACATCGTGGCCAATAAACATCACCTTCTCGTAAATAGTATTGTTTCAACGGCACATTTCAGGGGTAGTCTTATTTTTGCGGTACAACTCATATGCAACCGTATCCCAAACCAGTGTTGTGAACGTTACGACGTGGACAGAGCAGAGTGCATTACAATAAATAAGAATAAGAAGCCTATTTTACTGAGTACCAAATTTCTGGAGTGCATATGTAACAGCAGAAAATTCTTCTCTGGCGGTAAAGGAGGACAACCCGACCTAGGAAGGGCAGCAAAACTGGTAGTCAAAGATTATGTCAATGGCAACCTGTTGTATTGCGCTTGGCCACCTGATTTTAAGCCAAGTGTAGTGGAATGTGAGCATGTGGATACCCTAGCGGAGTGTTTGGCGACACTTAATATCGGAAAACAAGCCAATGTAACATCGGAAGGCTATTTGAAAGTTCCTAAAGAAATACGTGCGGAGGAATCGAAAATGAATGATTGGCTTATGGCCACATCTGGTGATATACCACAGGAACAACCACAAGCAATTACTAAGCGTAAAATGAGATTCCTCTTAAAGGGCAAACGGAAACTAGAAACGAAACACAAAACAAGTGGACACAATCCATACAATTGAAATAATGTTATATTGTAAACAACAGTAACAATAGCGTACTGAAGATAATAGTGTAGTTACCAATGAATCCGCTCACTAACGGCTTATTTGCCACAGGAGGCAACGTCGCAACGGGAGTGAAGGCCACATGTTGAGGTAATAAAGCATTTCCTTGGGGCATATGTGCGATACCGTGACCATGAGGCCGTAGATTTGCGATAGGACGCGCAGCAGGTTGAACTGCGCCAGCGGCCATGGCAATGGGTGACATCAAAGCACCTGGATCATGAACTCCAATCGTAGATCCAGTAGTTTGAGGTAACGATGGTCTCAATACTGAACCAGCGGCAAATGTGGGATACAAACCTGGATCGTAGCGACGTGCAGGCGCAATCTTTTTATTGCAGGTGACCTGAACACATGAACGGGCTTCAATTACCTCACAATGCTCACAATTGACATGCATCTTCAATGCTTCCTTGAAAAATGACCCCTTCAAGTCACTCTCCTTAACTCTAATGTTCTGCACAGCAGTAAATACGAGTGATTGGTCCTCCACGGCGCCATCCCAACGCTGAGGTTGTCGACAGCTTGTTATGTTGCGGTGGTTCATGCTAAAGTGGATGTGCAAAGTTGGATTTACAAAGATCTTCCTAGCCTGACGATATGCAAAGTTACCGGCCCTGGTTATTACGTGGCGCTTCTCAGCATCGGTCATAGGCCCTTCATCGTCGCCACCAATATCCTCATCATCTGATTTCTTGAATATGTTGAGTTTTTTGAAAGATTCCATAATATTCGGCTTGAACTCCAAAAAAGAACCATCATCATGTCTACTAGAGATCATATCCTTTGCAGCATCAAACCCAGCCATTAGCATGCCAGCACGGTGACCTTCCTCATCGAAAATTGGCGCAGCTTCATGCATCTTCCTCCCAGGAACGCGGTACCACTGTACCACAACACGAACAACTAAGTCGATGTATCCATCGCTTGTAGAGTTACAAGATGCAGAATTTGTCCTGATTTCGCTTTCAGGTGTCGTAATCTTTAGAGGCATATCAAACGGAATGACCTCTAAGAAGCTGTCCCTTTCTTCCTCATCGCCATTATCAGAAGATGCACTTACGGGAGTTGCAGCCACATTGTCCAAGTGTCCTTCAAGAACGTTTATCTCATTAGGTGTTAGCCTGGACAAGTAACATATGTCTCCTGAATTCAACGACGGGATTGGACATGATTGACAAACAGTCTGAGAGCCACATTGGGGATCGACAGCGTTAGAAGTGGTTGTGTCACGAGATGTACAACCAGCAGCATGGCATATGAGATCAGCAATAGGGTACACACCAGAATTTCCTGTAGTCACCCATGGTTGATAAGCGGCCGGGAGAATTTTCACGGCATCTGTAATAGTGATAATAAACTATAATATAAATTACCTGTAATATGGGATCCAATAAATGGAATCAGGAGACCAAGCCATAAAGACATGAGTGGCATCGCACAAACGTATGATAATTTGAATTAAATGTTACACATCTGAATAAAATAGATACAAACAATGACATTGAAATGTCATGTGTCTAATGCACATGTAGAAATGTGTAATTAAGCGATGCAGGCATTAGACTTGAAAAAATAATGAACAAAGGCACTACTAGAGTACAACTCTAATGTCTTATTCATATATCAATAATACAGCTCTCAAATAATTAGAATATGATAAATATGCACTTTAGTGCCTCGCAGGAAATGGTAGTAGATCAATTTGTCTACATTATACAACTCATAACTCAATGTGTAAGCTCCAATATACAATAAAGAATAAAACCTTTAAATATGATTCAACACATTTTATACTGAAACCTTTTCGTATTATTTTAGACTACTATGGCATCGTTAAAATACACCAAAGTCGTAAGCATACAATATTAGATCTCATTACCACTCTCGAGCGTATGATTGCCATTAACAAAGAATAAAATGTTGTCCCATTTTGTTGGTAAACTAAGTATATCACGGACGTACACACTACATGACGCTGGAGTAACGAATAATAACCACACATCTCGTTAACTATTTAATAACATACCATTTATATTAACAGTATTATACAATAAAATATTTCAGCGGCGTGGTAATTAAGCGAGCATGGTAAGTGTAACCGTATGTCGTGCGATAACTACAGCACCGTGCTACTAGGACTACCAAAGTTCATTAATTATGATACAATGACATAAAACTGTGTAATTATAAATGTTTCCTTTTATATAATAAAAAATATAAAAATGAAGTGCTCAAAGGCGCACCGCAATGACGCCCATATTAATTGACAAACAAAAGTAGAAACCAAGAAACCGCTGACTTACTAATACAATATAGTACTAATATTATGTTCATATGTTATTTAAATGTGTACTTTTGCCACCTGCATGCACCAATATACCTAAGCGAACTGCTATCAAGAGACCTGTCGCGGCAGCGTGCTCCACTGCGGCTCCGTGCTGTGGAGCAGCCAGTATCACACTGTTTTAATCGCTTATCATACGATCACTAAAGGGGCTTTATTATTGTCGGAGTTGTCTACTATATCTCAATTCTATCAGGCTGTGTGTGTGCCCTATGTGGTACGTGGACAGGTGGGTATTTGATATGTGTTAGTGGAAGGATGTCGCCCTGAGAGATGCTGTATTTGAATCGGGATCGTTAATATTTCTTGTTCTACGTTTATTCTTCTCTGTTGTGCGTTTGTTAAGAGCGCTATTATTCTATTCGTATCGCTAGATATTGTTAGTATATGCTCACTCATCGTGGCTGAATGAGGCCGGTTCAATCCACTGGCGCTCCGATACTATAACAAAACGCAACGACAGTTGATTGTATTAAGACAAGATGATTTAGATTTCGTGCTTTTGGCAAATTTTGGCCTTTTTTACACAACTCATTTATCCAATTCAAAGTTCGGAAAATGATTTGAAATATTGAAACAGGTTCATTTGTATCTATCCGAAACTTTAGAAGGATGAGTGATCATATTGATGAACATATACTCAGCAAGTTCCACATACTCCAAAAATTGGGTAAAGGTGCTTATGGTATAGTTTGGAAGGTAGCAAACAAAGAAACCCAGGAGGTGGTAGCGCTGAAGAAAATATTCGACGCTTTCCGCAATTCTACAGATGCTCAACGTACGTACAGGGAGATTATGTTCCTTCACTATCTACGAAAGGCACATAACATTATAGAATTAAAGGATGTATATCCCGCGAAAAACGATCGTGATCTATATCTTACATTCGAATATATCGATACAGACTTGCATTCTGTTATCAGAATAAATATATTAGAAGAAATACACAAGAAATATATTATATACCAATTGCTAAAGGCAATAAACTTCATACACTCCGGTGATTTGCTCCACAGGGATTTGAAACCATCAAATGTTTTGCTAAATGCGAAGTGCAATATTAAGCTGGCGGACTTTGGTTTGTCCAGAAGTGTTGCTTATGATGAGACAACGGACGAAGCCCCCGTACTCACGGATTATGTTGCTACACGTTGGTATCGTGCACCGGAGATCTTGGTGGGAAGCACTAAGTATACTAAGGGTGTAGACATGTGGGCTATAGGGTGTATATTGGCTGAGTTGCTTTTGAATAAACCGATCTTTCCTGGATCGTCCACCATTAATCAGCTGTCAAAGGTGGTTGCTTTCACTGGTATGCCAAGTGATGAGGATATAGAATCGTTAGGTTCACCTTTTACTACGTTAATGATGGGTTCTCTTGCAAGTGTACAGAATAAGCCAGTCAAAGAGTATTTCCCCAATGCTCCAGATGATGCTGTTGATTTGGTCGTTCGATTGTTACAGTTCAATCCAAAGAAACGTATAACCACCTTGGAGGCGCTCAACCACCCATATGTACGCTCTTTTCATAAGTCAAATGACTCGATTCCTGTGATGTATAAGGCCGTTAAAATACCGATTTGTGATAATGTAAAGTATGACGTGGCAAATTATCGTAGGTTGATTTATAAATTTATTGAGGAAAAGAGAATTAGTAGTGGTAAGCCTCCTCTAGATGGCTTCCCACATCTGTCAACAACTAATATGGACGTCAAAAATCCGCCAAAGATGCAAAGTAGTGTAAATGATACTAGGTCGGTTGTTGTTACAAGCAAATCTGTAAATAATCTTGGGAAGCCAAAGTGCGATGTTAATAAGGAAAGAAGTGCTTATAATGTACAACCAAGTAATAATCTAATGGCTATACACACGAATGTGGCAAAGCTCAAAACAGTGCCCGAATCAAACTCACATCAGCCAAATATCGCCCAAACAATAAATCGTGTACCTATACAACCCAGAAGAGGATTCTTTCAAAGCACGTGCGGATCAAACCTTCAGAAAAATGCCGCTTATAATCAGCCGCAATTAGTTGTGAGACAGAAAGCGCCACAGCAAGCGAATCAAACACAATATCAATGCAAAATGAAGCTTCCGCAGGAATCCTCGTACGGAAACACATTTTTCTTTTGACAAAGGTCAAGGGAAATAACTGTTTTTAATATCGGTTTTCATTACTGATATACATTGTTGAGTAGTCCCTAATAAGTATTTTTATATATTTTGTGTATTTCATTTATTCAACAGTTCTAATGTTCCATAAATATCCTACACACCCAGGGCCGTCTAATGGGGGAGACATATGGCTAAAATATTACTTTGTCATTACAGATAACGTTTCAAAGAGGATTCTAAATTAAGATGAGGGCTTTTGTAGGTTTTAGAAAAGCGCTTGCTCGTTCCATAGTCAACGGGAAGCTTTCCTTTAAGGGTGATAACGCTTCCTGTAATCATGCAAGATCAACAAAACGATACCTCAATGTCCCAGAATTTGGGGGTATGAGGATTCTTAAAGAACATGGTATTCCTACACCCATGAATCGTTTAGCGCGCTCCCCTAGCGAAGCAGAAGCGATGACTCATGAAATACTTGAGAGTACAAAGTGTGGAGAAGTCGTACTTAAGGCCTTGGTGCTTACCGGAGGTAGAGGAAAGGGTAAATTCGTAGGAACTGATATCTCAGGAGTAGAGCTTGCTAAATCACCCGAACGTGCAAAGACACTCGCCGAAGGCATGATAGGCAATGTGTTGGTTACCAAGCAAACTGGAGCATCTGGTTTGAAATGTAAAGAAGTCCTTGTAGCTGAAAAGTTGAATTTAGCTAAGGAAAGATATATTTCATTTATGCTTGACAGAAGCTCATGTTCCATTATGGCAATAGCTACCAAACATGGAGGTGGGAATGTAGAAGAGGTTTCCGAAAAGGATCCTTCTGCGGTGCTAACCGTGAAAATTAATCCCTTAAAAGGCATAACTGATGACGAAGTAACTAAAATAGCAACCCATTTGGATTTCTCTAAAGGTCTGTTAGAAGACACCAAATCTTTTGTCAAGAACATGTATCACGCATTTGTAGCTAAGGATGCTCTTCTCTTAGAAATTAATCCTCTTTCAGAGACTGAAAATAGTAAGCTAGTGGCTTGTGATTCCAAAGTTATTATCGACGATAATGCTGATTTCAGGCAAAAAGAGATATTCGAATCAGTGCCCCCTGCTGAAAACGAATTGGAAGCGAGAGCCAACGAAGTGGGATTGAATTACATTTCTTTAGGTGGCAATATTGCATGTATAGTTAATGGAGCTGGGTTGGCCATGGCTACACTTGATTTGCTCACCCACCACGGAGGTTCACCATCTAATTTCCTAGACGTCGGAGGTAATGCTACAGGTCATATGCTGAATCAGGCTCTCGATATTGTAGCTTCGGATGCAAAAGCTAAGGCTCTTCTGGTTAACATAGTAGGTGGTATCGTTCAGTGTGACCAGTTTGCTCTGTCATTTGTAGAGGCTGCTAAGAACTCTAAAATGCAGATCCCAGTCGTATTAAGACTCCAGGGTACGAACGCCGATGCTGCCAAAAGAATCCTCAATGAAGCTCAAATACCACATATATTCTGCCAGGATTTCGATTCCGCTGCTAAATCAGTTGTCGAAATTGCTAATGCATCTTGAATGGATTTTATTATAACTTTGGGGTCAATAGTAGGGTGACACAACTCACTGATAGCATCCCACAACATACCTAATAAAAAAATAATTCATGAAATTGTTCCAATTCTAACTATCCGGTACCGTCTCTACTTGATTGCGAATATTGTTCCACATAACAATTGAAATGTTAAAACAACTCAGTCGCATCATCTATAACAATAAAAATTAGAAATCCTCCCAACGTGTTATGCATTGTTCTTGGAATATTGAAATCATCCTGTAGGGCAACTGTTAACTGGGTTTTTCCAAACTTCGAATGTTATACAAAATAATAAATGCAACAATTGGATCCTTCCATGTTAGTTAGAATGCGACAATCTATCTTATGTCATCGTAACATGACATACTCCAACCACGTCTAGATTGTATTGGGATGGTGTATATTTTTTTAAACATGTTATAGAGTATGGCAAACTGAGCTACTCATAGATTTTACTTTTTCATCCGGAAGGTTTTAGATAATCATATCTTATTCCATATTGGGTGGTAAAGTCAGTTGCTATATGGCCTATCAAAATCGTGATGCATTTCATAGTTGGATTTACGATGCTAAATAAGTGTTCATACAACTATAATCCTTATAAACAGTATGACATTTAATTTTGACATGTTTTCGTGTCATATATATCGTAGTCCATATAAGTTCTCAAGAATCTGGATATGTTTTGGATATAAACGAACAGAGATATCGAATTGATGATGCTATCTAATCACATTGAATTGCATATTATACATATATATTGCATGAATAAGGGAAACAGGAAATATTTACATTGTAGCATGTATATGACTGCCTCACTATACTCTGTTCCTTACCTTATCATCTAGATCAAAATAACACAACATGATATGTTACAATGGCGTCTACTAAAGAAATGAAGGCTAACATTACCATTTCATATTATTTCGGGATCTCAGCTTTATGGGCCACTAGGTTTGGGTGGGGGATATAACATATATATAAATTTGGTTGTTGAAGGTTTCAATGTTATCTCTATTACTTTTCAACTATCAAGTAGTATATTCTGACTTACATCAATGGAAAATTCTAACAATGTATCAAATGTTCGTGTTCTATCCATGCAGCACAAAAGTCAAAATTTTGTCTATAACTGCTTTTTATTGTTACAAAGACATTAGTATGTCATCTATGAATCAATATAATCCAATTCACTCATTTTTGTTTCTTAATGTGAATTCCCCATTTATCCTGGGAAAGCTTTACAGGTTTTCACTTTTAATTCTGCATCATATTATCGTATGCTTTCACCCAATACAGTATATATTCTGCATATGTGATGATACGTTCATTGGTTGGGGTACTAAGAGTCTATTGTGAATCTATCTCTATATTTCATATCTAAGCATGTGGCATTAACCTAACTTTATATCTCTCATATTGACGAATTATGGTTGTTTATTGTATATTTAATATGCGAATGTCAACCTGTAAAGCTAGAAGTTTACGTAATATTCTAACTCTATTATATTATAACCGTATATATCGTGGAAATACACTATATCATAACTGAAGCAATGCGAAGTATCACATATATATATTCAAGAGCATTTTTTACTTAAAGCTCACAATGTATAAGTGTCACAATTAAATTTTAGAAATGATTTAACAAAATAATTCAGCAATGCATGCCTGCATATTCAACATATTTTCATAAGAACGGCCAGTTACCAACAGTGTTCGCCCTTATAGTTTATGTAAGACGTTTACCCTATATTGATTGATATTTACGTATTAATGGCAAGAACAAGGACGCAAAAGTGCATTGACTATCGTACGATATAAGTATACCCAACTCAATAAAATCATTAATGACTTATTTCATTGTATAAACACCTTTTTGACAAATAAATGGTGTGGTGTCCCACCATATTATGCGTTCATTAAGCAGTGGTGTGCATTTTACGTAAGACGTTTGCTTCATTCTGTATGTTTCGGGGTAACATCTTAACGATATGTTCGAACGCCTAAAAATGATCGACTTATAAAGCAGAAGCATACCTCTAACAATAGTTCATCAGATTCCTTTCTAGCTTTAGATGCCAGTTCCAATGCCGTTTCAAAAGTTCCAATCTCTTCCATTATTTGTGGTGACATTGCTCCCAGGTCAGAGGCAATCCATCTACAACACAATGATCCAATAATTGCAGACGAGACTCACTCTGACATCTTGATTATTTCTGCTCGTAATTCTTTAATACCTTCCATGCAAAGGTAGTTAATATCATTGACGCGGGATTTAATAGCACATTCCATATGCAACAACTTGTCAGCGAACGACGTATCCTTTTCAACTGTGATAGCTGTGTCATTTTTGACATTTCTATGGAGTTCATTGATATCATTTTGTAGCATCTTGAAATCGAACTGTAAATTGTTTTATCCATTTTGAGAGCACCACTTACTGCTTGACCAATCTTCTGACTCAAATCATTAACAGAACCCTCAACAGCAGCACAACGAGATACTAATAGATCCAATCTCTCCTGCAGACATTATTATTAGACATTTATATTGCTTACAGCGAGTGCATTAACTCTTCTGTTTAGCTTGGCTTGAACTTCATTCAACATACGATTTACCACTTCGAAAGTATTTTTCTGAAGTGCATCTATAGCCTCTTTTCTTTCCTCTAACTCTATCTTGACTCGTGCACTCAGCTTATTAATTTGCTGTGCGATACGCTAAAACAATATATTAGGTACAACATAGGCTACATACCTTAAATTTTTGCTCTTCTTCGGCTTTTCGCTTTTCACCTTCTTTTGCCACTGTAGATTCGAACACTTTTAGCTGGCAATGAAATGCTGTAAGCTTATTGTTTGGTGGAGACTTCACTTCGGCACACATTGTAGTAATGTGTAATCTGTAAACGAAAGATATGCGATAAAATAACGTATAACCACTACACACCTAATTAAATTAGGCACAAAATGCAATCCAATCAATATTCAGCGACAATGAAACCACTAAAATAAATTTGATAAACGGGGTTGTGTAAAGAAAAAGACAGGGTCGATAAGATAAATTGGATGTTACATCCACATATCATACAAAATTATGATATTAATATAATCACATAACTGAAAAATAAATGATCACCTCATTTGATAAAAAATAGTTACTGTTCTACGTACATCACGAACGCAAAATGGCGCACCAATCAATATTATCTCTTAATTCAAAAAATACATCACAATATTTGTTTATGTTAGTTACGTCTTCTTTATAATGACGGAAATGATTAGTGCTACATATACATAACGATTAGGTTCATAACGATCCACATGATATAAATATCATATATTACCAACCACATCTTCATGGAAATATACATTTACCTATATAACACAAAAACCAAAAAAGGATGAGATGCTAACAATAAAATGGAATACACATTTGTATACATTTATGGTAGAGGACGATGTAGATACCCTATGACGACTCGCAACCATTTTACGATTTGGAAACGTTATAAACAATTTTACAATATAAAATAATTCATAATCATTATATATTGGTGATTTATGAAGCTTGTTTGGCTTGGTTCGAACTTCCCCCATTCATAACCTCAGGAGGGCCACGTAGTATACGATCAATTTCTCCTATTATAACACTTATTAAGCACTTTACTAACATATTATTATATCGTATTGCTATATATATTGCAAGGTAGGTTGATGGTTTGTTCTTTTTTATCGTGGTTGGGATATAACGTCTTCCTAGTTTGCAAATTTTGACCTTTTCTCTATATAATCTCATTTATGCTTCTAATAAAAAAGTTGTATACCTCGAGTTCTTCATTAAATTGCAGCTATCATTATGCCGCTGTTCAAGAAGTTCGTAGAACCCGGGCGGTTGTGCCTGATTACGTACGGGCCTGACGCTGGCAAGGTTTGTTTCTATTATGCTTGATTCCAAAATTTTAACAGCTGTGCGTGATCGTAGATATTGTAACAAACACGAGGATATTGGTTGACGGTGGTATGATTACAGGGTATGTTGCATATGCCAAGTTAACAATATAGCCGTAGTGTTGAGCGCCAACAGATTCCTGTGACCTGGATTAAATTGACTGACACCAAGATAACCCTTAACCGTGGTGCTAAGACTGGAACTGTGGGCAAGGCTGTTAAGAAGTTCGACGCTCTTAACGCTTTCAAGCAGACACCATTGGGAAAGAAGCTCGAGATCGCCGAAAGACGCAAAAACCTTACAGACTTTGAGCGTTTCAAGCTCAGTGTTGCCCAGAAGGAAAGGCGTAGGTTGATGAGAGAGGCGGGTGCCGGTGAGGCTTAACGTTGCGACTCATTGCTCCGCTAACCTTGAGTGTACTTTCAACGTAATATTATACGTGCGATTATTTATAATAAGTCTAGATGTTTATATTTCGTCTATTTCACCGAATAGTGTAACTTTTTCACCCATAATTTGAGCGGCGATGGTCTCGAGCTTTGATTTTGTTTGTTTGACTATCTTACGTACTTCTTCCAATTCACTGTTTAGTTTTTGTAACTACGGTATCATTATTTAAAACATTGAAAACTTACGGCTTCTTCCGTTGACTCGATGCGCCTTGTGAGTGAACTTTGTTCGGTGACGTTATTGCAACACCTAGTGAAAACATCCAAGTCAACATTAGCAGACCTGGTTAGATTGATACAACAGTAATAAAAAAACTCACTTTTCTACTTCACTTCGGTTTCTAAGTAAACTTATGCTCCTCAGGGCAGCTGTCCCACTAATGAGTTCAATCGCTTCGTTTAGTATATCCATGCATTTCTCGTACTTTCAATAATGATCAATACAATCAAACAAACCTTAGAGAGTGGCTGTTGGACCAAGGAATTTACCTTTTCACTTACATAGCTAAATATATAGTTGGCGTTAGCCGATCTGTTTCTAAGTTCATCAATCCTGGTCTTTACAAACGTTTGCAGCTCTAGTAATTCTCCGAGCAGTTTCTGTCTGAATGACGCATTGCCCAGTTTGAGATTGAATATATTGATGTGCGAACTATCATTTGTTTGCGTGTTATGATCTGGATTATTTTCATTTATATTGGAACTACCATCTTGACCGTAATTATCATTTGCTGAATTCCCATCTATGTTAAATATTGCAAATAACCACGGCTCCTACCATTTAAATTCGACACAGTGACATCCATCCCATGTTCTGCGGTCTCCTTTACTGTCTGCATCACAGTTGTTGCATCATATAGCATATTCATTTCGTTCATGTTCACAAATGCAACAAACACTGGCAATAATTCGCTGCATAATATTTCGCAGAGTTCTTTTGTCCATTTGTATTTTTCTATTGTGAGCTCAGTATTCTTGCGAGTGATTGCCTCAATAAGTTTCTCCTTTAGGATCGGTACGAATTCAATATCGAATGGATATTGTTCAATATCTATATTGTAGGATGCTAGTTTACTAGAAATTTCAACAGCTCCTGCTTTCAATCTACGTAGACATGTGGTTTTCCTATTTCTGTATTCAACAAGCTGTAAAATTTGTTCCATTAAAAACAACAGACCTACCTCTTTCGTTACACGTTCTGCAGATTTCTTGATCGATGGCGCGTTATAAGTGGTTTGTTGCAGGAGTAGTTGGTAGTAGGAGACAAGATGGATATTGTGACTATGGAACTCCTTCAGGATTTTATTTGCATCATATAGAGGCTCGTAGGTATATTGTCCCATGAAATTCACCTTTTCTCCTTCTTCTGTCTGCAAACCATTCATAGAAAGAGCACTCATATACATACCGCTTTAAGTTTTTCAACAACATCACTGATGATTCCATACCATTCGGTGTAGTTTGAATTAGATTGCTTCTGAAGTTGTTTAACATTGTCTGGAAGGTTCGTATGTTTATCAAAGAATCCTTTGCACTGTTGTTCCAACGCTATACGCTAATATAAAACGTTTTTAAGACAAAACTAACAGAGAAGTCTCTTGTTGCAATCCTGAGGTATCTTTCCCCTGGCCATCACCCAGTTCAGGATTTGATTATACGGTAACTCAACAGGAGCCATAATTACGATATTTATTTTATATATTTAAAATCGTGTGTTTAATGTGTAGATATGCGACTAAGGAAAATGACTACCTAGACGCGTCGATTGGGAGGACAACCTCAGTCAGTGAAGAGGAGCAAAAGTTCAATGTGTCCTGAAAACAGCCGATTTAATTTGTGAAGGAAACAGTAAAAGACACGTAACAGTTGCAATTACTATACACATCCAGTAAACACCCTGAAAACAATATATAAAGACATTATACAACTTACGTATCCACTTCCAGCTTTATACGCGGAAGCCATATCCGCCTTTCCCTTGTCTATCTGTTCACTGGTGAGCAAAATTTCCTGTTCGAGTTTGTAGATGTTTTCACCTCGTTTTTTAATTGTTGCGTTTAGCTCAGTAAATAACTGGTTAAGCTCCTTTGCATTTTTCTCTAAGGCAAGAATATCTTGAGACTTAGCCTTGAGTTCGTCAATTAATTTGGCTTCATTTGATTTAAACATATCCTCTGAATTTGCAGTTTCAGCGACTACAGAGGCAGTGGTGTCTGATCTTTGTGCAAGATTCCTTTCCTCTTCAATGACCTTAGCTGCAGTGGTATATTCTTTGACGACTGAATGGTATGTTTCCATGAGTGTCCGCAGCCTATTGACAGATGCATCTTGCATAGTGAATCGAGTTTTCAAATCTGTGTATGAGTAACGCATTGCCTCACGGTGAGATAAAGCTTCGTGGTTAGACCGATTGACAGCTGTAACATGCTGCTTTATCGTGCGAACCTTGTTGCTACACTGAACACAGAATGCGTTAAACCGCTTGTGAAGTTCATCCAGGTTAGTTTCGACCTTTCTGTTGCGTATATAATACTTGAACAATGCAAGTGTCTGGACGATTTTCGAGAAATCATCTATCGCATTGTTAAGCTGCGATATTTGTTCAATATATAACTGCATATGTTTATTACCCTACACATCTGGTTAAACAAGCACAACGCAACCTACATCTTGCTTGAAAAATGTAGTAGACATATCGTCCCTATCATCGGCATAATTAGTAGATAGATTTGTCATGTGAGATTGCTTGCTTCCTGAATGCATTTCATCAAATCCTCCCGCTATATTAAAATCTAATGCTGAAGAATCGACTTCAAGAAGCCATTCACATTCACCATCGAAAGCCATAGTGTAAGAAGGATTGTGAGATGTGTCAAGATTCTTGCTGTCTACTCCACTAGACAGTTAGTTATTTACAACTAACAGCCTCTATTGGTTTACTTTTACAATGGAGATGGAAATGAGCTGCATGACACGGATGTCTAACAGCTGTGGGAGACAAACTGTTAAATTATACTACGTACACCCACTAGACAAACAACATCAACAGGTGCACTAAAACGGCATATATGACACTAAACCGCTTTTAAGTAAAGTATAACATTTAAAAATGTGGCTTGTTGCAAACAAAATCCATTCAATGCTGAGATTTAGATAGCGTGTCTATGCCCGTGGCCTTCCACACGGTAAGTGGGGAATACCTTGTGTTTTGTGAACATGTTGTCATTATTGGCTTATAATAACATTAAAAATCAACCAAATGTTACATGTTGTTTGACCTGTAGAGCTTGATGGTGGAATTTTATGTACCAAGATTCTTGTCTACCTCCAAATTTTCATGTGTCGGCCTTCATTTGTCTAATTCTACTTTCCTACGTTATTAATTACGTTTTAGCAATATTTATAATTACATGGAATCTGCATATACAATGCAACGTTGTCTACTTTACCATCGTGGGCTGCATTTAGTTATGTTCGATCTACGACTAATGTGTAACATCGGTAGCAGCATATTTCGACATCTAATAGTTTTTAATCATTAAAGATGTATGTAATATTAAAGATTACTTGCTTTCGTGTAATGGAAATATGGATGAGAGTATCAAATTAATGTTTTATTAGCGCATCTTGCACAAAGATAATGATTGACAATGAGCTGCACATTATCGCATTATGACGCCATAAACATAAAAACAACATGTGCATATGAGCGATCTTATATAACGAATTTCTTAAACGGTAGAGCAATAGTATATACATTATATGTCAAATAATAATTCATCAAAATAACAGAATTAGTGCGACGATGTTCACCATATAACAGTGATAATTGTCTTCAAAAATCCATCATTATAGATTTGGTCAATATTTAAATAGCTCCTTTCTCGCAAGAAGTGTTTTTACTTCATAAGCAAATTGAAGCGTTTTTTAAGTGCGATTCTATGTTTGGAATATTTATCCTCCGGCGAAAACCTTGCAGGATGTGCCGAAAGCGTTGGCTCTCCATTAGGTCCAGCGTTCTACATAGATTTATATTAACTGGGCATATATTATACACATACCGCTATAGTATAAACACGCTTTCCATCAGCGTCAAGGTAGTATTTTAAATACATATTATAATATCGTTTACTTCGTAGAATCGGATGAGATCTTGATGTATTAGTCTCAAGTATTTGAGAGAACAATTATAGTTCTACGGCATTATCATACGTATACTCAGCAGATTAAAGAACTGTTCCGCATCTGTATAACCGAGTAATTGCAATGTGAATAAGGGATAGATTAATCAAATGTGTTCAAGGATTTATTAACGTTCTTTGTTTACTTGATTATCAGGGTATGGGGAAGAATCTGAACAGAATTCCATTATTTACGAGGTATATCAATGGTATACTATTGTTGATTAAACTCTGAATCATTTGTATTATATTGTAAATATCAAAATGGGTGGCGACGGTGGCAGTATTCCAGGTCGTATTGACTTGGTGAGAACAACTGGTTACACATTCGTCCGCAATTTGGGTGGAATGGGCTATTCACCAAATACGCAGATGAAAGCGGCTGATGAACATCTTACTAATGCTCAGATAAAAGATTTACGGTGGAAGGTGTGTAGCTTATCACAGGTATGTCGGTATAGATAAAAATGATGATTACATGCTCTATAATGCATTTCAGGAACCGTTATCACGTCCGATAATGGTTTGTCGTCTCGGGCTATTATACAATAAAGAGGCTGTCATAAAGTATATACTCTCTAAAAAGAATGTTGTATCAATGCAGCACATAAAGAATATGAAAGATTTTAAAGAAGTTGACTTAGAGGTACTGTTTAGTAGATTTTGTTTTCAATAAATGTATAGGTTGATAAGAGTTCACAACGTTTTCTGTGTCCAATTACACTTACTGAGTTTTGCGGCGTGAATCGCGGAGTTTTAATTTGGACCTGCGGTTGCTGCATATCGGAGAAAGCCTTTAAAGAGTTGATGAAATCCCAAATATCGCAGAAGGTTGGTTATAGTTATTCAGTCCCATAACATTATAGAATACGTTATGCCCAAGTTGTAACTCTCCCTTCATATATAGTCCACATGCCTTTGACTTACAGTCTACTGCAGTAGACCCATTGAGTCATGATATGGTACTCCTTGTGCCGGATCAAATAGAAGAAGGGTATCTTCGTGCCAAAATCGCAAAGAAGTCTAAAGTGCCTGGACAGTAGGATACATAAACGTCGACATTGTAGGATACCTAGTTAAGAAATGTCTACCGTGTCACCTAATTACACGCGACGACAAGATATGAAGTATCATAGATACTTGCTAGCATTGCAAGATTAATTACAGATTGGCCCTTTTAATATTTTGTGTGATGCACTAGATTTTTAGGCATTTTTATGGGTTGATCCTGTTGAGCCACTTAGCAACGAATGGCATAATATTCTCAACATATATTGCGGCGGTCAAGCAGTGAATCGACCCTTCCATTTCCACAAATTTGATATCTTTGTGATTTTTAAGATGGGTGCTTAGGATTTCATATGTGCCTCTGATTGTGCACACATCATCGTCTTTCGAATGGAACAGCAGAGTTGGCATTTCGGGAGGGTAAGAGCCATAATTCTTTGACAGTGTAGTTGTGGCGTCGAACAAGTTGAGAAGTACACGATAGCTCTGACAAGCAGAGTAGTAAATAGGATCTTGACATCTGAAGAACCTGTTTACATTATCAGGAACAGTGCATCCCAAATTCGAAATGGATCTGGGTTTCAAAGCAGCAATAACCCTAGCAGCACAAAACAATAGTTTGGCTTTAGGAGTTGCAGTATATGTGGTCATGTCAGTCATTGGCGCAAAGGCAATTAGACCATCGAGGAACATCGAATTTGATTTGTTGTATGACCCACTTTTTTGAGCAGCCCTTAAAACAATGTTTCCACCCATAGAAATACCACCAAGGAAAACTTTCCCTACCTCCGATGGTTGGTGAGGGTTGTAGTCATTCATGGACTGCTCGGTATCTTTAAACTTCCCACGACGCACAATATCAATGAATTGAATAATATCGTCAGCCAAATCATCAATGGATAGGAAGTAATTGCGCTGATCAGTGATACCTTGAGACAATCCGTGGGATTGGTGATCTAAACCGTAGACATTGTATCCAATACTGTTAAGCTTCTGTATGAAACTTCCCTCGTAAATAAATCTTGGAGTTATGTCAAACATATTACGGCCATCTAGCTGTGAAAAATGTGGAAATGCACTATTGGAATAATTGTAGCTCATGTTAGCATCCTTGGGATAGACTCCACTTAGTTCGGCATCAACAACATTTTTTACATTTGGTGTTCCAATTCCATAATGTGCCATGTACCATTCAATGTCGTAAGCAGCAAATTCGCTTCTAAAATGTCCGCAATTACCATGTGCCAGGACGATGTTACCCTTAGCCTGGGGAAGCACAGCCGAATAAGTACGAATCATAAGATTCTGCTTATTTTTAAAATGGCTCATGGCAAATATTACTGTAGCAGCCTTAGTCTCCATCTTGTCTGTTTCTTTTGAACAAACATCACCAAAAACTAATATACATCGCGTATGAAGAAAAACAGTTGAAACGACGGTATAATGCAATAATAGTTTAAAATCGCATTAATCAGCGTCTAATACTCAAATGTTAAACTAATAAAAATTTACGCAACGATGGAGATTGATGGCGATATCTTACATTTAACCATTTTAATGGGCCAATCCCCACAGTTTAGACAGCATAACATGTGTAATGTTATCTGTCGACTATATTCTCATGTAATATAATCAACATAAACAGAGCTATCTGTAAAACAACTTGCAACTGTTCACATCTTTAAAACCGATAATTTATTCATAATATAAGGTTTATGTGCGGTACACTTAGCTGTCTATGTTCAGGAACGAAAGGTTCAATATTATAATTCTAGGGTTACACAATGCTTTATTTACTCCAGGTGCATACTTTGGTAATTGACGGCCACATTGAGTAGACGTACATGGGTCTATTGTTTTCATGTGTTCCAACGATCACGTTTGCGTCGTAACATCATGCATGGAGTTATTCATTTCTTTTGATATCCTGTATCGCCGCCGTTCACATATGTGTTATCAATGTGTGGTTGTTGGTCATTGTATTGCATCATGTTGTTTCCTTGATCCCAGTATTCAGGCATCATGGGCACCGGTTGCGCATATGCCGCAGCCATGTACGGATGTTGTGCCATTTGCATCATATGCTGATTCATAGGCATCATGTTCATACCAGTAGGGTATACCATCATGGTTGGTGGCATACTCATTGGCCTAACACCCATTCTGGCTCTAGCAAGTTGATTAGCATAGGAGTTAGCTTGCATATGTCCAGTCGGCATGTTCATAACATATTGCGATCGGTCCGTCATATATTGTGGCGGCGCGTTGTACATCATGGGCTGTAGCATTGGCTTTTGCATAGGGTTGGTCATCATGGTAGGGTGTGAAACCATCATGCCCATGTGCTGAGGGTTCATCATAGCAGCCATTGGATTGCTCATCATCATTGCATATTCGGGGTTCATGATCATATGATTGTTCATCATCGGCTGTGGTTGTACCTGATCGACAAGTAAATTTTGAGCATTATTCAACATTTCCTCTTGATAATTCATCATCAATACATCTTGACATTGTTGTGCCACATGTCTAACTTGTTGTATGCTCGGTGCTAGATAACTTGGTATTTTAGTTAGAGACTTCCTTTGTTTAGGACGACTTTGGGCACGTAATAGTAAAACAGATGTGACGTCAAAGTCCACCTTCCTTTTATGTCCGTCAGCTTCCACTGTTTCAATGGCACCATTCAACGTTATTTCCACAGGAGCAGGGCATGAAGTAAGTGGCAATGTAATCTGTTTGGGTTCTGGATTTTTGCGGGTACTATACCATGGGCAACGTCGATAATGAGTATATGCGATACACTTCCGTTCCTTCACCTTTTTGACAGCTCTATATCAATATTTACATAGTTTCATGTAAACTTACTGTTCTGAGAATAACTCGATTGAATGTTGGATACAATAAACCCTAAGGGAAATGGTTGGGAATAGTTCCGAGTTAGGGTAAAGGTTTCTTACTATAGTCTCGATTTCGGAAGAGTTGTGATATGGAGACTCTTTTACATACGCTCCTTCCACCCAAGCACAGGTGGTGTGGAATATAACATTGCATCTTGGATGTGCACATGTCAGCATGAATCCACCATTCACACTACAAATTTTACATATTTCGGTATCGTTGTTCACCACATTCCTTAATTCCCATCTGCTTAATGCTACCCACTCTTGGCATACCACTCTTGGAAGCAGCAGCGCTACGCAATGTAAGTGGATCCATTTTACAGGTGATCCTTGCTGTATCTTTTTACCCATCATCTCTGTTACACGTTTGAAAGCTCCTCCACTGCTATAACAGGCACAGCATACAACGTTGTTACACGTCGCAGTTTTACTATTTGCGTTCATGAGAACTTCATACTCACAAGGCTCGCAATACCAATCGTTCTTATATGTGCCCGCTTTACTGTCGGTTGGAGCTGGCTCTGGTACCGAATTTTTGTATGCGATGTAGCACTTGTTGTGGACTCTAATGTAACAACGTGCACATTGAGTCATGGTTTGCTTTTGTGCTTGTTCCGACATAAGACATACTGAACAGAACTCCTTATCATCGGTCTCAAGTGTACTTTCAGCTTTCAGCTGCAAAGTCTTTGCATTATTTGTTTCCTTTTGACTTTCATATTCAAATACGTTATTGAACATTTCCACAGCATACATAAAAAACTGACGAAAATGAGACCACCTTGTCATTTGCAAGGTGAGCTTAACATATTGACTAATCATTCCAGCATCCTCGTGCAAACGATTTTGATAAGACACTTCTATTGATAATGATTTCAATAAACGTTGTTTTTGTTCTTCAATAGCTTTGTTAACACTTCGTAGAATAGCAACGAGAACATTCGCCTGTCTGTTGACAAAGTTCAGGTCAGCAGCTTCATCTTCCGGATCATAAAGCATATTTGATTGGACATCTTCAATATTCAATATACCGTCGAACAAAGTTTTACCCTGTCCTGAATATTCATCGGAGAGCTTCAAAGGGGTAATCAACGTTGTATGTAGGTAACCTTCGACTGATGGTGTAACATTCCAGCTGAATCCACCCAAAGTTCTTCTTTCATTGTAGTCGTTTGTTTTCTTTTCAGCCTTATCTTTTGGTAAATGTATAATGGGAATTACTCTGCCTGATTTCGGCAAATAATATGCTAATCTGAGTACTCTCTTAAGATACTCATATTCAAGCATTCCGATAGCGATGTAGTCCAGCAACATGCTTTTTATAGTTCCATGGCGCTTCGATTTTAAAACAGCAACGGAAAGCCACGCTGCTCTATTACCGAATTTTACTAAAACAAAATGAGGTCTGTGTGTCCTATATCCATAAACTTCCATGACCTCCATTGCCGAATGAATCATTCGATTATCATAATGTGGTGACACATGTTCGACAGGAGTACTGGGTCTAACCAATGGTTCTAAAAATTCAGGTAAATCAGCATAAGATTCCGCAGAGCTTTCCACTGACCGCGAAGCGCTGTTATTTTCCATTTCTGCTTCTTCTGATGTTTTTAGTAATGTTGACCGCTGTCGCAACTGCATTGACATAGAATTTGTTATATTCATAATAGACGGTTCTGACTCTAGCGTCAGCCTACTTATGTCACTTGGAGATTCAACACATCCATCCAAGGAGAGTACCATTCTTAGATCACTATTCAAATCACACGTTTCTATGTTATGCGGAAGTGATGGCTGTAACAAATCAGCATTAAACTTGGCAAATAGTATTTTGTATATGTCCCAATCAAATTTCTTCACATTCCTTTGACTTCCATTCCGTCTAATTGCGAGATATTCGTCGACCAAGAGGCATCGTCCATCCGATGGCATAAGACCCATTTGCTGTAACAATAGACTTCCATCACTGCCGGTTAACATCTGGTTGTCTGCCAAATGTTCCTCCTTAGACCTTCCATGAGATGCAACTCCTCGGGTAGAAGTTGTTTTACGATCCTTCTTTGTTTGTTGTTTTGCATCCTTACCTCTTGTAGTGATGTTAGATGCTTCACTGACAGTGGATCTCGAAGACGGTGGTGTAGTTGAATCCACTGAAGATGACGCATTGGAGAACACGCTTGCCATGGCAGTTCGTAAATCATCATGACTAAAAATAGATGATATCTTTTCGTAGAATTGCTGCTCAACCAAATCTATTTCAACTGAATTTTGGTGTAAATGGCATAGCGTAAATCTATAATGCGGCATCTTAGCACGTCCATTTTCTCTGCTGATGATGACTAAACCTTTCTGGTTACAGTTCAGATGGTAATAGTTAATGCAATGCCCTACGGCACATTTAAAAAAAGCTCCTCTTGCGCCACAAAATATACACTTATTATTCACATCATTTATGGTTAAAAGTTGGAATGGCATTTCACAGATCTTGGATAAGGCATTAATACCATAATCGCTATGGCTTCCTAAACAAATGAGTGAATCATAGTGCATCATAAAATATTGAAACAGAGCCAATATGATGCATTGGGTATGACAGTCGACACTTTTATTGTCCAATTTATAGGACGTTGGGGTCATTCTTTTACACCATGCACATAGTAACCTGCGCTCCGGATAAGTCACATCGAATCTTGAAAGAACACATCCTTCAAAAGACCAATTGACCTCACTAGTATCTGTGCGTTCAGTGAAAATGGTAGCTGGAGTTTTCATTTTGGACTGCAATTGATTTATATCATGGAATGAGCCTTTGCATAATGGGCATACATCCCACAATAAGCTTAGCTTCGCAACACAGCAGAGTTCAGAGCCTTATCCATATATTTAATTTTTCATTAAGGTCAGATTAGGCATCGATGGTCACTCATCTACAGTGTTCATTATCCACTGAGTGAGATGACCGATTAATGTCCTAAACCGTCTTTGGGTATTTCGTAATATTAGTTGAATTTATCACTACATATTATCTTACAATGTTACCAGTGGCTTACAACTGGATTATCCTTAACATATTGCGCGGATTCCCTCCATCATCCATCGTGAATTTAAAGTTAATAACATTACTACCTTGTAAAATGCACAATTTAGTATAAACTCGTTGACTATTGAGTTGAACAATTCCGCTTGCGGTCTTACACTGTGGGATTCGTGTGCGTGTTCAGTTGTTCACTTGACCGGTGGCAGCAGTTGGCGTTCATGATGCCATATTGTCTATTATCATGAAATTACTAAATTAGCCTAATTACTACATAATAATTTGGGTTACGTTAAATAGTATAACAACCCTTTGGCTACGGTGTGTAGAAAATGATGTGTTAATTAGTTCTAGAGTTTCAGAGACACTTTGGTGAAAAACTGTCTTCATCATCGTGTTGTTATATAATATATTGTTCTAATCAATAAATCGTATAGCTACATGATGTTGTATAACTAATTTACGTTGGTGTTTTATGTATCTCGTTTCTAGGATGGGTGAATTACATAGCTTCCACATTTTTTTTCGTGATTCTTGTATACATCGCTATTTATGTAGTTATGCTGCGTTAAATGCCGTGAGGCAGTGTACCGGATCGGATTGTGCTCGAGATAAAGCATCGGATGATATTCCTGATGATTTGGATCGGAATGGTTCTACTGGTATAGTGGTTCCCCCTGAGCTTTCTAAGTACAATACGGAATATGAAAAATTGCTAATTGGATTTATATCTGGATTGTCATCATTTTGCAAAACAATCCATGTGACAAATGGATTGGAGTCTAACTGTGGGTTATCTGTATCACATTTCAACGTTTGCGCAACATCTGATTTTAAGATTCATTATTTTGAAACCCTGACAGGTGGGTTATTTTCATGGTTGCTATATTACACAGGTTACAAGCTTGTTTGCATTACATCGCCAGACGTCAGTAGCTTAGAGTTGACTCTAAGTGCTATATATACTGATCTCATTGTAAAAATGGTATTATACAATCCCCTATACACAGTCGGCGGGATGATTATCAATTCTGAGTTTGACACAATTGTGGCCAAAACGTTACGTGCAAACTTGTAAGATAAAAATCAGTCAACGCAAGGTAATTCTCTGTATATACCGTCTCTTTGTGACAGAAGCACCACCTCACTTTGCTTCATGTATAGTCGTTTAATTAGTCTCCGCTCAGCTATTTTAGCATCCTTCCTACTTGTCAGTTTCAACACAATTGTATGTGCTTCAGCCCAGCACAAATATTGAGAGTTCTGTGTTTCGCAACCCATTGTATTCCGCATGTATGTTGTAGTAGATATATCATGGTTCATAAAATTCATAGCCATATATTTTTCCAAAGTGATAACAGGTTTCGATCTATGTGCCTTGAGTCTTAGTTCGAGATTCCCGCTTTCTCCTACGTAAATAGCTATCTTTTCTTGGGGTTCATGAACAGTGGTGTTTCCACACGTATTAGTGGATTCTTTTAAAGGAATAAGCATGATATATAACACTGGTGCATTGTTTAACATTGGTGGGGGCATTCCGTTAGGGTATATATGTACAATCTCCTTTGGGTTTGTACAAATACGCATGTTCCCTAGAGATGAAAGCACCAGCTCTGCAGCTGGATGTAATTCCATTGGTAAATCATCCGGTAATGTGACCTGTAGAGTCGTATTTGTAGAATCATTTGTCTTTTGTGCTAATGGAACCAGTTGTTGCAGCAGTTTGCTGTTTTGAAATTCGAATGAAAAGCAAATACGATCTGAGTCGTTCGTAACCAATGTTATTGTGTTTTTTTCTAATACAATTTTATAATGATGGCATCCTGGGTTTGTAATATAATCTGCATTGGTATTTGTTGCAATAATGGCTGTACATTTCTTTTGTTCCAGAGAATCTACCACATACGACAATACAGCTGCACAACATCTTAATTTCATGATGCATAACCCACCTTTTGCGTAAGCATCACACATGTTCGAACCAAGTTCATCAATGATTACAAGGCTTTTTTCATCGGCGGAGTCAAGGATCTCCGTTAGACTTTTAACATTGTACTCAACGGATGACATATCCACCGGTAATTTATTCCTGGTGAAAGAGTGGTACATAATATTGCTATATATTGGTATATTAGATCCTTTAGAGCAAGGTACATACAGTCCTGTACCACATTTATGTAACATTCACCGTGCTTACCTGATTGTGCTGCTACAGTTGCCGCAAGGATTGCGGAGAGAATTGTAGACTTTCCGGAATTGTTGCTCCCTCTAATTATGTTAACACCACTAAGAGATACAGTGAGTGGTATAGCTTCATCTTGGTCATCCATGTGCGGAATCAAGTTTTTATAGATTATGGTTCTGTCGGGTGATATGTTTGGATGTGACCACCCCTTAGCCGTAGCCATTGAGACGTGAGCTGCTAGTGTCTGTACAACAACTACACAATGAGACGCTAGCACCAGATTTTGTGCATATTTAGCTAATATCCTTGCCCTTTGAGAGAGCGCTTGTTGTGCCTTATACTTTGCAATCGAGCATCTATTACGGTAATTTAACATAGCTTGAGTGACTTCGTTGTTAATATAACCTGTGATTAGTTGATTGTCTATAACGGCCTGTGTCATATATTAATAATGTTTCATGATATAGTACCTCAGTGCTTCGAAGATTCTTGTGGTGTTCCACATTGGTGATTTTTTTAAATATTACGTAATTATCATTAATTACTATATTTGAAGACTCTGTATTTGCAATGTGAGTTTGCAGTTCAGTAGCAATGTAACTTCTCCATTTTGACGGTTGGGTAATATCGATTGCTGCCATTTCTGGAACAGTGATGAAATATGTAGCTACCGCCTGAATAAGCTGACATGCTGCAATGTCCACTTGGTATAATTCTTTCACGATGTATGAAGGATGCATCCCATTAAATGTGGATTCCTGTGAAATATAGGAATCTACGTGGGAACTTACTTCTTTTTGGAAAAGTTCGTCCAGTGCGTGGATACCTGTAGATGGAATAATTCTATTGTTGTGCATAACATTTCTAATGACTTGTTGGCATATTTCTACATCTTCTGTTAGTTTATCTATATTGGAAGCAAGATTTAAATCGCTGGCGGCAATAACATGAATTTTCTTTTTTATGGTGTTAGGTAATGAACGACTGTAATACAGATATGCATCCAGTGTATGTTGCAGTTCCGTCATTATAACGGTGTCAATCTGCAGATATTACAATTTCTTTAAGCACTTACTTTATATTGAGAAACAATGCACTTAATTTTATTTGGTGTTATTGGTGCCTCATATAAAATAGATACTTGTGTTGTTGCCAGTTTTTCCACGACATATTTAACGTTAGCAGCAATATTTGGGTCAGATAAATGTGAAAGCATGTACAGCATATAAGTCTTCATATATCGCTGCGAATTATCTGGCAGCATATATCTATCGAGTCCCTTGGGCGATTCCTTACTACAGTCACGTTGGTCTAAACCCAATGCTAATGCTGTGAGTTTATTCAGGGGGTTAGGCATTTCACATGATACAACCATGCGTTTCACTTTGAATTTACTATTGATTCCTAAACGTATTTTTATATTACGGCACACTGTTTCGTGGAAGGCTTCTGTGCTCCCATGTACCTACCTAAGTTATAACAGCCTTATTCAACCAACCTGTATTTGTTCGCAACGTTGTATGGTTGGTATTTGCATTAGTAAATTTTTCACTGAAACGTTACCTTGTTGGAATATAACAACCGTATGCTCTGTATTTTGAAGAAGGGTCATCGCTCCTGTGGTAGTTAGATGATCTCTTATAAATAGCGTTCGATTCACCGGATCAATTATAGATATGCTATATCCAGTTTTGTTATGTGTGATTCCAACTGCCGAGAAGTTCTTATGTGGAGTGTGGTTAGGCTTTGCTATAGGTGTATTTGTTTCAGCGGCCGACGCCTCATGTGAATATATGAGGCTTTTCTTGAGTACCATATAATGATCATTATCAGATGGCCATTCTAACGTTGTTATGGTTTTGTAAATGGCAATATGAATGCTATCCTTCTCTAAACTTTTCATTAGCTGCTCTAGTCGTTCTTGGGATATGACAACATGAGTCATATTATCTTTAGGGGGCATGATACCATATTCTACGCATATTACTGCGTCGACACCGTATGCGATATAACCCTCATCGTTCAGTACAACAATGACATGGCGAGGATGCTGTGATCTTGCTTTAACAAGCGCATCATCGAATTGACTCTGCACGTATGTCTTATACTTTGTCATAGATTTGGTAACCCTATTAGCTAAAACAATTGCATCTTGTCTTTTCAAATTGGACAACATATGCATCACTGCATTACCATGTTGAATAGTACTGGTTCCGGTTGAGTATTTACATTTTGGTCTATATGAATGTCGCCAGGTTATTCCACATGTAGAAGACAATCTTATTAAGCGGTAGATTCTAAATTCCTTCATCATAACTTCACAAATATATGCAATATTTTCCTTGAATTTTATTCCTTTATGAGATTCCTTGAAATTCACATCTTTTTAGAACATTATACACACATCAATATGATTGATATAGTTCAATAGGTTATTTTGAATATACTTTTAGTTGGAAGGTTTGTGGAATTACAAAATTTACTGCGTGTGTTTCATTTAGTGTGTAGCGTTAAGTGACAGGTTGAATAGAAGAGCATTTTCGATAATGTTCCAATTAAAAATCAGCATCTGTTGCGAATTTTTGTTCATCCTGGTTGGCCAAGATACCGGACTTCTGGTATTCTCCAACACGTTTTTCGAAAAAGTTGGTTTTCCCCTGAAGGCAATATAAGATATCACATTACGTCATACCTGGACCGAGATCAATTCCATCCATTCGAATGGGTTTTTGGTTTTGTAGACTGGTGGTACTCCTAATGCCTGGAGTAGTCTGTCTGCGACAAATTCGATATACTGTGCCATAAGCATTGAGTTCATTCCGATGAGGTCAGTAGGAAGGGAGTCACATACAAATACTCGCTCCACAGCTACTGCTTCTTTAATAATCTGTTGTACGCATTCGGCAGGTAGTTTGTGCTTCAGTTTACTATATATGAAACATCCAAAATCTGCGTGTAGTCCTTCGTCCCTTGCAATAAGTTCGTTGCTAAAGGTCAACCCTGGCATGAGACCACGTTTTTTAAGCCAAAATATAGCACAAAAACTTCCAGAAAAAAATATGCCTTCAACTGCTGCATATGCAACCTGTGAAATAATAATCATTAAACAAAGTCTGAGGTAGTATCACCTGATTTTAACTTACAATACGTTCGGCGAATGATTTTTCATCGTTCATCCATTTCGCCGCCCATATAGCCTTATCACGGACAGCATCAATAGTTTCTATCGCTCTGAAAAGCCGATCCTTTTCTGCTTCATCTCTAATGTATTGCTCAATCAGCAGGCTGTAAGTTTCAGAGTGTATGTTTTCGACTGTAATTTGGAAACAATAGAAAAATTTAGCCTCTGGTAATTTGACATCTTTGAGAAATCTTAATGCCAAATTTTCAAGCACAATTCCATCGCTGGGTCAATGTGAATTACATTCCATTAAACACACCTGGCGGCAAAGAAGGCTAGTACATTTTTAATAAAATGATGTTCCCCCTCGGTAAGAGTACCCCAATCTTTGAGATCAGACGATAAATCTATTTCTTCTGAAGTCCAGAATGATGCTTGTGCCTTTTTATACCATTCCCAAAAATCAGGGTATTTGATGGGATACAATCCCTAAAGTAACGTTATATCAGTACTCTTAGATGGAAGAACATAAGAATACACACTTACATTCCTGTTAGGATCTTCCACGAGAATGAATTCCTCCGATTGCAGAGCCTTCATGCGCGAGCTCAAGTCATCTGTAGACAGACTATCAGTCATTTTGTTTATATTTTATACGAATATAAATATGAGATTACATATAGAAATTGTTTATAAAAGTGTGTAATATAAACAAAATTTATTTATTAATAATGCGCATTTTTTGATTTATATAAATGTTCGGTGGTGTTATCAAATTATTAATGTATCAATACATTTTTATCATTATCGCATATGATGACAATATAACACTACATTTCGTATTTAATGATCGATTTAACAGCATACTATATTTGCATAAAGTGACTGATCATTAAGCAACCAATAATCTAATGACAACATAGCATCCTAGCCGCAATAGTAATATTGAATTTTTATCTCAACAGTAATTGTAATTACTACATCTCAAAATCGTCATAGATTCCCACAGATCGATATATTAACCCATCCACAAACACAAAAAATGCTATATAACGAATGAAACAAGAAATGAAAAAAGTACACCTTAGTTTCAATGTAGTTAATATGCCATGACAGCGCATTGATTCACTTCTTAGCAGCCTTTTGGGCAGACTTGGTGACCTTGGCAGATGAACCGGGCTCCTTCTTCTCAACTGACTTAATGACACCCACAGCAACAGTCTGCTTCATGTCACGAACAGCGAAACGACCAAGAGGAGCATACTCAGTGAAGGATTCGACAACCATGGGCTTCATTGGCTTGAGCACAACCATGGCAGCGTCACCGTTCTTGATGGTCTTGGGGTTTTCCTCAAGAGATTTACCGGTACGCTTGTCCATACGGCTGGTGATCTCTTCGAATTTACATGAAATGTGAGCGGTGTGGCAATCGACGACGGGGCAGTAACCGGCCTTAATGGTACCAGGGTGGTTGAGCACAATGACCTGGGCAGTGAAGGAAACAGCAGCCTTGGCAGGGTCGTTCTTAGAATCAGAGGCAACGTGACCACTGCGAATGTCAGAAGTAGAAACGTTCTTTACGTTGAAACCGACGTTGTCACCGGGGTAAGCAACCTCAACGGTTTCGTGGTGCATTTCAACGGATTTGCATTCAGTGGTGATTGGGTTAGGAGCAAAGGTTAGAATCATACCAGCCTTCAACATACCAGTTTCAACACGACCGACGGGGACGGTACCGATACCACCGATCTTGTAGACACCCTGGAGGGGAAGACGAAGTGGCTTGTCAACGGGCCTCTTTGGGGGTTCCATCTGATCAAGGGCCTCGACCAATGTCTTTCCCTTATACCAGGGCATGTTGGTGGAACGCTCAACCATGTTGTCTCCCATGAAACCGGAGATGGCAACGAAGGGCACCTTCTCAATATTGTAACCGACCTTCTTGAGGTAACCCTGGACTTCCTTCTGGATTTCACTGTAACGGTCCTCCTTGTAGTCGCACTTGTCCATCTTGTTAATGGCACAGATGATCTGTTTGACACCAAGGGTGAAAGCCAAAAGAGCGTGCTCACGGGTCTGTCCTTCCTTGGAGAAAGCGGCCTCGAAACCACCAGCCTCAGCTGGTACAACAAGCATAGCAACATCGGCTTGAGAAGTACCCGTAATCATGTTCTTGATGAAGTCACGGTGACCAGGGGCATCAATGACGGTGTAGTAGTACTTGGTGGTCTCGAACTTCCATAAGGTAATATCAATAGTAATACCACGTTCACGTTCACTCTTCAGCTTGTCCAAAACCCAGGCGTACTTGAAAGAACCCTTACCCATATCAGTGGATTCCTTCTCGAACTTTTCAATGGTACGCTTGTCAATACCACCAAGCTTGTAGATCAAGTGACCAGTAGTGGTCGACTTGCCACTGTCGACGTGGCCAATAACGACCAAGTTAATGTGAGTCTTCTCCTTCGGCATTTTCGTAAAGTTGCAATAAATTATATCTGAGACAACATTAGTATCGGCAAACACAATTGAAAAAACGTTAAATCAAGCATTAAATAACACAAATGTCTAAACACATCAGTGTATATAATAGCCTCAAAAGTAGAATATACACACAGCAGCTCGACAAGAAGTAGTCGCCTGCTTCATGAAATAACACCACCCACAAAGCAAAATGACAGGGGCCTGACTTACATCACAAAAGTGCGTTGTTGGCGATATAATCACTATTCGCGATAACAGAATAAATATGTTTAAAACATATAAGTGATCATATAAGATCAGCGTTGGTCTATTGCTCATATGGTGGGGTACATATACCAGCCATACCATGAGAGGTAGCAAGAGTCTTCATTAGACAAGCTATGACATTACACATTAATTTTTATTCAATCCATTATCCAATATTGACTTAGTCTGTTCTATCGTTTACTTTATATATTCCCTATTTGATTGATTACATTTTTGCAAGTCGTACTAATTGTTACATACTATAGTACATTATTAGTATCAAAAACACACAATACTTTTTGGCTATGTCTATTAAAATCAAGAAGCATTATATTTTGCTGTGGAAGTATAGGATCTACTCAAATATGTCACACATTTTTTCTTTTGTCATGAAAAACTGCTGGAAAAAAATCAATTGATATATAAATAAACTTATATAAACCACGTAATAAATGAGATAAATAAATATATGTCATGTATAAATTTGGGGTATAATTTTAATTGTAGAAGGTGGAGATAGTACGGTAAAAACTGAGATGATATATAATATATGATGAATATATAAACTTGACAGGTCAAGATTACTTGATCAGATTTAATTAGTTGTGATAAAGCGGAAATTCCCATATATGTCATCCCGTTAAAGGTATTAATAGCATTTTAAGAATATATTTCACAAATATGATATACCATACATCTGATAGAATTATGCATCGATATTCGTCGTTATAGGCTTAGTTGCGCACAACGAAAAGGTATGTGTATATACTTAATTATATTTCAATCAAACGATGGGTGACAAATGTGTGGCGTGGAGCAAAGCAAAACAGCACCACAACCTTTACAAAGGGATCTTCATTAGTCCTTTGCAGTGTCTTTATAACTTAATAAAGTAATTCCACGCAAGAATAGTGATTATATCGCCAACAACGCACTTTTGTGATGTAAGTCAGGCCCCTGTCATTTTGCTTTGTGGGTGGTGTTATTTCATGAAGCAGGCGACTACTTCTTGTCGAGCTGCTGTGTGTATATTCTACTTTTGAGGCTATTATATACACTGATGTGTTTAGACATTTGTGTTATTTAATGCTTGATTTAACGTTTTTTCAATTGTGTTTGCCGATACTAATGTTGTCTCAGATATAATTTATTGCAACTTTACGAAAATGCCGAAGGAGAAGACTCACATTAACTTGGTCGTTATTGGCCACGTCGACAGTGGCAAGTCGACCACTACTGGTCACTTGATCTACAAGCTTGGTGGTATTGACAAGCGTACCATTGAAAAGTTCGAGAAGGAATCCACTGATATGGGTAAGGGTTCTTTCAAGTACGCCTGGGTTTTGGACAAGCTGAAGAGTGAACGTGAACGTGGTATTACTATTGATATTACCTTATGGAAGTTCGAGACCACCAAGTACTACTACACCGTCATTGATGCCCCTGGTCACCGTGACTTCATCAAGAACATGATTACGGGTACTTCTCAAGCCGATGTTGCTATGCTTGTTGTACCAGCTGAGGCTGGTGGTTTCGAGGCCGCTTTCTCCAAGGAAGGACAGACCCGTGAGCACGCTCTTTTGGCTTTCACCCTTGGTGTCAAACAGATCATCTGTGCCATTAACAAGATGGACAAGTGCGACTACAAGGAGGACCGTTACAGTGAAATCCAGAAGGAAGTCCAGGGTTACCTCAAGAAGGTCGGTTACAATATTGAGAAGGTGCCCTTCGTTGCCATCTCCGGTTTCATGGGAGACAACATGGTTGAGCGTTCCACCAACATGCCCTGGTATAAGGGAAAGACATTGGTCGAGGCCCTTGATCAGATGGAACCCCCAAAGAGGCCCGTTGACAAGCCACTTCGTCTTCCCCTCCAGGGTGTCTACAAGATCGGTGGTATCGGTACCGTCCCCGTCGGTCGTGTTGAAACTGGTATGTTGAAGGCTGGTATGATTCTAACCTTTGCTCCTAACCCAATCACCACTGAATGCAAATCCGTTGAAATGCACCACGAAACCGTTGAGGTTGCTTACCCCGGTGACAACGTCGGTTTCAACGTAAAGAACGTTTCTACTTCTGACATTCGCAGTGGTCACGTTGCCTCTGATTCTAAGAACGACCCTGCCAAGGCTGCTGTTTCCTTCACTGCCCAGGTCATTGTGCTCAACCACCCTGGTACCATTAAGGCCGGTTACTGCCCCGTCGTCGATTGCCACACCGCTCACATTTCATGTAAATTCGAAGAGATCACCAGCCGTATGGACAAGCGTACCGGTAAATCTCTTGAGGAAAACCCCAAGACCATCAAGAACGGTGACGCTGCCATGGTTGTGCTCAAGCCAATGAAGCCCATGGTTGTCGAATCCTTCACTGAGTATGCTCCTCTTGGTCGTTTCGCTGTTCGTGACATGAAGCAGACTGTTGCTGTGGGTGTCATTAAGTCAGTTGAGAAGAAGGAGCCCGGTTCATCTGCCAAGGTCACCAAGTCTGCCCAAAAGGCTGCTAAGAAGTGAATCAATGCGCTGTCATGGCATATTAACTACATTGAAACTAAGGTGTACTTTTTTCATTTCTTGTTTCATTCGTTATATAGCATTTTTTGTGTTTGTGGATGGGTTAATATATCGATCTGTGGGAATCTATGACGATTTTGAGATGTAGTAATTACAATTACTGTTGAGATAAAAATTCAATATTATTATTGCGGCTTAATTTGCCGCAATAATATGAAATTGTATGCAAAATTACTATATACTATTCTCAATTATTTGAATCTCTTTGTGCGAGTTTCTTCCATAAGCTGCTCAAATAGCTTCAAATTATATTCTAAATCATTATCAGTGCGCCAAAAGGGTGTATATATATTATGTGTAAATAATACGTCTTGTTTTGTAGCCAATTCTGGTCATAGTGGAACTGAAATTCGGGGATTTGTCTTTAGACATAATCCTTCATCATACACACCAAAAATTCGTTCTTTTCCCAAAGTAAAAGTACGATTCGCGCCCTCGCCAACTGGAGACTTACATGTAGGAAATTTACGCACCTTCATATATAATTATCTTTTTGCTCTGAAGCATGATGGAACTGTGATATTGCGCGTGGATGATACAGATATTTCCAGAGAAATACCAGGATCAATAGATAGAATAGTTGGTGATTTCAAGTAAGTGTGGTATGAGAAAATACACTGTTGTAGATGGCTGGGTTTTAAATGGTCTAAAGGTCCAGGAAGCTCTGCTGCTGATAACGATTCTTACTATCAATCAAATAGACAACATGCATATAAGTGAGTAGAAACATTTATTGTCTTATTTTTAAACAGAGAGGTGGCTGAACTCTTGTTACAAACAGGGAAAGCGTACCGCTGCTTCTGCAGCAAGGAGGATGTCGAGCGCCGCAGGAAAAATGTACGTGGTCAATATGCAGATATCATAATGCACAGAGCGAGGAGGATAACTCCCAAATCACTTACGATAAGACGTGTAGTCATGTCACAAGTGAGGGTGTAGAGGTTGCTTTAAAATCGGGTAGGAAATATACTGTCCGATTAAGGTAATATCATTGTTACAGTGCGCCACTCGTTTTCAGGTCACCACCTAATGAGGAAGATTTCATTATCTTAAGATCAGATGGTACAGCAACATACAACTTTGCTTGTGCCGTTGATGATCATGAATTCGGTATTACACATGTCATCCGTGCGGTGGATCACCTGGACAACACTTATAAGTAGGTCTATTATACTTGTCTACGTAAATATTATAAGGCAAATACAAGTATTACAAGCTATTGGTACGGCAATTCCTGCATACAAACATTGTTCGTTGTTGCGAAACTTAGATCTAAGTAAAATATCGAAAAGGGATAATGACTGCTTGAAACTATCTAAGTTACGGTATGTAAATATATGTTATTACACAATATAGCAGTACTATGGGTTTTTCTAAGTTGCCGATAATCAATTATCTTGCTTTTCTTGGTACCAGATATGCCGACGATCCGATGTGCTATGATCTGAAGACGCTGTCGCAGAAGATTGAATTGGATGACCTAAGCTTTGCGCCCATAGCTTTTAACATTGATAAGTTAAAATGGCTAAATAAACGTTATTTGACGACAATTGGATATAAAGACTTTACGGCACAATTGAAGGAATATATAGATAATGGTTACAGTGGAACTCTATTATTCCCCAAGGATGACTTTATGGGCATAGTGGAGACGTCTCCTCATTTTCTGAAAAACGGTGTTCATACGTTATATGATTACGTCGTTATGATGGAGTCAGCATTGGGTTACAAGCCACCGGCGTTCGTAGCTGCGGGTCATTGCGGTAATTGATTAGTACTCTAACTAATTATGACCCTAGGTTACGGTGGAGTGTTTTTGGACGCTGAATCTCAACGGTTTCTTGAAACATTTATTGAGTGGGCTCAACAGTTGATTTCTGCAAGGTAATCCGCAAGTAACATTACTTATAATACTCAGTGATGTCGGTGAATCGATATATAAATTAGCGAGAGACATGTTCAACAGTGACGAGTTTCTTGCTATAGGAGGCAAACAACACCTACCGGTTGTACGATATGCACTTACGGGAACAACAACAGGGCCGCCTATTTCTACCTTAGTACGTCTACACTATAGTGACACATAGAAAACAGATTGACCTGTGGAGCATGGCTGCCGAGAAAATGCTACCTGGATTCGTCTCATTACGCGAGCGAATCGTAAGGATGCGCGATATTGACTTACGAAGCCCTGATCCTTTGAGTAAAATGCTATTCGAAACTGAGCCAAAGCTATCGAATATAGAATATTAAAAAACATATTATCTTGGCCAAGAGAGGAGTTAACAAGTAATGACATCAGAGAGTGTGCAATATGATCAATGAACTTGGCGAATTGCGTTCATGATACAAAGCACAGTTGCATATGGCAAGATCATAATAATAAATGAATACACATTAAACAACAACTTCAAGATGTAACAAATGTATTTATTCTTAGAAAATACTTATACCCAATGAATCTTTACACTGCTTTACGGTAATGTGTAATTGACGTTACACTAGGACCCGCGTCATATAGGGCCCTAATAAAGCATAATCAGCATCAATATATACCATTGTAATTTCATTAGATTTGTTACAAATCATTAGGTACGGCAAATCGCCGTGCCTTTACTCCATAACCGTGAGATGAGTCACATCAGCCTCGCGGATGGCTCAAGATGAAGGGTTACCACAAGCTTGAGAAAATTGGTGAGGGTACCTACGGAGTGGTCTACAAAGCGCAAAACGATCACGGAGAGATTTTTGCGCTAAAGAAGATTAGAGTCGAAGAGGAAGATGAGGGAATTCCCAGCACAGGTTGGTCAGCAACATCTTTGATAACATCCGGTAGCAATACGCGAAATAAGTCTGCTCAAGGAACTACACCACCCAAATATTGTTTGCTTGCGTGACGTCATACACAGCGAGAAGTGCTTAACACTTGTTTTTGAGTACCTGGATCAGGATCTCAAAAAGTTGCTGGATGTTTGCGATGGAGGTCTTGAAACATCGACTGCCAAATCATTCCTTTATCAATTACTTAAAGGTGTGGCTTATTGCCACGAACATCGCATTCTACACCGAGACCTTAAGCCACAAAATCTGTTGATAAACCGTAAAGGTATATTGAAGTTAGCCGATTTCGGTCTTGCCAGGTAATTCTTTGTTGGATGCAAACAATTCTTACAGGGCCTTTGCAATCCCGGTACGCAGTTACACGCACGAGGTGGTAACTCTATGGTACCGTGCACCCGATGTCCTCATGGGATCTAAAAAGTATTCCACAGAAGTCGACATTTGGAGTGTGGGTTGTATATTTGCAGGTGAGTCCATACATTTATTGATCAATTGACGCAGAGATGATAAACGGCGTGCCGCTGTTCCCCGGAGTATCGGAGCAGGATCAGCTTAAGCGTATATTTAAAGTTCTCGGATCACCAAATGTCGGTACATGGCCGGGAGTGGTCGATCTCCCAGCGTACAATCCTGACATGGATCAATTTGAAAAGCAGCCATGGAACGTTATCGTGAGTATATGTTTGTAAAAGCGTCATTGTACACCAGGTTCCCAAGCTAGGTGGAGCGGGAGTAGATCTCATTTCAAAGATGCTACAACTGGACCCGTTCCAGAGAATATCGGCTCGTGATGCTTTGTGCCACGAGTACTTCAATGATGTGTCCGAGAACGGCGTTACAGATGTCTAACTATAGACAGCAGCGTCTTTTGCAGAAGCCAATGTTCCTTAGACCTCTTATATAATAACCATTTAGTTATATCAACGCTTCATTTCCTT
The DNA here is from genome assembly GCF_000165395.2 of Babesia bovis T2Bo. Lineage (NCBI taxonomy): Eukaryota > Apicomplexa > Aconoidasida > Piroplasmida > Babesiidae > Babesia > Babesia bovis. The sequence continues at coordinate 1,470,500 of NW_026261571.1, forward strand.
TTCAGGAAGGAATGAGTTGCTCGATGCTGTATTCATTAGTTGTAGTGTTTTATCCAACATACCCATTCCAACACGACGTATCTCATCACCAGTATATATATCTGGCTTCCGCGTGTTGAATATATCAAATCTATTGTATATGTAATGTAGATTATAGGGCTTACGATTCCATTATACGAGTATAGTTGACACCGTCATCAATGGTCCACCCCTAGAAAATTTGATATGACACAATAATAACATACATCGTTCTTAACTGTACACTGGTAGTGCCTAGAAGCTTCTCCAGCGCATTTTGAAACATAATTATGAGGAAAACGCCTCATGCAACGTACAAGTTTGTACCTGGGATGAAGTGATATAATGTAACGCAGGCATTACCATGTTGAAACGCAAGGATGCTTCTTGTCATCGTTACGCTGACGGCGTTGTAGCTTATAGAGTATTTCCTTAGCTTGCCACCAAAGTATGCGAGGTGTAGACTCCGAACGTTTCAGAATCTGTTGCAATAATGATTGTGCGCCTTCTGAAGGCGCCATTCAAGCAGTATACTACAATAAGCAAGTAATAATATTATAACAGCGCTTTTCGCTGTGTGACTGTCTTATATGTCCCACATGTGTAAGCGTTATTGTCTTCTGTCAAATTCAGGGATCCTATAACTATTTGTTAAATGCAGATATACAAATTACCTGCAACGCCTACCATACGCGTCATATGTATAAGCTCGACCTGAGTGCATATTACGGTGTTATTAACAACCATGTGTGTCGGAGGTAAACCTACCATACGAGTCATACACGATGTGCATTTTAGCACTCTTCCTGCTTACATTGGACCTATGAAAGTTGAATACAACTTTATATAACTTACATAACTTCGCTGCCGAACCAAAAGAGAAACGATAGAGGTAGCAGAATCACTGGAGCTAACTTCCTCAAAATAAAAAACAAATATCTTAGTGTATAGGGAGGAATAAAGTTGAAGAACTCAATGATCCGAATGGGATCGTTGAAACCCGAGTTATTCATCGATGATTTGAATTTTTCAGCTCCACGCTAGGGGAATAATTAGACAATGCACTTACTAACACGTACCCTTAACTTGTCAGTTTCCATTTCCTGCCACTGGCGCCGCAGCTGCTCAGCTTCAGCGCGAAACTGTTCCTCAAAACTATGGGATGTATCATGGTAATAGTAGTTGGTAGAACTGCCACCAGTCTGTTGTGCAGTGCGTCGCCCGGTGTTAGAAAACGACGATTTACCAAAAGCTACATTTGTTTATGACACCAAATAGATTAACTACCATGGGAAGCATCGTAAGCCTGACGTTTGTCTCGATCGTATAATGTATTATAAGCTTCCTGGACCTCTTTAAACCTAGCAGCAGCGTTAGCACTTGGATTTAAATCAGGGTGATATAATTTAGCCTTCTTTATATATGCAGCCCTAATATCCTGCCTAGTGGCATTCTTTGCGATATCTGTGTAAATATGATCACATGGTAATAACGGTCTACCTAAAATGGCGTAGTAATTCTTCATGGGAATTGTTTATAATATCAAACAGCACTACTTCCACACATTTTGTTTCAATTATATAAAACAGTGATCAATAAAATATTCCTTATTACAAATCCAGGCACTCAATCCAACACATCGCAAACTTCACACATTGCGATAACTGCTAATAATGTTTCCCTATTGATACACCAAAAATATGGCAACCAATATAATTAAATAAATTATAGTGTCTAAATTGGATATAGCGCAACATGGAGGGATCCACATCACACGCACTGGAGCATCATCCATAGACAGTGATTAATTTTATACACATTTTAATTATATCGCAATGATCATAACTGTCTTTAGATATGTGAGTCGTTTCTTTGAAATCCAAGGTGAAATGTTCATAAAGACATTTGAATAATTCTAGACTTAATGGCACAATGGTAGCCTCCAAACGCCAAAATTCGCCGCCAATCAATCGCACTGGAGCCAATAATGCTGCAAACCAGGTTTGTGTAGACATATTGATTATACAATTCGCAGATAACTGTCGAGGCACAATCCGTGATCACATCAGCAGATTGTAGGTTTATTATAACTGTATTTCATCTTTCGTAGTGAAGCGTACGGGTTCTTATAAGGATTTAAGTACAGTAATTTACATTTGGGGTGGTATGTTTAGCAATTTTGCCATATTATGTATAGAAAATCCTGCTGCAAAAGCACCTGATGATACAAGTGCTGCAGTGAAAGAGGATTGGTTACCAGCTGTCTACCGCCATATATCGGATGTTCGCATAACAAGTGTTTCATGTGCCAAGACCTATCTTATGCTTCTTTCAAGTTGTAGAAGATTGTTTGCACTTGGAAGAGGGGACTATGGGCAACTTGGTCTGGGACAACAAGTACGCTTTGTAGGAGAACCTACAGCAGTTCCAATTCCACATCAGATAAAATCAGTAGTCTGTGCTAAAAACCATTGTGGAGCTATAGATGTCGGTGGCAAGCTATATACTTGGGGTCGTAGCGACCTTGCAGGTCATCCAGATGGGTTTGCCACGTGTTCACCCACTGAGCTAAAGCTTAATAACGGCCACTCCACTTGCCGCAGTATTGGTGTAAATGACACATTGACTGTATGCGTATTGGATGGAGGTGAATCTTTATATCAATGGGGAATTACATTCAGTGGCGAGGAAGTCTTCGAACCGCACTTGTTTTATTCGTTTGAGTATGAGCACATACGTCAGGTGGCGCTTGGTCGTAACTTTGGTATTGCTCTGTCGGATACAGGATCTGTATTTGGCTGGGGAGATCGCACATATGGTGAAACCATGACATCTGGGAACATCATGGAATTTTCATATTCACTCTTACCAAGACGACTGAGGCACCCTAATCTAAAGTCCATTGTTAGCATTGCTACTGGGGAACGCCATGTCTTGATGATCGACGACATTGGACGCATATGGTCAATGGGAGAAAATATGTATGGTCAATGTGGTGTACCTCCGGAGCATCATTGCGGACCCTGCAAGGTCGAAGTCGAGGACACTGCATTCCCAATAGAATATATAGCTTGCGGCCCTAGGCATTCAGCTTGTATAAATGCTGGTCACCAACTCTATACTTGGGGCCATTCTTCGGGGCACAAGCTTATATTCACCACTTCCGTTGATATGCTTGTTAAACAGCAGAGGCAGCCTGGAGTATCGGTACAGTCAGGCGTCCAGACTTGCTGCTGCAAACCGCAGCTGATATATAACACTCTACATGAGAAGGTAGCTTGTGTCGGTCTTGCTATGGACTATACAGTGGCGGTTACCGGCGAGGGTATAGTTTCCCCGGGTCCACAGATGATAGACAGCGACAGGTCCTCATGACAATATTATTTTAATATACCAATTGTCAACAAGTAGCTACTTTATAATGCGTTGTGATCTATTTGTATGTGGCAGTAGATTATGCAATTCAGTTTGGTGTTACAGTTTACCAGGGATGGTGAACAGCATTACTGCACTGAATACGTGTAATACCAGATCAGCATATAACTTATGCTGCAATTACATGACGATTACAATAAAATAGATTGTAACATCACCCAGATGTCAATATAACAATTTAAATATGGTAACTGTAGCATCAAAAAACACATTAACAACCTAGAACTGTGCTTTAGAGTGCTTCAGTATCGAGCACCCGAGTAAATGGGTAACACGGGATGACATCAAGTCCTCCCACGTCATATTGTGTTCTCGCTTGATAGATAAGAGCTTCGATAACACGAAGCCCCTTGAACCAAATAACTCCTTTTCACGCGATTCCAGGACCAAAGTCTCACGTCGGCATATTTGTGCAATGTAATCGGGGATTGCGATACCGTGTTCTTTTAGTGTGGCAAGCCTGTAATGAAGCGGTCCAGAATACCACGCATGTGTTGATCGCCCAGCTTTACCATAACAGCCAATACTCTCTAAAACAATGTCACTATTTAACGGGTCCATCATAGCTTCACGCTTCATATCAGCACCAGAAACTTCAGGATTCATTTGCGATTTCTTATTGCCGTTTTGCAATGACAGGGATGAACCTACGTAATAGAAGTGCTCCATAGGTAAATGCTTATGTTGCTCAGTAATTAAAGCGTCTATATCATCGAATATTGGACGAGAGTTACCGTCATTGGAATTGAACCATGGATGCCCTAATGCCGCAACTGCTGTTAAGCGTTCCTGCGGCTTATACGCCAGGAGATTGGCAAGCATATTCCAGAAATTATCCGAAAATCTAGGATACTCCCACCAAAAGTAATCTCGTTTTAAATTTCGTATCCGCATAGCATAATCAAGGTCACACTTGGCTGCTATATCCGAGGCCAATGCCATATTGAGACATTCATCGGTTAAAGCGCCCTGTTTGTTCTTACCCTTGTCACCTACAATGTTCCTCTTTAGATACCTAGGAGAACTCTTATCTCGTGGTGAATCAAGCTGCATCTTAAGGCGGACAACTGCATTGTTTCTGCAAAATAAACCACGGCCCAGGGTACCGTTCAGTCTCTGGGCGATATATTCAGCGGAGAGTGCATCATCTCCCGATTTTGTTAAATACTTCTCGTCTATATTAACGTCATCCAGTGGAACACAGCCGCCGAATTTAGCAAGTTCTGCTAACACTATCCCAGCAGACCACATATCGGCGTTCCGATTTACATGGAAGTACTCTGCAGGGTCACCATCCGACGCTCCTACTAACCTGCCCGTGTTCCTAGGACTATGGTAACTAATTTTACTTGAAATATCCTTCTTTGCCCACGCAACCGGTTCAGTAGGATTATCCTCGCTAGTGGCATCCATATTCAATAGGTTCCGCTTATGCCACATGAGCATGTTGTTATTGCGATTGCTACGTGGAGTGCCGTGGCGGTCATATGACAACGCCTCAGGGGCATTGCATCTGACAGTACCCCTGACGAATGATGTCAACTGGCTACATAGCTGTGATCGCCATTCCTTGGATACAGTGTCCTGTAAGTGCTTGAACAATCCAGCGCCCTCTAGATGCTGTGTTGGATGTAGCATAATTGAACAACCAAAGTCAGCCAGACATAGTCTCCATCGTAGTGGATTGTGCCTATCCGACTCACTGCAGAATACTAATATATTTTGTAGCTTAATGTCGGAATGGCGATGTATGTTACCTTGAAAGCACATGTGGATAAAAGACAGCCCCGAGAGTATCTGGAAGAATAGGAACTTCACTTCAGTTTCCGATAATCCGATTATTTTACGTTCCTGTTTGCCTGTTGATTGGTTGGATATGTATATCGGGTTCCTGTTGTTTAGCGTTCGGTACTTAATCAAGTGCTTCAGCATGTCTAGAAGGTCGCCCTGAGCCTTTGGTAGTAGAAGCTGGTAAACACGGGTCCCCTCTTCGGTATGGAATCTACAGGCGATTGGTTTAAGTACATTGGCGTGGAAGTGTAGCATCATCTCTTTTTCACGGATGTACTGGAACCTTGCTTGCCAAAAGACGTCGTTGATACTTTTTACTGCGCAATCCAAAGTACGCACTTTGGCACATTTATTACAGTGCTTTGCGATGATACTGCACATCCAGTCGACGATGTCACCTCCGGAATCTATGAAACCGTCATTAGAAGAGACGGCACCACTCGGTTGAGCAGAATCATTTGCTGGCGCTTCCTGGGATCCAACGATGTCCGACGATATGGAGCAGCCTTGTTCAGATATGTTACCACTATCATCTCCTCTTGGTGAGGCATTACTAGACGATCCTACGGTAGTGCGATCGCTACTGCCTTCCATATGAGAATCATTGTCCATAGCGTCCTTGTCAGAAAAATCCAATTGGCTAGTCTCCGCAAATAAACTATCCTTCGATCTGGAGCTAGATGGCGCGTTGCTACCGTTTGATCCTGTGGATTGTATAGTTAATGAAGGTGTCAACCTAAGGAATGCAAAGGAAACCGTGGAAAATGAACCGTGTCCCAAGGTCCTCTTACGGCTATTAATGACATTAATAAACGATCCCCAAGTCTCAGAAGACCAGTCCTTGTTTTCAAATACTTCTGCAGCGAAAACCTTATCGCCAACAGGTTTTTTACGATGTGCCTTGGTAGATTTGGATGACCCCGTGGAATTATATGTATCACTTAGCTTACCACGCTTAGACACTGTTTCTCTATTTGGAGACGCTTCTCTATGAAATGAACTGGATAACTCATTCCTCCCTGATGAATACAATGACCTTCCCAAAGAGGAGGTGTTTAATCCTATGCTTAAATCCTTGTAGGCTACCATGGTTGTGTCGTCACCAGATAAACAACCATAGGAATCATCCTTCATAACAGGCCTGCTTCGTTCTCGTGGTTCCACATTTCTATTTCGCCGATAATTATTAGAGGATCTTTGCACTCTGCTGTTGACGGCATCGTGGTTAATTATCGTAGTGTCGTGACCAGCATTAGATTCGGGGTGAGATTGAGAATCCGATAGATGTTTATCTCTCTCGCTACGATCTCGTTTACGCTTCTTCAGGAATTCAAAATCAACGTTCTCCACGTACTGTGACGTGCCAATAGAAGTTTGTAATTGGTTAGGAGCATCGGGTATTATTGATTCTTCATCAATAATCCTTTTAGGTGATACCTTGAAACGATTACGGCCACCTTGTTGTAAACTGTCGCTACTAGACGATTCAACGTTACTGCATTTCTTATCACTCTCTGTAAAAGGAAATGATCTAGACATCAGTTCCTTCATTTTGTTAAACTTGATAGCATTTTTAAAACCTTCAATTTCATGGGTTTCGACCGACGACAGCTTTATATTCGTAACTAATGAGCCTTCAGTAACACTGTACGTTAATTTTGATGAATTATCATACTCCACAATCTGAGAACAGTCGTCTGGATTACTTTTGATTTCGACTAAACAACCATTATCAACATATTGTCCAGTGGATTCACATATGTTAACATTATTCATGGATAGACACCTTTCTTGTGAATGTTCCTTGGGTACATTTGATGCTGATACCTCCAATGAAGATATCGATTGCTCACAGGGGTACTCCACAAAATCGGATTCACTTATTTCATCATTGTCATAAGTAGTGCAAAAAGTGACAGTTTTACATCGCTGCTCCGCATTATCAAGTATTCGGGACACTATCTGATCATGGATAGCTGATATATCCACTGTAATATCAGAGTCATCAGATGGTAAATCTAACTCAAAACCATCTATTTTAACCTTATTTTGTACATTATCCATATTGGATACATCTTTTGGTAGACATAGGTCCTCTGAGGAAAAGGATAACAAAGGGTCTAGCATGACATCACAATCACCGTTTTTAAACAATTGTGAAGTACCAAATGGCGCACCTGCAGAATCTATCGGTATATTCAATTGTGAAGTTATACTTTTCCATGATGGGATATCACACTTTTGAGGTGTCTTCAACTCCGATAGGTTAGGATGCTGCCCATGCTCCGACGTGAAACGGGTAGGTGTATTGATCGGCGTAATATCCTCGTCATCAGCAAATAAATTGTAGTCTCCTGCATCATTCGATCCATAGCTACGTATTGATCCATTCTCCTCGTCGTTCTGTCTACCAGAATACAAGCTATCTAACTTGTAACTGACGACGACCTCACAAGAATCATCTTGAATGGATAGCTCTGAAATAGTTGAAGGCTTGGAAAGCTGCGATGATGAAATCAAGCAACTAGATCGGCACGTCAACATCTTGTTATTATACGGTACGGACTAGGGAATATAAAACATGAAATATATAAATATCCTTCATAAGCCTCCAAAAATTAATTTCGTAGACAGCATATTTGATTGATAATTCGTGTGTGACTACATAGTTGGTTAATAGACTGAATGAACGAGCTGGAGCCGATTAATTAAAACGGCAGAATCATGTGCAAATATCTACCATTTTGCATCAATGATTAACAAACGGAATAGGAATGTCATTTTTGTAAATAATTGATAAAAATATTACACTGTTACAATCAATAACCGCGATGTGCGCCAATTCCTAGACAACCTATTGCAATTGAGCGCCCCGCTGCGAACACATTATGGTGTTTCTCCAACTATAACAATCACACATTTTCATTTGCATACAAATTATTACATCTAAAATCCACGTACTATCTATTTAATTTAATGATTAACACAATAGCTCCAGTTCTATTTTCACTCAATGAGGTAGCTTATGTGTTCAATGTTACGTTCGTTTATTGGTAGCCATAACGCGGTTATGGAACAGCTAGTATGCATCATGTATTAGTCAGGCACTGATGAATTTAAATTTCGATATATGTGTTCAATATTTACTAATGCCCAGCTGTTTGGCACAAGGCAATTACGGAGTTATTTGTCTTAGTTAATCGACATAGTATTATTGTATTATAAATTTAATTTTCATCCGTGGTGTTAATTGATTATGTTACATTCTGATATTGGATTGTTTTGGTTCCTAGTAGTATTATTCGTTCATTGTGATATATCATATGGATTACCGGACAAATGACCGGTGTATTGAATAAAACCAGTTTGTTATTGTATTCACTAAACGGTCACATGAAAGCAATAATAAGCGCAATTTCACACTACTAGATCACAGTTGGATATATTAGGCCACACTTCGAATAGATGGCTGTGTTCCAGTATCACCACACGTTATTGACTATCATGTACAACAGGTTACAATGAATCGTTGTAAGATATTTCCCTAAGTAGACAATATCTCATATAATCCAAATAGTTATACAAGTTAGATATGCGCATTAACGAAGTCTACTATATATAAAATAACAACATATTGCACGATATTCATCGTGATGAAATGTACATGTACCTCTAAATAAGCTAGTATAACGATATATGAAAAATGATATAATAAATGGTTAGCAGTCATACGAAATCTGTCCAATATACAACGAAAATAGACTCCTTATACCAAATATATTAGATCTATATACGTGATAAAATTGAATATTGTTAACTTTTAATGTTGAAAACATATTTGTCAACTGGTGTGTATGTGTACGCAGTGTCCCATATGAACCGTAGACACTACACATCCATTTGATTCCCCAATTTTATATTCTAAATGTTATTATTATTGGCTTGTATACAGTTAGAAGTCGTTATGGAATATTAACATTGTTTATATATAGTTTCCCCGGATATTTGCTCCATATAAATGTCGTGTTACTTTCTGTAATATGCAATTGATATTCATGAGCAATTAATAGTAGATCCACCGCTATATATAGCTGTTATAAAAGGTGTTTAGTCATTTTACTAGCCGTTGTGACACTTTGGAATCTTCTATCGCAACGGTGTAATATTCACAACTAGTATGGTATTACTTTTTTGTTTAAATATCTATTAGATCCATTGTTTTATAATCGACAAAGCAATATGTATCGACAAAATTTGAGGTTGGAGCGGGAGTTAAACGATATACAAAAGGAACTTGATGGACCTGTGGATGCCCACACTGTTGAGAACAACATTTTTAAGTGGAAAGGCTATATTAAAGGTCCTATACAGACACCTTATGAAGGTGGTCTATTCATTCTCAATATTGATATACCTGATGACTATCCATATAACCCCCCTAAAGTAAGATACTTTCAAACCTAATTCATATTGTATAGATCCGTTTCGAGACCAAAATTTGGCATCCTAATATAAGCAGCGAAACTGGAGCGATCTGTTTAGATATCTTAAAAAATGAATGGAGTCCAGCGTTGACCCTTCGTACAGCACTACTTTCAATTCAAGCTTTAATGTCTACACCGGAACCAGATGACCCTCAAGATGCGGAGGTAGCTACTATGTATCAAAGGAATTATGATGAATTCGAACGGACGGCGAAGTAAGTTTTATAAGTATGGAATCTAACCTCTTACAGGCTGTGGACGGCAACATTTGCACAAAATCGAGGAGAAACAAGAGAAGGGAAACTGAATACCCTACTAGAAATAGGAATAGATAAGGGAAAAGCGATTCAGGCATTAGAAAGCTGCGGATGGGATACTACCGTTGCAATAAACCGAATTATCGATGGCGATGGTGTCTAATCATACAATAGAATAATCTAATGTTATAATTACATTATTACTATTCATACTACCAGTTACGATGTGACGTATGTCATATCGGTTTCGTATATGATATATCTGTATTTAACGAACAGTTAATATCATTTTAAAATATTGATGTTACTCCCCATACAATGTGATTTATCCTATCAATAACCAAAGATTCTATATAATATCGCTAATAAATTAACATAATGGATGACTATTTAAGTGTCGGTAGCATTAAACCTGATCTGGATATTTTACAGCGGCCAGACGCTATTGGTGGAGCGCGTCAAAGATATATAGCACCTAACTTCAGTGAAAAGCAACTGTATCTTAGTGGATATGGCCGTCATTGGGGTGAAAAAATTACGTATTCAGTTGGACTGGCATACGGTTCTGGTATGTTTTATCCTTTATATGTTACACCTTTTTAAATACACTAATGTGTAATAGGAATGCTACTCGGAGGGTCGTTTGGATTTATGAAAGGTGTATCTAAAGGAGGCGCCACTAGAAAGTTGGTAATAAACTCTATACTAAACACCTGTGGTACCTATGGCCCCAAACTGGGCAATGGAGCAGCTTGCATAACACTGCTTTATTGTGTTATGAATAGTTCCACAAAGTTTGCATTAGGAGATAAAATCGATGACAGACTGATTGCTCCTATTGTTGGAGCTAACGCAGGGGCTTTATATAAATGCAAGGGAACCTGGAGAGCGCTGGCCAAATGCTCCATAGGTTCAGCGGTTGCCTTCACTGCTATCGACTATGCCCTTCGGTATTCCCTTCTATAGAAGAAAGGAACTCCAAATATATCGCAATAAATTAGATACCATTTTTTATAGTAGTTATGTTGTCAAAATATACTCTTGTGGATATTTAATATACGATGTATTAAATTAGAATATACTGCATTTAGATCTGTTCTGTCATGTTTGACATTATACCCACTTCTTGGTGGTTATATTACGCTGCCGATAGCTGACGCCGTTGATACATGGCAATGAATCTCTCGGTAGACAATCGACGAATGTACTGAATACAGATATTTCTAAACAGTGTTTACCTACCTGAATATAATCTTTTGTCGAAATACGTTTACGTTTAAAGGTAGTATTCACCAATTCAATCATGGAGTCAGCAGACAACTCGGCTGTGATAGCCTTTATCCTGGGATCTTTATCTGTAATAACAACTTGATTGTAAAATGATTCCAACGACTCGGAGTAGATGTCTTCCTTACCAGAAGTTGCATCTACATCTACTTCCAATTGTTTAATTTGGCTTGCCAGTTTGTTTACTCGGCCAAAATAATCTGCAACGTCATCTAGAATGGTAGTATGATAATTCATCTGTCTTATCTGACTGCTGAGGTATAACTTGTCACTATATTGCCTCTTTAAAGCCAGACCTATATCGGCACAAAGTGGTACCCATTCTTCCATTATACACTTATGAAGGTCGTACTTCGTAATATCGCAATCGTAATCAACAAGCAGCTGCGGTTTGCTTTCCACTATAGATCTTTTTATATTCTTATGGGCATCTTTTATGCCGTCATGTATATCGTTGTATGTGGAATCCAATGACAATCCGGAATCAGGCATCCAATCAGGAATACATTCATTAATCTTTTTTTCAGATGAGATGGTTAAACGTGGTGACACCACTTCCGTCAGGGTAATCACTTGTTCTAGTTGTCCAACTTGGTATATTGGGGATTGCTTGTTAAATTCTCCCAATACCAAATTAATGGCATCCATCTGCAATAATGTATAACATAACACACAGACATACTACAGTGCATCTAGCAGACCACTTGTCGAAATACGCCATCACTATGTTCCCATTTTTGGCAACACATGGATGATTAGTCGCTATACGTATAGTTCCAGATGAAATAACCTTGAACAGTGGAGGTGTTTTTGGATACAGTGTCCCAATGGTTATCCCAATGGGACAATGATATTCCACATTAGCATGGGTATACGGAAGCGTGCCTTTTAAATTGAGTACGACCTCACCTCCTATGCGATCTGACATTGCATAAATCTGATAACATCAAACACACCTAATGCCACAGATAGAGATTTGTATTTCTTCAGTACATCCGTGACGTCATTGCATACAATAAGTTCATCGTAGAAGTGCCTTTTAATTAACTTGTCCAAGTCACTTTTGAATGTTATTGCTTCTTTATTGCGAGGTGATTTGAATACCATGTTGATACATTATATTTATGTCAAACAATGAGGAATACATAAGCCATGTTCCAGACAGCTTGTGTTAAGAAGCACTGGAATATAGAGTTTCATGACAAGACAAATATTGACATTAGATAATGATCCATGAAACAGATCTGCTAATATATTGAATTAAACCACTTAAGAATGGATTCTTAAATAACAACAGCGCTAGATACTTGTAAATTCAGGAAACCGATATATACAAAGACATGTATAACCATAGTAAAAACCATTACACATTTATAGCGTACGCAACAGAGAAGCTATAAAACAACATTTCGATCTTCAACGCGAACTGATTGTTGGTTTTGAACGTTTTATATAAGATTAACATGTCGCACATCCTCATACAATAGATATCACCATTATTCTTGATTTAGGGACAACGCAATAATATGGTATAATATATAGCACAACACATAGCCATTATTGACAAAACAGCTAAATAATAACCCCTCAAAGTGCACTATATATGGTCGATACACATACAATCTATCATCCTCGAGTTATTCGGTTTGTATTAATGTTACTGTGTACCGTTGTAATCATTTGACTATTTGTTTGTATTTAAGAATTATAATTACAATATATTGCCATACAATCAGCTATGATTTTGCAGATTATGTCCTACACATTTTTGCTTTATTCCTAAAGACAACAGATTTAATCAACAAAAAATGATATATCATTACTTATACAATTAGCATACCTAGTCATATAGATATGACAAACAATTTTAAGATTTCGCAATTTAAATCTCTTGTTAAATTGCTGCGTAATGCACGAATATCGCAATCCAGTAACTGTGGTAGAATATTCATAATGTTTTCTGGAATAACTCTTCCTTTTGTCTTATCACATTATTTTGGTTCTTCATGGATTTATACTACATCTAAAATCGCATCATGGAAGTTAGGTAGGTTAATATATGCTATGTTTTTCTAAAGATAAATGCAGCAACCTGTGAAGCTTCTTGTGGAAATACGACTCCCATTAAACCCACATGTTGTAAACAAAATTGTTGTGCTTCTTGCGTAACAGAGCAATCAAAAGAATCATGCAGTGATGATACAAAAGACTCAGCTCTTCCAGAGCTTAAACCTGAAACTGAACAGAAGGTAGATTCATTAGACTGTATCGACAATTTATGCAGATTAAGGAAGAAATAACAAAGTATAATGTAGTGCTATTTATAAAAGGTACAGCCAATAAACCAGCTTGCAAGTATAGCAGACAAGCAATCGATATATTAAAGGTATATAAATACTAAATCCTTAATATATATTCACAGGAATCACGGGCACCGATTATCAGAACAGTTAATGTTCTAGATGATCCCGATTTAAGGTCCGGAATAAAAAGATTTTCAAATTATCCTTACATACCACAGCTCTACGTTAGAGGTCAATTTGTTGGTGGGCTAGACGCAATAATTAAAATGAGAGAAAGTGGAACATTAAAGGAAATATTGGAATCTAGTTAGCCCTTAAGACTGAAATATAATATCAAAATGCTAAATAATTCATGTACACATAAAAATGCACAATATTGGCATATAAGGCGCATTAGAGGACAGAATCATTACGCAAATGTTCATTAAACATGCTACGAAACTATAATGTGTTATATAGTTACACGAATTCCGTGCCAAAGTGACAAACATGTAATATAAATAATTCATTACACAACAATACACCCATTCATGTACAATGCATTGCATTATAATGTGTATTAATATGATAATATAGTTCCATGAACCATTTTGCATGGGGCATGCTTAACGTGATGTCGTTTCACTAAATAGGTCCCACACACTACTCGTTATTGTTAATTTTTCGTTAATGCATCGGTAAGTTGCTTACATTGTCTATTCTTCATGATATCTGCAATCTTGATTGCAATATTCTGTTGAATAGTAAATGTGTGTTCGTTTTAATGTATTGTCTGATGTGTACACACTACGTTGGTAGTGGCAGTGAAACTATTCAGTTCAACCTTACACAGTGACTTTTTCTGTGTCCTATATGACACATATTTGCTTAATTGGTTGTCTTTCCGAATTATACGTCTTATGCTTCTAAATTTACTCTTGTTCAAAACAACGTCACACACGATTCCATGTGTATGACAATAGGCTTAACGTTTTAGTGTGTATGTGATTCTGTTGTTGATATTGCATTGTGATTATTGGTTGTGTCTGTTTATAGTCAATGTTCGCATTATTCATCTGGATCTTCTTTAGTGTGTGTATCGTCGTTTAACGGATATTTGCTCTATGATGTGTAACATAATTTTGCAGATTAAGTATGGGAATAATTGTATATTTCGCTATATTGGTTGGATTGAAGGCTAGAAATGGCATTAGTCTTGCCAATGCTTCGACTAACGATGCTTTGTCACTTCTAGGAGGAACGCTTCATCCAAGTTACGACCTATTCGATGAGTTGCAGGTAAGTAGGCATAAAACATATCCAATCGCATATCTGTAGGCTATACATCCACATGTAAACCTGCATCACCCTAAACATGATGCTGCTAATCATCATACAAAACATGAAAATGTGACTGAACACCACCATAAAAGTGATCATTCAACTAGGGATGACACTTTCCCCGATAATTCGCATCAAGGTATTCATCATTCTCATGCATCTAACGTCAATCACCACCATGCCAACGGTAAACATCATATCGATGAACACAACCATCGTCATGAAGGACGTGAGGAGAATGATGAACGTAAGAGGGAAAAACATCATATGAAGCATGACCATGAAAAACGTGACTCGGGTTATATTCGTCATCGTAAATCTAGCTTCTGTCAGAATAACAACTGTTCTTTAGAGCCGGATGTTAAGGGATCTGAATTTGATTATAGTTCGTTCCCTTCGTTCTTGGCCGCTAGTGTACCCGATATCTTGGAAAATCGGAATTTACTTGGCGCACCTTTTCAAACAAGTATGTTGGACACTAATATAATCACATGTCACAGCTATATTTGCGGTGCCGAAGACGGTGAAACACGAATCAGACAAGGGTGCCAAAAAGCATAAACAAATGACCGATGACGACGAAGATGAGGATTTTGAAGAAGATGAAGAAGAAGAAGAAGGAGAAGAAAAAATGGATGCTAAGACTGAAGGTGTCTCGGAAGAGCACAAAGATAACGATGAAGAATTTGAAGACGATGATGACGATGACTTCGGTGAGGACGAACACGAAAGCACATCTCATAAGGAATCGGACAAGGCTGTATCAAACGAGTCACATGTAAAGGAAGGCATGCGAAAGAATGCTGATCAGGTGGTTAGTGGTACTCATAGTAACCCTGATATCCATGAGAAAAACATGACACACCCGGGTTGTCCACTGTCTCATAATGGAGAAACCCATGTTAACGGTGTGAATAATGCCGTTAGTGTTCCGCACACTAATGAACATGCTAATGCTGTCCATTCTCAACCATCTGATGCAACCAACAAGTTGCCAATATGCCCAGTTAACCCGACGGTCCATACGAAGACGGTAGAAGGATCGGCTACTAACGTTACTCCAAATGCATCTGAACCAAATTCCCATGAGAAGGTCAGCGTCCCTACCGGAGAAACTGGTAACGAGGCTTCTATTAATGAACATCACAACGAAAAAAAGGATGATGTACCCAAATCTGCTACAACTTCAACTGATGAAGATGAGGAGATGGACTCTGCTGACAAAGAGGAGGATGTAGATGAAGAAGATGAAAAACTAGAAGATGAAGAGGCTGATGAAAAACATGATAAGACTGAGTCCCAGGAATCATCAGGTTCCAGTGAACATGCCGATACTAAGGAAAATGAGACTAATGCAAATTCATCGATTGAAGGTACCACTAATAGTAACGATACCTCTAAAGAAACGAAGGAGTCAGAATCCACGTCGAATGCATCTGAAGTTAAAAATGATAAGCAGGCAGAGTCCACTACTAAGGAGGCCGAAAATGGCTCCACGGTGGCACGTGCTATCACTCCTAACTCATCAGAAAATGCTGCTGGAGCTTCCAAAACCGCAGTTGTGGGTACTCCGGATGATCTCTCGACATGTGTCCAACCAATCGCATCACAAACTGTCGACAATGAGGTAACGGCAACTGCCACTGCTGTCCCACTGGCGGAAAGTGTTGTTCCACACTGTGAAGGTGTTGATTCTGATGATGGAGCCGCTGCGGCCTATGGTGAATCGGGTGAAGTGCAAACATCTGAGAATCCTGATACTAAATCATCAGCTTCCAAAGACGACAATGCGGCACGTGATGAAGACAATCATGAAGCTGCTGAACACCTGGAGGAGAAAGAGGAAGGTGATGACAAGAAGCAAGATGGAGTTAATGAAGAGAAGGAAAACGACGATGAAGAGGAGGAAGATGAGGATGAGGAAGAGGGGGAGTAAGATTTACCCATTAAACTTATCGCATTTCTAATTAACTAATTTAATCTTTTATAAACATTAAGTGTATATATATAGTATGTTTCGTTGTCATTTTTGACCGCTGAGTAGAAAATTAATCCGGGATTCTATTCTTTGAGAAACTGTTCTACGTAATAAAATTGATCCTATTGCTAAATCCTGGAGCATTGCAAAACCAATATGACTTGTGTGAACTAAAATAAGTATTACCTAACGATTTAGATCACTATATTATATATAATAATAGTTAAAATAGATGGGGTATAGCACATACATACAAATAAGCCAAAAATAACGATGTGGAGAATACGAATCTGTCAATTCTGAATACTTATAGCGGTATACTAGAGTAAGCAATACACGCTGATGCATCAGATCATTATATTCATTGTTAAAATATAATGGTCTCTTTAAATCTGTTATAAACTCTTATATTCATTGAACCAATTAGACAAAATTTATTGCCGCGTTTTTTCAAGTAAACTATTAAGTTGTGCATTAACTTCTAATGCGTTATCCAGTTCTTTTTGGAGATTCTGAAAAATGTACATCATACCATACATTTACTTACCATGGCCTTTTCCTCTGCAATGTAATATGACTTCGACAATACCTCAACTTGTGAACTGAGCTGATTAACTCGTTCTTCAGCAAATTCAATCTGATCTCGGTGTAATATTTGTAAACGCTCTATTTCTTCATGAGATTTATTTGATACTGTTGAAGTAGTCGCTGGGCTTCGATGTATATTATTCTTTACGTCATCCATCAACATATTCATCACATGCTGATGCAGTAGTCGTTTAACCAAGGAACAAATGCGATATATGACAGGTGACAGGCTGAATTTATACAGATTAGACCTATACCATCCAAATGACCAAAGCGCTTCTACCTTAGTAGTGCGCTGTGCAGCATCAAAGAATATACCACTGATCGTATCATAGTCAAGAATAATTGTATCCACGTGATACGCATTATCGATATCCATAAGTAAACGCTGGGCGGCAATTTGATCGGAGGATGTATAACACTCTATTAATAGTTCCCTGAGGTCAATCAGCTCAGTCAAACCAAAGTTGAATTCCGCTACCTGTACTCCACGAAATCGTAATAATACAATTGCGATAGCTGCTAAATAACATATATGCTGGGTGTCAACGTCAGCTTTTAACTTCAGTAAACCTGGATGACGTGCTTATGATATTTCCATGAAACATACCCATGATTGGCTTTACATCGAAAGTAGCTTCGATAGATGTATTTTCATTTGATGACAACAATATAATGGCGCATAATATCTTGTGGTAAAGATCTACGTGGATACGTGCTTTCTCGTGCTACAAATAATATAATAGTTAACATATGGACATACCATACCATCGGTGTTCAGTGACCAACTCAAGATATCTACGCAATTGTACAAAAACGACTCCCCTACATAGGCTGCCTATGTACTGTGTACTGTTTTCTGTATTAACCTTACCAGAGTTGATTTATCCGACTCATTAGCTGTCATCGATAATGAAAATTCAACGATATAACGTATAGGACGCCAATCAGATGTAGTAGTTATATTACCTGTCCACTGTTTGTATGTATCAATCATATGCTTGTATACATCTTGGGAATACTTGAGTATATCTCGTGCACGTTCGTCTATTTTTAGTAAACCGCTTAGAACTAACATCATCCACAATGAGTAACGATATGGTTCCTTAATGACATCTGAAATATCGCCGTCATTGAGACAAAGAAACCAGTGTAAAATAACCGGTATATATGCCATCTCCCCAAACATCTCCAATCGAAATTGACTAAGCCTAGCAATAAACGTTGATGTAATGGACGTCTTGAGTGACTGTAAATCCTGCATTAGCATAGTTTGATACGTATATCTATAGAAGGGTGGCATCATGTCAGCTATTGGCGTTCTAAGTCTATTGATCAGAACATCTCGTGTTTCCAAGGTACAGCTGGCAGCATTGACCACTGTAGCAATAAATTGCATCATTGAATCCAAGATGTTTTCTGGCACAATACTACCGAATCGAGTATGACTCACCAGAATATGTGCCGAGAACATTACAATATCCAATATTCCAGTGTCTAAAAGGCACTTCAACATTACAGGGTCAGTATTAACTGGTCTACCCAACTTGATAACCGATAAAAGGGATGTTATGTAATTCTGGAGTTCGATATGGTTTATGTCCGCATATGGTTCATTACCCGGTACAAATATCACCATGTAACAACATATATCCAGCAGGATCTTCAAAGAATGTGAGAATAATGAGCTTTCACGATCTGATACAGTGCCAGGTCCATGAAGATAATAAAACATCCATGTTGGTAAATATGTTGATAGTATTGAAGTGACTTTTTCTGTAAACAGTGCAATAGGGATGTCGCCTACATCATTATGTAATAGACAATGGCGCAATATTAACATAGAATCCAATGTATGCGAAAGAATGGAAGTGGCAAATGTTAAATCTTTCTTTAATGTAGTCATTTGGTGTTTCGAGATCTCATTCGATATTTGCGATAGGTTTTCCTTTATAACTGCAAATTGTTCCGTGAAGCTAGTTTCTAAAATAGTTAAAACAGTTTCCAAACATCCATTCGATGCGAAATAATGCCTAAATGTCTCCGAATTGTGTACTAGTAGCATAATAAATCTCGTGATGTGTGTTTTGAGAGTCATATCACCAGAATTTAGCACAAGTGTCAGTAGTTGCTTTATATCCAATTTTGATGACACAATTTCCGCTTCTATAATCTTCCGATTTGGCGATATATTGGTGTGATAAATATACGGACACATACAATATGAATCATTGTTTGTTGTATCAACTTTGTTTATCAATTCCTGTCCTATACTATTTTTACAGTCTACGCAGATATCTTGAAAGCTAAGAATCCACCTTTTGTAGAATTCATCGAGGTTATTAGCCGTGTATATAATATCATTGGAACAGTAAATATGATATGCTACATCGTTGTGGGCATATAGTCGCTCTAATATTTTGAGCGACATTAATAACAATTCACGTAATTCCATGGAACCTGATGCTAGACTAATGGAAAACACCTTCATAAATGTTCTACCATATTGCGTCATTTCACCAACTGACTGAAGTAATGATAAACAATGATTTAGTTTATCACGCTGAACCTCATTCAAGCAAACCATCGATACTTTCCCGAAAAATGTGAATCCTCGAATACGTGCATTGTTTTTACCCAAGGCAGCATTTATTGATGTATCATTCCCGTAAAATGTAGATTCATTAGACTCTTCAATATTGATACCAGCTACATCCAATTTCCCATTATCACATGCTTTGCTTTGTAGGCGAGGTGTTATTCGTCTGTCGATAACCTTAATATCCGAATTTGACGTGATAAATTCAGGGTATAAAACAATTTTATCTATTAGCTTCAGGGTTGATGATAGGATCTTTAAAATACCTGTTAATATAGAATCCTTTTCACTGAACAACTGTAGATGTCTCACTGTACCATTTGTAAAAACATCAACAATATCCCAGAGAGATACCAATGAACAAAGGACTGGTAGTACTTGATTGTCCAGCAGGCTGCGATTAGCAAATGGCCTGCCTTCCATCCCACGTTCAACTATAATAAGAAAATTGATGATAGCATCCATAGCATTTTTATACTGTTCAGGATCCACGACCTTCAACAGGCAGCGTTGATCTAATGGGCAGAGATTTACATTGTCGGTATGTAATGCACTATCTTCAGTAGCATCCTTTTCTTCGATGTTCGTCTCTACAGGTGAATTTAGAGGTGATTCTACAGTTAAGTAGCGCAATGGAGTTGAAATGGAACCTCCTGACCTTCCCGTTATAGATAACCTTTCTCCATCATCGTCCTTGGATCCACAGATCAATTCTGGTGAATTACTCAAACGAAAGAAACAGCAATTATATTCCGAACCTTTAGTATAAGCCACCGATGGGCTAAGCTGTAGCAGATAAGGTATATGTATATTGGTCACATCATGAACTCCATTCGTTATCTCGATACCTTCATTAAGTATGCTGAGTGATTCATTCACATTTTTGTTTAAATCACGAAAGAACTGCAGCGACATCTCAGCGACGATGATAGATATACGCTACGAATAAATATTTTCATTGATCTAATGACATAACTAGGTTATGACATAAGGAACTACGTAAACAATGCTACACATTATATCTAAAAGTTGACTATTATATCCTGTATAATGCCACGTTAACAATGTGCATCAGTTGGAAACAAAATGATAAATGAAATGAATATAACTATCGCGTCATTACACATGACGCCCAGGTTAATCGTTAACATGTCTAATAAGGATCAGTACTACTTCTATCTATATGGATAATAATGTAGATCATAATCTACATGGTTATAGAATTTTACAATACATTCGATTCATTGCAAAGAGCATTAATCCAGTCACAGAACATTAATCCTTGATAATGTCCATTATGACACCACTATACTAGAAGGTAACAGACTTCTTCTTTTTGGCATTGATACCAGTTGTTTCTCCGGAGTAACCAGGTGTCTCTACTCGGGCACCACCCACCTTGGATCTATTAGACACCACCTTCTTTTCGTATTTAGCACGGTTTGACACACGAGCATTACCAGCAGTCTTCTTGCGTACTCTTGTAAGACCTTTATTGCGCAGTATATCAGACCCGGCAACTGCACATTGTTAAGAACAACTACTAATTACATACCTCTTTTGCCTTCAACTTCCACATGCTCGTATTTCCTTTTGGACTTTTCCGTGCTTTTTCCTCTGATACTACTTTTCAATTCATTTTGGTGCTGTTTAATCTCAGCCAATTCATCGTCGTAATCCCTCTTGCGCGGTTGCTCTTGTCTATGTTGTATAGCTGGAGTACTTGATTTCATCGATTTCTTCAATCCACTGAAAAATATATACATACAGATTGATAACGTACTGTGGTTTGTAGTAAGAATCCGATGCACGTTGCTTCTCGGTCTCCAGAATATCTTGCCTCATGGCCTGTGCCGCGGCGTTCAAACCAACAGTAATATCTGATTTCTTAGCTCTTTTAGGCATTGCATCAGATGCAAAACTGCTCAAATCCTCGAGTAATATACCGCCCTGTTTATCACCTTGGCTCCTTTGGAACGCCCGTAACTCTTTCTTGGCCATCTTATTCATTGGCAGTCTTCTCATGTTTTCCATCTCGTATCGTTCACGTTCCAACAACGCCTTCATCATCTTAACTGCCTTCTTACTCTTGTATGTGCTATCGATAGCATCTCCGTCATCAAATTCTTGCTGTTCACGGGCTTGTTCAAGCATACGACGACCGCTGACAACTTTCTCCATTCGTTCTGATTTCTTTTGTTGACGTGCCTGTTGGTTTTTGGATCCAATTGATTAAAACCTACGAAAGTATCTGTTTCCATTAATGGCACCCCGGGAGTAGCCCTATAGATGTTATCCACCTCCCTGGATTCTATATCGAGCATATCAGGGCGTGGCTTCGGAGCGGATTTACCAGAATCTGCGCAATCATTTATCTAGATGTTATTGACATACCCTTGATACCGGATTCATCCAAAAGCATGTTAATTTCAAATTGCAATCGCGATTCTATAGGCCGGGCCTTGTCCAACATGATACGTAATTCCAAAAGCCTGTTAATAACTGGGTGGTTCTTTATTGATATCCCTTGTGTTTTAAGGAGTAAGTAGTAACTTAGATAAGTTACATACATTAGCAGAAGTTCGTTTCGTAGATCTAGATATTCCATGCCATCCTTGGTGCAGCCTTTCGGGATACCGTTCCCTTCATAAATAAGATTTAACACTTGATCTTTCACAACAGCAACATTGTCCCGATATTCCTTCAGCAGAGCAATAAACTCGGTATGCTCATTTTCTAAGTAATCCAGCTTTTCAGATTCCGTCATTTTGAAGAAATCTGGAGGCAACCCAACCTCCGATTTCTCCTTTTCTAATGATGCACTTAGGTTTTCCAGTATAGTGTTTATTGTTGTTTCATCTGGTGGTGCATCGTCCTCCTGTTCGACTACGTCATCTAGTTCAGCGTCCTCATCGTCGACGTCTGCGTAGAGTTCCTCTGCAATGCGATTGGCTTCAGCAATACGATCATTGAGGTCATCGGCATCAGAATAATCATCAGAGCCTTCGTCGTAATAATTACCCAACCTCTTTCCCCAAGACGACCTCTTCTTACTGCTAAGTTCTTCAGCCTCCGAATCGATATCTTCCTCATCCGAATCATCAATGTTACCACCGTCATTATACATCATCGACTCTTCATATTCCTCACTGTCTATAGCGTCGTCATCAACATCCTGAGGAAGGCCCATCGCCTCGAACTCAGCAGCATCGCTACCGTCATCTAACACAAATATAGCAAATAACAAATATAACACACCTTCTGAGACGTCGTCAATAGGTATAAAAGTTTCATTTCCTTTGAACTTTTTACTATTCGTTTTCTTTACTGTTTTACGTGCCATTTTATATAAACAGAGGTCTCGATATTTATCGTCTATAAGAAAAACGCAGATCTGCCTAATAATTTATCAGTGACAATACCATTAATTTGCGATATTAAATAAGCGTTACAATGCCTAATAAGAGGAGATATACGGTACCGCAATACTAGGGCGCGTGGTGCCCGTTAATCTGATACCAGTCTTTATTATTACAAATAGTAAGCACATTTGATGTGATTACACAATATTCCCGCATCATTTATACTAATGTGTCTAATAAGGGTCATCGAAATCACTCCTAGAATCCATTAGCATTATATAGCTTATTATGTACCAAAATAGCATCGTTATTCCAAAATATATTGTTTACCTGGATGATTATTATTTTATAGGTAGTTATTACGGAAATTATGTTACAACAATCGGTATTAATAACGGACACTAGGCGTATGCACAGCAGTGCACATTTTTTATGTTAATGTCGTTCAAAAATATTCCTTACTTCTTTGATCTCATGTATAGATTTGGAAATTAATGTCTAATCACCATATACCGAATCTGTTGCCTCTATATTGATATATTGTACTCATCATTAGACATACTACACTAGACAGTTGTTACTACATATGTTTACAGCTGTATAACTGTTTTCAAGGTTATTTATACTGTATACATTTTCCAGTCTGCGAATTATTTTCTATGTATCTAATTGACAATGGTGTGTAGGTAGTGCTTTACACATTCTTGTGTCTAATGCGGTACAAGGTTGTTTCAACGCTTAATTCATTTTGGATGAGTGTGTAACACGCTGCGGAAGAATATGAACTTGACCAAGCCAGCTGGCTTATATGCCAGAACTATTAATGTAGTCCCTAGACCAGATACTACCTACGTTGAGGGTGATGGCATTAATGGCGGCGAATGTGGCAAATGGTTGAAGTTCATTGTTAAGAAACATGGTAGTTTGGCTCGGGGTGTAGTTCGCCTAAATTTGGATTATGCCGAGGATGCATGCTTCAAATCATCGGTATTCATCAATCATAATGCTGACGAACGTGACCTTCAGCGTGATGCTCCATCATGCCATAACAAACGTTTGGCCAACAATTCAGTTTCTGATGCGCTGGAGAATAATTTTCTATGGGACGTTTGTGTTGTCGATGGTCAAACATACAATGTAAGGTACAGGGTCACTAGACAAGGTACATTCCTGCTTCATGTAACTCTTGACGGCAATCCAATACCGGGATCTCCATTCAAAATATACATATCAGATGCTCCCCCTCATGTTCCTGCATGTAGAGTTTATGGTAAGAATACGGAATCGTGCTACGCAATACCATTTGTTCCTGAAATTATAGAAGCTATCTTTCCTAATGCCTATCGAACGCCTGATAATGGAACTCTGGAAGTCACTGGTAAATCTCCTAGGAGCAATAAGGCAATCAACTCTCCATCGTTAAGAAATAAGGGTCAGAAGAATGTTTCTCCCAGAATTTCGAGCTCTAGGAATGGAACACCACGGGAAGTGAATACGTATCCTAATATCAACAATGCCGAAGAACAACGTGTGAAGGATTTAATATCTATCGCATATAATGATCAGCAGCAGGATCCCATGAACTGGGATTACGACCCTGAATTGGGTTTGGGTGCTGCTGTGTCAGACGAAAATCCGATATCACCAAAGAATCGCAGCGCACGACGAAATATCAGTCCGAGGTCATCTAGAAAGGCTGATGACAATAAACCGACGAAGACCCGCCTTCTCAATATAGTGGACAGGCATAGTAAGGACTACCTCCGAAATCGTAAAAAACATACCATGACCCATTTGGAACGCAATATGCTACTCAATGAGATTGAGGTCCACCTGGCTGACGAGCATGGTAATACAGTAACTCACGCCCTCCCATACGTACGTGCTTGGGGTGAGAACTACGCTCGGGTTGTTAGTGTTGATCACCGTAAAAACGGTGTAATCAAGATCAAGTATATAGTAATTGTAACTAGGGAAGGTTTGCCCCTTCTAAAGGATGTTCAGGCCAGGGGTATCGGCTCTGTATTACCCAGTTCATTACAGGTAGGACAGGTACCATGTAAGATATACGTTGAAATAAACGGTAAACCGTTATTCGGGTCACCTTTTAAACCCCAAGTGGTCAACGTAGAGGATCTAGAGCGGTATTACAAGCTGAAACTGGGTACTGTCGAATCAATCGTACATAAATTCACTGTTCTTGTGAACAACCATGATTTTGATGGTTGCGCTGAATTATACAACAGCATTGAATCGTCAGAGGCTAAAGCGAAGCTGGGGGGCATACTAGTCAATAAGCTAACTGAGCTCGAGAAGGATAATATATATGCCACTAGTGAAATACGTTTGGTTGAATCACTTAAATTGCAGAGTCTGGGCCGCCTCTTGGGGTTGGTGCATAACCAATACAAGAAGATGTTAACATACAAGACTAGCAGTATATTGCACTGCATTCGCGAGTTGAACGACTACGAAAAGGTAGATCCCACTGGTGACCAGTCGAACGAGGGTTCAAAGAGCTTCAACAACCTTGGTGACGTCATACTGAACTACAGGCTCATCGGTGATGAATTGCGCAAACTACACCGTTATGAATTGGCGGACCGATTTGACCAGATAAACGACCAAATTTGTGATGAGATTGATTTACAGATGTGGTCGTCCATAATAGGCCAAAAGGAAAAGCGTGTACAGAAGTTGCGGTCTGAAGTTGAAACTACTGTAGAGCGTCTATCTAGCTTCAAGGACACTATAGAATCGCGTTACAGCAGCTACACTCGCAAGGATCTGAATGATTTGAAGCATATCCCCGGTTTCGCTAAAGAACGGTCTATCCAGACTGAACCCGTTGATATGATTACTTCTAGACTATCTCACTTGATTAAGGGTCGTTGCGTCCCATCACAAGGCAACACCAATATTGACTCCATTGTTGAGTCTACGTGGCGAAAGTGTAATAATTACGACATACAGGCTACTGTCTCGAAGGTACTTAAATCCAGTATCCGCTTGAAGAATTGCATAAGCGAGCTGTTTATGTACTACAGTACTCCACATGACCTGGGTGAACGTACAGTTCTAGGTGTCAGACGTGCATCTATGGAGCTCTTTGTATTGGAATCTACGTTGAACAACTACCTTTGTGCGAATGTAAAGAAGTTGGAATGGTTGTTTGAACGATTTTCAATAGAGCTCCGTGATAAAGATGGTAAAATTATGCCTAGGATAATTCCAGAGCACATGTGGTGTGCTTACTTGCGTGAAATTGGTTACCTTAACCTGTTGTACACCATCGCAGAATCCGGTGATCGTGAGTTACTAAGGGATTCACAACATCCATCACGTCTGGTTGCATTCCATCATCTGTGCAAAGAGCATTTGATACCGCTATACGAGACACTCTTCACCACGAAGCCTGATTTTCAGAAATGCCTTAAATTCCCTTCAAATCATGAAATTGGAACTGGCAAGAAGACTAAAGTGTTAAAGAAGACTGTTGGGGGTCCAAGCGAACAGTACTTCAACTCTAGGCAGGACATATTGAATTACTTCAATGTACGTGCTTTAGAGCATGTACTTGACGTATTCGATATTGATGTGCTCCATCGTATATTCAAGCACTACAGCCGCTTGTCTATGTTTGGTAGGAAGCAATTGACTAAAAATTGGTTCAGTGAAAATGCTACTATATCAACGGCTACTTTCGTAATCTTCGCACGTGACTTCCAGATAATTCCGGGTCACATGGATGGCGAGCGCGTTCACTCAATAGCTCGTAATGTTGCATCTCGGGGTCAGGCTGGTGCTAACAAGTTAGGGTTCCGTGACTTCTTAAACGCTATATCCCGCACCATTGCACGGGCAGTACTTGCATCAACACTGGCTAAACATGACGACTACGAGGTAGCACGTGAAAAAATCTCCGATACTGTGGATATTGTACCCCGTTGTGTCCAGTCGAGGCAGTCGGTTAAGAGTGATATTGAAATGATGGTCAAGACCTTAGGATTATGTGACGACCAATTCGTTCGGTATACTATCGATGCATTATACGGTGCGGAGGCAGTTGAATACATAGACGGGGTGTTGGACTAAGATACTAGCTACCATTTCTGGACACTTCGTGTCCATATGATAACTGAGTCATTATGAAGTAATAATTCATGCACATAATGCTTTTTTACATAAGATAACGTAGTATAATAGCTATAGTACCAAGAACCATAGATTGTATATATATTGCTTATAGACCTCACACATTCTCCCTGGCACAGCGTCTACGGATTCCAGTAGATACCAACCATGTCCCAAGTGCTACACATCAGCCGATATTGGCATTATATGCCTAGAGTGGCATACAGAGAAACTCTATTTAACACATATTGGCGTTATCGTCGCATTGTTGACTTAGGGAGTGGTATACCTCCCCTGAGAGTACCGGTGGAGACTACTAATCACGTTACCGTAACCTCTTTACATCATATTGATGAACAAGTGAATCGAATTTACGATTCAAGGGCAGTCCCTAGTTTCCTTGAATCACTAGCATCTAAAATATCGCATACAATAGAAACCATAGTGGATGGTCTACACATACTACTATGGAAGGGGAAACATTTTAAAGGTTGGTTTGATCATTGCCACTGAAAATCATTAGGCTGCTTCCAACCAAGTAAGTGGAAGTGGTATCACCGCCACGGCTACTGGGCCACCCGGAAAAAACTGTTAAAGTTTGACACCTACAGGCGTCACAGGTAGGTAGATCTATTGCAAAATACATGCTACATAGGTACCACGAGGTCCGAGGACCTGGTAAAAAGCCTCCCGGCAAATATGATGACAAGTCTTTCTACAAGCCACTGAGGGACTCTATTAAATTCTGGTAGTACTGAATATATTCATTGTGTTGCGGTTAGAAGGTCTAGTTGATGTGCCCCTGCTCTCAGTTTGGCAATATCGTAGTCTGCCCTTTGTACCCTGCTTGGCCTTGGTATCACCACTACGACTTATAAGGAATGATATATACTACCTACCGTTTACACGACCGAATCCACCACTGGCAGTATCCGGGATATCGGTTATTATTGGTAGCGATGTTATCTGGGTCATTATTGAGCCTGCCAGTATTTTCGTTTCGTCTGGGACAGACTCCCTCATGAGAGTTATATACAGCACAGCTGTGCAACCCAGTACTTTCCTAAAGCAATCTGTTACTCCTATGTAATATCACTTACATTATATCCTTATTGAGCGGATTAGATGCGATAGTGTTTAACCTGACGAGTGCATCCTTGGCCAAGCTGAATATTATTGCGCTGTTGCATATAATAAACCTACTGTCCACCTGAAAGTACCCTAAAGTTAAGCGACAATATGTTGGTTCCCGTTGTAATTAATTGTGACATTTTAGTCACCGTTTCGTTGACACAAACAGCCATTTCAGCATCGTTTGAAGTCGGAGTACATAATATACCAGAGAAAACCTGAGAGCCTAGTATCGATTGTAGCCCTGTGACGTTATGAAAATTGAAAAGCTGGTTCTTAAAGGACTCAAGACACCTTTGATGTGAAACGATATAACATTCATAAAACTTGTGTCACTCGGGACGTAATACAAACTAGGCTATGAACCCACCCAAGCTTAATAGGGCCGAAGCCGCATCAGTGATGTATCTCTGGGCACTTATCAAGTTAGAGGGAAGATGATGCATGAACTGTGGTATAATTTGCATAAGGTTGAGTAGTGGAACGTCCTGTAAGTTGATATGCAACCGCTGCAGTTGCTCTTGCTTTATGCCATCGCGGATACTAGTTAATTGTTGAGATGATATGTCGACATCCTTGGCACTTTCCTGGGTTAGTGTTGGAGGAGTATCGCTTATAGTCTTTTTAGGAGGGTCATCCCTGTGTCTTCTCCGACCGATGTGCTCCAACCGAAGCGATGAATAGTCCTGTAAGCCAACAGGTCCTGTACATATTGGTTTAGGAGGAAAGCAGATAGATATACATTACTTATAGCAAAGTCGGATTCTCACGGGAAAATAGTTACACACCCTGTTGATGTGTATATGCACAAATTACAATCAGGACGTATACAGTATACACATTGCTTTAAAGAAAACTTATAAACCAGAAAGCTCCATTATTAAATTAACCTACCATCGTGGATGCCTTTTGGCGGCATCGCCGCCGAAGCAGTTGATATGATACCAGCCGCTACCAGTAGCTTTAACCTCGAACGTGCTTGCATACTTGGGTGAAAATGCTTTTCCAACGGTAAAAAGATAAATGTGTAGGTTATTACATCAGATAATGATGCCCACACACACCACATCAAGCAGGTGATGTCGTGACTGTTATGTGTATTCCAATATATCCAGTATGCTATTGCTAAAGCGCAGTAGATAAAATTACATCGTGCAATGCAGAGCCAATATGTCTATAGATTAGCGACAGTGGTAATATCATTCCTCCTGCTGAATGCATTTTGTGATGAGTTACAGTTTCCTTTATTGTCTAGCCGGCAACCATCACCTAATCTCATAGTCGGTAAGATACGGTTTCCTTGCGGTCAATCAGTAACCGAGATCAGTGAACTTGACAAAGCCTTTGCATTCCGTACTAACAATGTCGATCTCACATTAGATCCAAAATCGCTGAAAATATTTTCAAAGTTTAAATTTGATGGTAATATCGCAGTTAAAGAAGTTAACTCGGGTGACGTGAAACAATGGTATGTAAAGGGTAACTATTAGTAATATTAAAACATTGTCCATGTTTTTTATATTATATCCAGGACATTAAGGGAAATTGACCTTTTTGGACCACGTGAAAGCAATAATTGGATGCCTGGGAATATATCCACTTGTGGGAGGTCAGGTGACTACTTCCTTGGGGGACCCTGGTACGTCGTTCCTGTTACTTAAATAGCACCCCAGCCAACTATCTAATGGACGTGTTCATAGATACTACTTTAATCTTCCAGAGCACACAGAAGTGCGTTTGACGGGTCGCATACACTTCTTCGACCAATGGGAAGGTATGCACCGCTAAAGTGTTCCACACAACTGCAGGCCAACATGTAAATATAGTGGTCGATGGCGATATCCTATGGACGCGTAGGTTACGCAAACAGTGTTGTACAGTGTACAGAATCACACAACTGGTGTCCCAGTCTGAGCAATACTGAGTGCATCAAGTACGGCATTGACAGCTGCGGACAAGAGTACCCAGACAGACTTTCCGTAAGTTAATATAATCAAGTGATAAGCCACCCAAGGTACATTTCGACGTGTTCAAGCACCATACACGTGAATCCATGGCACTGGAGATTAATAGCAACATTGAGGGTAACCCCTGTGAAGCATCTTGGGGCATTGACGATATAGCCTTGTATTTAAGGTGACCCATCGCAACCGGTATTGATAAATATACATGGGTGTAATATCCGGCGTGATTCAGATGTTGTATGTTACCCAAAGGTGGATTTAATATCGGCCATATCATGCTTTCTGTGGCTTCAGTATGTCGTCGCAGTTTTTATTTTCGACGTTCCTGCAAAGATGTTAGAGCGTGTATATATACACTGTAATGTAATTAATGCTGCAAAAATTGTGATCTAAGGTATGAACATAATATAAGCATACCTCAAGGATTGATCAGCTCCACCCCTCAGTAGAAGGTCAACTATATCACGGTTCCCCGCCGCTGCCGCCGTTAAAAGCGGTGTGTCGCCGTTGTCGTCAACCACATTCATATCAGCACCGTACTTAAGTAGACACATTACCACGTCAATGTGCCCTCTATCGGCAGCCACATGTAGCGGCGTGATTCCGCTAGGGGTCCTTACATTGACCAGTTCAGGTGTATCTGTATTATGTTAATGATTCCACCGTAAACCAACCCTTTAAAAGAGACTCTATCCTCTCGACATCGCCATTGACTACTAGTGAGTACAGTCCATCATCTTCGTCATCGTGATGATCCATTAAGCTGCCTAAAGGTTTACTTGGCGCGTTACTCACGGGGTAAACCATATTGTCATCATCGTATCCAAACAGCTGGCGAACTATAGCCACATACGCGGCCATAGCTTCGCGTTTCGACATTCCAGCATGCCTCTTCCATGAAGCCCTGTATATAATAATAAACTATCTAGAGTGTAGAACATATGCCCAGCAACACGTTAATCATTGATACATACCATTTACGCTTATTGATTTCAGAGCTTTCATCAGCAAGGTCGACATTGAAATCACCTACAACTGTCTGTTTAAAGTAACCTGGGATGCTTAAGAGCTGGTCTAGATTACATACCATAGAGATTCCAAAAATCGTCGTCGTGCAACTCGCCTCCGGCACGTTTTATAGCCACCAATTGGCAGCATTTTTTAAATTCATGAATGAGATCCTGTCGTTTACTTCGCCAGTTGAATAGACATCGCAAACTCCGCCTCAAAGGCTCGACTATCTCCATAATATCACATTGATTGAATACACACATCCGTGGAAAGTCGTCATATAATGTCTTGGGTAGTCATTGAAAAATAATTTTTGGTGCCTTTTAATAGCATGATGTGTCGCGCGCCACAATATTGCCACGCACAATAGCGCCCATCAGTATTCCTATAATTGAGGCGGTACCTTCTCATTCAGCAATGCGTCAATTCTACCTAATTTCGTCTGGAAATGTGTGATTTTTCTATGGCAGTACCATACCGCAACTGCGTAGTAATACGGGTGTTCTTGTCCAGCAAGTATATAGAGCAGTGCGACTGCCTTGTAGTACAAATCCATGATAATTCGGCTGTATCTATGTCTATAATATACGAATCACTTACAGTGTCTCTATGTCGACGTCATGATTCACAAGTTCAGTGTCGTCTAGCTTCAATCCAGCCGATGTTGACAGCATGTCAGCGAATTCCTCATATGTGAACGCCACACTGTATAGTGGTCTTGGCATTACCTGCGTGGATATTTATACAGTCTAAGGGGAACAAGGAATTTCCCTACACTACTTACCGCATTGAGGTAGGATATTCGCTGATTCATATAGTGGCGCGATAACTCGGTTTCACCCTTCTCCTTATAGATTTCAAATAGCATTGTCTGGAGCTGGTAAATGCACCAATGCTGGTTGAATACGTTCTTCGCGTTATTATAGACCTGCTGTATACCCAGGATATTAGAACGATCCATGTTATCGATGTAGTCAATATATGCATCTTCCAGTTGAATATAGGTACTGATATCCTCCTGTGTAAATGTATATCCGCATGACGTGCAGGGATCGCTATTTATGTATTCATCTCCAGGGTCACTAAATAGGTTAATCCTGCCATATTGACACCTTTTGCATAAAAAGCCACGTGCAGCATCCGTTTTCATTATACAACGCTGGCATCCACATCGGAATGCCCAATTCTGCAACAATTTACGACGTCCTGTATAAAGTAAAATGGATTCAGTCCCACTTACTTGGTGTAGGGGCCAAAAGATCGGCCTCGCCTATATACGATATAGTAAGCTCATCTCCAATCTGCAGCTTGCGCCTTGCCCTAAGGACGAAAATATCCTCTCCATAATGGTTCCACGTAGCTGACGAGTCACAGCTATGGGCAAGGTACGATATTTCTAGGAAAAAGTGCTTAATGATAACGGTAACTTACTGTCGTAGATAACTAGACCTTGGGGGTGGGTACTATGTGCAAAAGCATTTAAAGGCCATACCTGCAGTAAGAACTGGTATAGATTGGGGCATATTACAGTGCCATTATGGTATACAAAGCTACCATCGCGGTGCTCCGCACATGTAACTTCTAATATGCGATATACGTCCTCAGAAACTGGCGGGTCGTTATCTGTATGTCTTATATAGATGTCTAAAGTGATCAGCTCGGATACAGTATCATTTAAAAACTAACCTAATACCCATTTACCCTTCATTATTTCAAGCTTTTCCTCGTTACCTTCTAGGATACTCACTAATGCGGCATGATGCCACAGTGGCGGTAAATGCAAAGGCTGTTCCTGGTGTAACGTCATTAAAGTATCCCATATGTTGCTATTGCTATCGGGGGTAATTGCGAACAGTGGCTTCTCGATAATAATGATTTCACCGGGTTCATAAGCTCTACGAGTGTACATACATCCTGTATAGGAATGATGGAATAAGCATTGTGCCTACTTCCTTTGCCAGGGGCAGGAGCTATCTCTACTAAACTCAGTATCTGCTCGCTGGAATATGCCTCTACATCAACATAGCCTGTCCACGACTCTTGTTCACCGGTATTTGCTGGTGAACCTCCATTATCATAGACACCGTCCTTCGGCTCAACACACACCCCTTCATCAGCATGGTAGTCATGCCATACTGCGTCGTCCGTAGACATTGTAACGTATAAGTCATTGGGATACCGTTTTGTTTACACCGAGTTACCCATTTATTGGCTTGAATGAGCGATGAAAAAAACAGGGTATTCCACTACCATAGTTCAGAGAGCTCACAACGAATACTACTCCTAAAAAATCTATACAGTGCCATTGTTAAAGTGCGATATTTACTGTGCACATGCCTACAGTGATGCTAAGAACTAGGATTCACGTCGTGGTTACATAGTTCTTCATAGACAGACCATAGTAATCCAAAATTCAGTATAGATATACAATAGTTATCAGTAGCTATAGATACTGGATTGTTTTTATGTATAACAGATATATAGAACAGCATTTTCAAGTCGATGTGTGTGAGTATTTATCTGTATACACGACCTCGACACATATTACAGGGAAGCTATGTAGACCCTTGTAATAACGAAAACTAGGACTATAACAATTAATTTGTACTACTATATTCCATATAAGCTTTAATAGTGACCTCGGCAACGTGCTTTTGAACTTGATATATACTCCCCACCTAAGGCAGAAAGATAACATATCCCATTTCTTATCGTCATGGGTTCATATATCCATATCACTTATATATGAATTTGATACACTATCTGTGATATATGATATTCTAATTGTGGTCATATGCTCTAGAGGTGGATTCCCTTTGTGTTATGTATCAAGTATAAGGTGTATTTACATAGATACACCTTGGTAGCCAGATTTCAAAGTGGTACTATTAACTCATATTGTTGTATCGTTTTTTTTGCTAAGTGGCCTGTTAAAAATGGAGAAAACCTATTTTCTCTTTGAGACCGCCGCTGGCTACGCGTTGTACCATATTGACGAATGGGATCAAATAGGTCACGTTGATGCTATGGATGAAATATGCAGATCAGCAGAGCGTTTTAAGGAATCCATCCACTTTAAGGCTTTTCAACCCTTTACTACTGCTGCGGATGCTCTGGAGAACATTCGAGCAGTAGTTGATGGCGAAGTCACATCCATGCTGTCTGCTTTCTTGAGTCTCAATATGCCAAAGAAGGGTGCACGACTTGCTGTGGTTGATCCAGCCCTGGGTAAATCGCTATCGGCTAAAGGATTCCAGGTACTCTACGACAGTAATGTGATTGAAATACTTCGAGGCTGTCGTCAACATGAGATGAAGCACATAGCAAAGTTAGCTTCAGGTGCATCGGCATTTGATATGGATAAGTTCCATGTTGGTTTAGGTCACAATTACAGTCGTACGAAGTTACAAGTTGACCCTAGGCGTCACGATAAGCCTGTTGTCAACTGTGTCGCACTTTTGGATTCGTTGACTAAGAATTTAAATTCATTCGCTATGAGAGTGAGGGAGTGGTACGGATGGCATTTTCCGGAATTAGTGAAAATAGTCCCCGATAACAAGCTTTATTGCCAGACTGTGCAAATTATACAGTGCAAAAATAAGTTCGACTGGTCTACACGGATTGATGAATTGAAGCAGCTTCTAAATGACGATGAGCTTGTCTCAAGTATACAAAAGGCAGCTAATCAATCCATTGGTCACGAACTTTCAGATGCTTGTATGCAGAACATATACAACTTCGCTTCACAGGTAGTGAAGCTCGAGGAGATGCGTGAGCGGTTGAACGTACATCTGGGCAACAAACTGGCAATTACAGCCCCTAACCTCAGCACTGTGGCTGGCAACGTGTTAACCGCAAGATTGATATCACACGCAGGTTCATTGGTCAACCTTGCTAAAATGTCGGCAAGCTCAATACAGATTTTAGGTGCCGAAAAGGCATTATTCCGAGCACTCAAGACGCGTTCCAACACACCAAAGTATGGCCTTATATTCCAATCCACTTTTATCGGCAAGGCCAGTGTAAAACACAAGGGACGTGCAGCTCGCTATTTGGCGAACAAATGTGCCTTGGCTGCGAGACTCGACTGTTTCTGTGATGTGAATTCTAACGTCTACGGTAAGCATATGGTCGACCTCCTGGCGAAGCGGATGGAGTACCTAGCTGGAGGCCCAGTTCACGAAACTAGCATTGAGGTGATGAAAGCTGCTTCTAAGGAGTATGAAACACTGAAAAGCCAACTAGTAAGTGAGAGCAAAAGTGATCAAGTAGTGACTTCTTTAGATACCACTAACGACGTGGATAACATAGAACCCAAGAAGTCTAAGAAGCAGAAGAAAAATAGCACTATCGTAGACAACACTGTAGCTGAGGTTGAACCCGAAAAGAGGAAAAGAAGTAAAGAGAAAAAATCAAGTGAAGGTAAGACAGATGATTCATCTGTAGAAAAAAGCGCTAAGAAAAGCAAATCCAAGACTGATAGTACTCCAGTAGAAGATACAAGTAAACCTGAGATGGGAACCACATCGGAATCGAAAGCAGAAAAGAAGCATAAAAAATCAAAAGTTAAAGAAGTTGACTTACAAAAAAGCTCGGATTCAACAAAGAAATCTAAAAAGCAAAAGAAGGGCTCTGAATCCACGTGATTAAGTATAGGTACTGAAAGTTAATTTAATTATTACATCTGAAGTGGTCCCTGGTAACTAACGTTAAATACATAAACCGGTCCATATGATATGGATCAAAGGGAGCTGTCGTAACGACGACAATATTATATAGGACACAGAGTATACCTATAGATATAAAGGGGTACTACCTATGTACTAGAGGCATCAATACACTTTTTGGTCAATAGCGTAATCAATAGGTAAATAATGTAACACCAAAGTATAGACTATCTTGGTATAATACAGTATTATTAGTGCCACGTAATTCCTACATACAGGAATGGAGGCATTACACATCTGTTGTATCCCTGAAGATACACATGTGTAGTAACTAGATGGTGCATACACATCTATGCCACCAAAGTACAATCCATTTTTAAAATGGATAATGAAGTTGAATATAAAGAACTATGCAGGGAAATATACAACTACTACAGTAGCAAGGCAATCCCTGCCAAAGGTAACCGTACAGCTTTAATGCTACGAGCAACTGGAGAACCATGGAACAAACAAGAAATTGAACAGTATACATCATGCCGTAACCCTGATATGAAATTTGATGATTTTTGGAAAATCGCAAAGGCTAAGCGCTTCGGTATAGGACATAATACCCGAAATCCGGTAGGTAACTAGTTTTTGTATCCACAATTTACAGGCTGATTACCAGCACCTGGTGGACGAATACGGCACTTGGATCAATCTATCGGTAAACGAATGTATGGAAATTGTAACGGCATTTAAAGCAATAGTACAATTAAGAGGAGCAGTGGATAATAGCATGGCTCCAAGCACTATCAATACACAGTATCTGATGCACCTACTGACGCACGTGGGTGATCCCATACCCAGACATACCGTAAAGTACCTCAAGATGGATCAACATGGATACAACGGAAGAGTTAGCATAAGGACAATGCTAAAGATGCTAGGCCGCAAGGAGTGATACAAGTATCCAGGAAAACATGTCTCAGTGTACCCCGACTAATCAACCAACCACACTATAACACACCCGAAATCTGGGTTAATGT
This sequence comes from Babesia bovis T2Bo, assembly GCF_000165395.2. Classification (NCBI taxonomy): domain Eukaryota; phylum Apicomplexa; class Aconoidasida; order Piroplasmida; family Babesiidae; genus Babesia; species Babesia bovis. Next base: position 1,507,857 of record NW_026261571.1, read on the forward strand.
TTATACGATATTAGTTGCACAGAATGTTAATGTATCAAACTGGAGCTGCTTCGTGATGTGAGTCATAAGGAATCCAATGCAGCTTCTCCATGTAAAGTTTACGAGTCTTAGTACGAGATTTAGACTGCAGCTCCTCTTTCTTCTCGGGAAGTATCGTTATCACAGATCTACCATTAGATAGTGTATGTAAGAGACCCAACTCCTCCAAACACATTATAATGTCATTGGGCTCGAAGCAAGTCATGTGCGATAGCATCTCTATTGTAACATTCTCGTACCGTGGGTCAAATAGTATTTCAAGCAGTACCTCAGACCAATATGACATATAAGAAGCACGACCCAAATCAGATAAAGGACGCTCAGGAGTACCTGTGCGACCCTCCTTACGGGACAATAAATAACTGAACGCTGTTAGAAATTTACCATAACCCTTGCGTTGATGTTGAGGTAGCGATAAAATACAAGATACGTTGTTGCTACTGTGCTTTTCCTTAGAAAAGTATCCTGTAATGTGATATCCATTGTCATCAACTTCCGTCATCACATAGAAAATAAATAAATTAACAGTATGACGCAAACTCTTGTGGTCCAAAAATAACTTGGATAAGTAGCACAAATTCTCACAATAGATACTACTCAAAGCGCCGTCCACCTCAAACATTGCCAAGTTGCCATCACGGTAAATCTCATTGCCAGGAGGATGACGTAAATCACAACGTGGTATATGCCACGTTAATTCTGACTCATCTCTATTGCAATATATATAGACAATAACAAACTTACACAAAGAAAAGTAAGCAGAACTCGCAAATATATAATATATCAAGGTCTTGATAAGGTTTTGGATAAGGCGAAAAGTACCAGGCGTCTACCAAATATGGACCTAACTTAACGCGCTGAATAGTCTTCAACTTAGTGTTCATCTCATGCTCACGTAAGTACTCTTCATCCATACCTCCGTGATCATGGACCTCTTCCTCAACGTCATGCGACACGTCGTCACCATCTATTGGACCCTCCTCTAGAGTACGAACATCACTAATGTCCAACCAACAGTCTAACCTGCGATCTGATCCCAACCAGTGGATGTAGTAGTCATAGTCACGAGCACTGATAGATTTCATATCAATGTTGCCAACACGAGGCCTAAAGGATATATATCCAATAGATCTGGCCTTACCGTGCGTGAACTACGTTGCACTTGCGCCACTGCTTACGAGAATGGTCAAATCCCCAAAGATGACTCTCCATGGGATACGCAGTTGGAAACTATATTGACATAACAAATATCATTCAATCAACATACCTGAGATGCATAATGCTCACGAGCACGGGCTATTACAGTACTCTTCTCACGAGATTTCTGGTGAGACTTGGCCTTGGAGCCAATCATAGAAGAAGAAGCAGCCTTCATCGGTCCGCTGTCTGCACCGACGTGACCACCCTTGGAAGACGTCATTTTTATACCTAATTTTTAATTTCTAGCCCCTAAATGGCTTTAGATTGTCCATATACACAAGGAGACACCACGTCACACCCAACTACACATTGAACAAAATATTACTAAGTACACATGAATAAATAAATGAAGTTAATTTTTTTAGAAGTAACTCATGAGCAATACCACAGCTTTGATATGGAGCCGATTAATAAACTCTGCTACTGTGATTAGTCGCAACACATACGATTATGTGTCTTGAGCCTAGACAGACTAATCATTTTTTATAATACAATATACAATTCAAAAGCGCTCTACTAATGTGATGCTATCTATGACTTTTTGTTAGTTATCGGATATTCAGTTCCCTGCGGAATCCTTGCCACAAATGTCACTAGTCTCATGTCAACACTGAATATACAAAACTCATGGATTGGTCAAATTCGTTACCATGTATGTATAATATTGAAAACATTGTTGAATATGATAAGAATTGTTTTGTATTATTTTATACAAATACCTCCCGGTCACTGCTGTTGCCATCGCTTAAATCAACTTCATGGGTCTCATAGTCACTAACGTCCGCAGCTGAACTCGAGTCGTCGTCGCTACTGCAACTTTTATCGCCCGTAGCGTTACAAGAAAGCTCCGCAAACGTATTGGTTACGCAAAAGCCTAGTACTTGTTTGACATTGACATTATCAAAACCAGAGTAACCCATCTCAGCAAGACCTAATGAGTATTCATCAGCTTGATTAGCAGTTGATACTACAGCCATCTTCCTGTCAATATTTGAATAGCCACTAAAGTGATCCAAATACCTATCTGCTAGGTAATGTAAATCCTTGGCTTTGACTTGTCGAATACGTTGGAGCAGCACCTTTGTGAAGTCGGCACCAACACCACGGAACGCATCCTGGAATGTAACGGCACTGAAATCAGCCAATGTACTTTCCTCGGCTATGACACTGTATACAGTGGAACAAGCAGCTGATAGAACATCTGACTCCGTAAGAATCATACCCTTTGACATCTTTTCAATGACATCGTTAGTAGCTCTCAATGCACCAAGAAGGTCTACCGCCTGCTGCAATACCAAACGTAATTCCCCGAATGCTGGTGCATAAGTAACACCATAGTTGTAAGCAAAACCACCGCCGCGAATAGCGCGGAATAGTGGTCCCTCCATCATACCAAGGTATTCCGAAAGAACCATTAATGAAGCATAATCTTTATGGTTGTAACCCTTGGGAGCTGAGATGGCAAAATTCAAATATGATACATCGGTACTGGACATTGTGGTGAATATACCATGTGATCCATTATAGGCATTGTCGTGGTCAACGTTCAAAGGAATCAGCTTGTTTAGTGGCACTGTCTTGTCTACAGTACCCTGCAAGAATTCCCAAGGTCGAGTCCAACCTGGAGGTAATCTAGATAAATCAGCAGTTATGTGAACTACCATGTTGGACTGAGTAAATATCTTTTGGTATAGATCCTGGAAGAATTCGGTCATATCATTTTCCAATGCGTATTGCAAAAATACAAGTTGTTGACCGATGCTATTGGACATGGCAGTACTTTCCAATGGCAACCTCATAGCCATAGTGGCCTGTGATACAATGGATTTGGCGGAACGGGTTTTCTTTTTAAACGACTTGAGTAATGATTTAACCCGGGATTGAATTATGGTATTATTAAAGCGAACTCCGCGAAGCACGTTCTTCAAAATGGACAGTAACTTGTCGTAGACCTTCTGTGAACCTGTTATTGAAATGTTAATCAATTCACTGAAAGCATCAGGCTTCCCAAATGATGAGTTGAATCCAAGCATGGCCAAGTAGGAAGAAGTATGCTCCTCTAGCATCTTGATAAACCTATCAGCTGGAATGACACCATCAGCTTCAGCAATGTCGGACTCAAACAATAACGCACAAAGCAAGGTCAAAGATTGCTTCTCTAAGTGAGTTAACGACACAGTGCTCGTGGGTACCATAACACTGATACGAACAAACTCAGATGCGATATGGTTCACCTGCATTAACAAATCAAGCTTGTCCAAACCATTAGCTATGGGATCCCATTCAGGAGAATAGCCCTTGCCGCCAGATTCATTGAAGAATTGGACAGTTCCTGTTACCACCTTGCCACCATCGTATCCCGGGCCAATAGAACTGAAGTTACGCATGTATGGCCATGCAATGGGTTGGATGTTTGACATGTCAACCATGCCAAATTTGTTCAAAACAGCCTCCGGAACTGGACTTTCCTTGGACTTAAGCATTTCATCCACACGAGCCTCCTGCTCCTCTAAAAATGCTAAATCACTATGGGTCAACTGGTAGTCAATCAGGTCCTGTTCAGCCTTCTTTATACGTTCAGCCTCAGAAATGCTGGGAAGTGTTCTCACAACGGCAGAACTTGTTTGAATAAAGTAACGCCAAATAATGCTCTTCCAGTATACCTCACCTTGCTCCATTAAACCGAGTAATTGGTCATGACCCTCCAATTGTTGATCAAGATCTTCACGAGAAGTGCCGTGGAGTATATATGATATTATTCCGTCTATCAAAGTGTTACTGGGAGATGTCTCAATTGAACGCTGGAATGATAAATACTCATGAGTGATCAAAGCGTGCAACCGACGCATGTCAAGAGGTTGTTTGTATGTTTCCAAAAGTATATCACGAACGCGTTTGTCCACCGTAGACATAGAATCGCTGTCGTTAGGAACATCAGAAACACGGATGCTAAAGCTAGTTTCGCGATACTCGTCCAATGTAAAACTGACACTACTACCCAACGGGTTTTCACAGTGGATTAAACCCTTCTCCAAGGGTGACACAGGTGTGGATGTAAGATATAAACCCAGGATGGAAACAGCACGAACGTCGTCAAACTGATTCCAGGATGGACCACGCCACGCTATTGTGTAATGACCAAGTTCTTCATCATCATTAGGAAATCTTACGGTTGCCTCAGCACTCTCGGTCATTGGGGTATAATGACTTGGGTCATCCCAATGAGAAATGCCATAGTAAATTTTAGGATCGAGAACAATGGGTTCAACACCAGCAGCAAACACATCCGTCTCAGCCTTAGATATGGTATCTAAAATACTCTTGTGGTCACCGAGTCTACCACCAATAACAATAGATAAGTTCTCCAATCGGTAAAAACGTTTGTGGTACTCACGAATACGGGTAATGTTAGTAGACCTCAAAGCCTCTAAACGACCACCATAGGATTTAGTGTAATCACTATCACCAGGATACAACATCTTCATTAATGCAATGTTCGTCAACTCATCAGCACTGTTTTCGTGAGATTTCATCTCGGAATATACAGTTCCAGAGTTAGATCCATTAGGAGTAATACGATGAACATCTGTTATAAATCCGTCATTTGTTAAAGTAGGCATCAATATGTGATCCAAATATACAGGTAACAACTTCAAATTACCTTCGATACCAGCAGTGGAAACAGTATAGACAGTGTGATCGACATCGGTCCATGCGTTGGTCCCAGTAGCAAGAGCACGAGAAGCCAACATGTCTAATGTACCACGCTCAGGATAATTCTGACTTCCCAAGAATATCAAATGCTCCAATGTATGCGGTAATCCTTCATCGGTATCCGCACGAGTAGGAACCACGTAATAAGAGTTCACAACTGGAGATTCGTAATCAGCCAAAAACACGCGCAAGCCACTACGATGAGATATGTACTCAGTAACGTCAACCTGATTCAATGTCACACGGTTAACAAACATGAATCCAGCCACCAACATGTTCACCAGGCCGCTGCCGCCTGACGAACCCTCGAGGTTACAATTCATTATGGAAATGTAATAAGTATTATAATGTACAGTTATAGATTACACAGCATAAAATATATGGTGGGATGATAATCGTTGGAACTGTTGAAGATATGAACTGATACGAATACACAATGATGGTTGTACATTTAACGACCCAACTATTATCGGGATTAATGGAATTTTCCTCGCATAAGTGCAGGCGTTCAATATTAGGAGCCTAAATTTGGAATTTTCAGGAGACTTTGCCACTTTTGAGACCTAAAGGGACGCTCTATATCATGTTGTCATCCATTTTCGACCAACTTCTAAAGCCTTCAGTTATATCCAAATGGAGCTACATTTCCGCCATAAGACAGGCCTAGTAACTACAAAGTAATCTACCCATGTCTACCTTGACACATTGAATCCATTTGAATACACCCTTTATATAACTTACAACATCTTATTGAAGATGTTCATAGGATGTAATAACTATAAATGACCTTGATACCCATGGGGAGTGTTACACATCACCAGTACGGAATGTCTTCAATGTATATATAAACCATAAGAAACACGTAGTTCTCCCGGTTGATACATTAGGTCAATCCAATGAATCGTATCACATCATTGAAAAGCCTACGGGTGCCACAAGTACCTAATGGCAAATTAACTATACATACTATATCGGAAGCTGCATTCCCTGTTAATAACAGAAATTTACGCAAAATCCCATCGACCAAATTTACCACAATTTGTTATAATGGGTATTCGAAAAAACTAAAGTTGTATACAGCAGTATATTCAAGACCATTTTCAACCGATCAACAAAAGGTTGACGTAAGTTATATATAGCACTAGTAGATGCGCTGCAGACATATGAATTCAAAGCGGAAATTCAAAAGCTGCTACAAATAGTTGCACATTCATTATATACGGACAAAGAAGTCTTCGTCAGAGAACTTATCAGCAATGCAAGTGACGCATTGGAGAAGCTAAGATTCTTAGAAGCAACACAAGAAAACTTAGCTACAAGCAAAGTAGACCCTGAAGTAGCATATAAAATTAAAATTTCAACAAATCCAGAGGAGAAGACCTTCACAATTGAGGTTGGTAGAATTCTATCTTCTATAGATTCTTTAGGACACCGGTGTTGGCATGACAAAAGATGAAATAATAAATAATCTTGGTACAATCGCTAAATCTGGATCACTAGCATTCCTGGAAGATTCCGCTCTCAACGCAAAGGATAAAGCTAACGCTATCATTGGACAATTTGGTGTCGGATTCTATAGTAGTTTCGTCGTGTCCAATAAAGTGGAAGTATTCACCAGAAGCTATGATCCAGAAAAGGGAGAAAAGGGTTACCACTGGGTATCAGATGGTACTGGATCGTTCACAATACGGGAAGTTCAAGAATTACCTAGAGGGACTAAAATAGTATGCCACCTGAGAGATGATTGCGTTGTCTTCGCAAATACCGCCAATGTTAAAAAAGTAGCAGAGAAGTTCTCAGCATTTGTAAACTTCCCACTATATATACAGGAAAAGGATGCAGAAACTGAGATTACAACACAAAAGCCATTGTGGATTGAGAAAAACGCGTCGGATGAAGAACATACAAAGTTCTTCAGGTATCTCAATAACACTTCCTGGGGAGAGCCAATGTACAAAATACTCTTCCATTCAGATGTGCCGCTATCAATCAAATCATTGTTGTACATACCAGAAGATGCGCCAAGCAAATTGTTCCATAATACCAATGAAGTTGGAGTCTCTCTGCACTCAAGGTAATTAGGGTAACATAGGCAAACATAGTATCTCAGGAAAATACTTATCCAGAAATCGGCAACCGCCATCATACCAAAATGGCTTTTCTTCATAAAAGGTGTTATAGATTGCGAAGATATACCACTCAACGTAAGTCGAGAGCTTGTGCAAGACAGTCAACTGGTAAAGAAGCTAGGAAATACTGTAGTAAAAAGAATACTTAAGTTTTTCCATGAACAAAGCAAAAAGGATCCTGAAAAATTCAGAAAGTTTTACGATAAGTACAACTACTACATTAAGGAAGGGGTACTGGATGAATCACATAATAACGGACCATACAAACAGCAACTTATGCAACTGCTGAGGTATGAATCATCCATGGGAGAACAGAACGAACTTATTACACTAGATGAATACATCAATACCATGAAGGAAAACCAAAAGAATATATACTACTTCTGTGCAGCAAACAGAGAAACTGCACTGGCTAGCCCATACATGGAGACATTCAAGAAGAGAAATAGGAATGTACTGCTGCTATATGAGGACATTGATGAATTTGTATCCATGAATATTCAAGTAAGTCTCTATCAGCATGTCACAATTCTTCTAGGACTATAATGGCAAGAAAATGGTAGCCATTGATTCGCCAGTTGATGATTTCGAACCCGATCTTGAAACTATCGAAAATGAGGGGGTAGAAGTCGAAATGTTAACGGAAGAACAAAAGGAGTCTTTGTCAAAGTTCGTACAAAGTACACTGGGATCTAAAGTTAATGCGGTCAAGTTCTCAGATCGGCTGGTAGACTCGCCAGCAGTAGTCACTGGGTTCCTCTCAGCAGCGCTGAGGAAGGTCATGAAGGCAACTATGAAAGGTGCACCAAATGCAGGAGAAAGTCTATCATCAATGCCTGCAACATTGGAAATCAACCCGAAGCACAAATTGTGCTCCACCATATACCACGTTATGCAGCACGATGAGGCAGTAGCTAAGGTAAGTAATATCTTTTGGTATTGTGTAAAGAATATAATGTTTGTTACGCTGATAAACTGGAATGTATAGGCTACTCTCCATGTTACATTTCATCGAAAAAAATTATAATATATTTTCAGATGCTAATAGAACAACTCTACGACAACGCATCAATAGCGGCGGGGATAGTAGATGATCCACGGTCTATGCTGACAAGACTAAACAACATGCTTACACTCACAGCAGACTACGCTCGCAAAACCGTTAATTAATATGATGAGTTGCCAGATAAAATACCTTTGGTCTTTTCACAAAGAGCGTCCTGAGCTGACACGTTCCGCAACACAGCCTTCTTGCTACATTCATATAGATTACCGTCAATCAGCATCTCATCCAATATATGATAAGCCTGTATAAACATTAACAGAAAGACAATGTCACACATACCTTTGTCACATTGAAAACCATGTCTAACTCACATACGTTACAAAAATAACGGTCCAATAACTCTACATAGTGCTGAATTATCTCCAGCATCAAAAGCTCATTGGCATCACGATCAACACAAAGAACAAAGTACAGACTGGCGTACCTACACAAAGTAAAACACAAATAAGATTACATACCGACGAAATACCAGTTTATCATCTCTCCATTCAATAAAATTACACTGCTTTGAGTTGCGATTAACGACCAAATGCGATAACTCCCGCATTATAGCGGTCCTGTCCTTGTTGTCCACAGGAACAAACCATTTCACCAGCCGCAGCTTACACTGGCGGCTTATAGCCATAAAAAATTTAATCATGTTGTTGACAGCCCAAATCAGAAAATATTGGACTAAATGTCAAAATGAATGAGCGTAAAGCAACAAATGTGTGGATATACTCCTACACACTATCTTTACCTGCGTTGTACTGTTATGTTTAATACCGTTGTATATCCTGTAGTAAACTCTTTATGTACATTATATGTTTCAAGCTACTGGATGTGTTCTCTATCCAAATCGTGGTGGTATTTTTGAGTCTGTTTTAGCATCGTTACACTCCAAAGTAATACAATCTTACTTTAAATGTTGTTTTAGACTATCATCTTAATAGATCTAATTTAGGAATAAATTGTATTTGGTAATGTTGACGACGTTAGATATACCAGGAGCATAGTTCTGTGATGATTTCACTGTTACTAGTTAGGAATAACACCTACTTTCATGATATCATAGCAAAAGTGTATCACTATAGTTATATTACTTTATTGTACTGCGATTGTGTGTTTGTTGGTTTAACTTTTATAACACTCAATGAGTACTAATCCTACAACATTTCGCAAACAGAAATGGAATCCTGTAGAATTTCATATAATACACAACAGTGAATAAAACATTGATCATAGTAGGCAATACATGTCTCTAAAGAGAAAGCATAACCCCCGTGTAATATACCTATGATATCGACAACTGCTCCCGTAATCTGGAGAGTGGTACACTATGCTGGTTCCACCAGCCTTCGAAATCCGAAAACGGATCACTACAACCCGATTGAATAGAAATCCTGTCATTAGATTTAAAACTTGATGAATACATATTTGCAAAGAAGTCTTCAGGCGGCACCTCGTTGATAGAGTCACCCTCAGCACCGGGCTCGTCATCATAACCATAATAACCACGCACCATACGAGGATAATCGTCAACTTCGGCATTTGGCAAAGACGCCGTAACAGGCTGAGGCGTTACAGCCTCAGCTTTGGAACGTATCTTGTTAGAAGGAGATTCATAAATCAAACTGGTATCTTCATCGGGCAATGTAACCTTGCTGTTATCCAAATCATCCTTTGCATAACGAGATGATCCATGGGTCAAGCGAGAGCCGCCACGTTTACCACCACGACAAAGCATGGACATGCGATAACCACAGCGCTCATTATCACGTATCTGCGCATATAGTGGAGCGTGACGCGCACGCCATCTCTCATGCTCCTCATGTTCTCGCGTAGCAAAATCAGCACGGTGCTTCTCACGACGACTACGAACGTCTAAATCGAACCTCCTGTCGTCCATGTCAGGAGATGATCGGCCAGACATATAACCCTCCGGTAAGCGAGGTTGAATAGTTGAAACTATAGCTTCAGCCTGTATATTCGAAGCAATCTCCGAAGCAGTGGGCTGCGTGATTTGAGGAATTGCGCCAAACACTGTAAAGTGCTCATCCCTTCCAGCATATACAACCTTGACCTTGGAGTTCGACCTTATGTTATCAGTCGGCACAGGCTCCTCAGGGGTTACTACATCAGTTTGAACTTCAACGTCATTACCACCGGAACCCGATATGTTAGCGATCGGGCGGCTAAAGTCTGACATTTTATGAAGACTAATGCCAAATTTGTTCTCCGAGAGAATATTAACGTGGTCAAGAGGGTTGGAGTGAGCTGTATACATTGATAACAATTGATAATGTTAAACATACTGCTTTTCTCAACGCTATACGAGGCAAGCGTACTGTCATTCTTTTGTGGGTTAGATGGAGGTGTTGTAACCGCTGTTTTGTCGGTAACTGGTGGACGAGATGTACACATCTTAGGAGCAAGCTCAGCTTCACGTGCCTTGTCTAAACAAATTGCAGCCATACAAAAACTAACGTACCCTTTTCGTTGATGTGAAGCAGTGCATGTGTCAAGGTATGGTTGTTATCGCCAAGCAAACCTGATCGAACACCAAATGTTTTCATGTATAACGCGTCAATGCTTGATAAAGTAGTTTCATCACAAGAATCCTTCATGACGCATGTGGAACTTGGCTGTGATTCGGATAAACGTATGCCCGTAGCACGCGTTACGTTCCATTCATGACTCAGATTCTCCAAACCAGAACATGTGTCAGCCACAATAGAATCAACTAAAGAACGAGTTGGTTTAGAACCATCTGATTGAGCTGAACCAGCACCTTTATGGTAATCAAGAGATGATGCAACGTGCTGAGAGAACATAGCCTTATTGCGATAGGAATTGCTAAGATCAGCCTCGAGGGCTATCTCATAACTTGCATCATTCAAGAGTTGACTTAGCTTGTCTTTTTCTTCAGATTCATCCTTATTGAAAGCAGAAACCTTCCCGCATAGTATATCAGCAGGATCTGTTAAAAGAATCTCAGGAATCTTGACTGGATCCTCCCAATTGGAAATCTTTGATAAATTAGAATGAACAGTTGAACTCTGTGAAATCCACGCAGCCTGAGTCATATGTTTCCTTGAACTAGCAGGAGGCGAAAATGTTAACGATTGTGATGTTGTGCTTGGAGTCATATGGTGAATAAACCTAGTAGTGGCTGCCTCAGAATTCGATGAAGGGCCGTTAAACATATTAATGGACTGAACATAAGACAATTGAGTCTGCGATGATGGGTTATATTGTGACTCACCAATACTGCGAATCTGCTTCAACAAATTGGATGAATGCCGCATCTGCGTTGATATGTTAATCTCAGCAGCACGCTTCGCATTTTCATAACGAGATCTCGCAGATTCCACAAGTTCACGAGATGTAGACATCTTGAAAGGTAGAATAATGTACAACGATGTGATGATAAATTGCGTCAGATAAAAACATTCAGATTAACATCACTTTAGAGTAAAAAAGTGACAAAGCAAGACACAATAATCTTGGTAATGACTAGAGATGACTTACAGATTAGAATATCCCCGATAACAGGCAATTCCAAAAACTGCATTCCAGCCGATTTGCTTCACGATGTAGAAGGATGCAAGCAGATTTACGATCCCGTCTATATTATATACACAAGGTAATAACCTGTATAATGTAATATCAGTTGTAATCACTTGATGGGTAAAGGGAAAACAGCAATAGGATATGATTTCTTATACATCCAATATAACATAACAATTTTTGCGGACTAAATGCTAACAAAATCCTGCAAACAGCAATTTGTTGAAAATAAATCAGCAATCTCGAACCAAAGACTCAATAGCACCTAGACAAAACAGAATATTGAAGAAAATATGCACGCAACCGCTTTAAACAGAAAGAAATATGAATGTAATCCTGATGTGTTGCGATATTAAATACGTTCATACATACTCTCGTTTATTAAAGTCGTTCTACAACACCTTTTCAACCCTGTAAGGTTAAATCGCGACGAAACGCCATTCTAGACAGTATGCTCCTCGGTGCACATATGATCCGTCAACGAACACACACTATAATATTTCAAAATACCATGATTAAAAGGCAGTATTGCATCTATGGCAATATGCCATCTAAATGCAGAAAACATGTTTTTAACGAATCTGAAGCAGACCAAGTCCAGCGTCCCGGCATCGTCATTATAGACACCGGAACGCTGTAAGACTTGTTTAAATCATCTAAATAAAATATTCACATGCTTAAATGTATATTGTAATTAATATTACCCGGGTTATATTCGCCCTATTATCGTTCCCGACCCATACAATGTTAACACACTGTTAATGCTACAATAAATCAAGTCTTTAAATGTAATATGTATTATATCCTTAATTTGCTATATAGTCGTTTGATTTTTGTTAAGATGTGTAATGTCATTATAGCGAAGTGAATCTGACACACATTAACCCTGTCTAAATATGGCAGAACATAATGGCGTTATTAAACCACTCGATCCAAGTGTTATTGCCAAAATAGCAGCGGGAGAAGTCGTACTACGCCCCGCAGCAGCCATTAAGGAACTTATAGAAAATAGTATAGATGCAGGTGCAACGGAAATAAAAATAAATATCGCAGATAACCCTTTGGAATATGTCGAAGTAAGCGATAACGGTCATGGAATATCACCAGAAGATATGCGATTGGTTTGTAAAAGGTACACGACTTCCAAAACTCATGATAACATTGTTGGAGTGAAAAGCTTTGGCTTCCGTGGAGAAGCATTGGCAGCACTATCGCACGCATCAAATGTCACTATTTCATCTAGAACATGTAAACAAACAATGCGCTTAGTAATGAAGTACCATAATGGAGAACCGTTGGTTGACATTGCAGATGAAAAGGCTGGTCCAGTTGGAACAACCATTACATATGAAAATCTATTTTTCAATATGGGAACACGTGAAAAGGCATTGTCGAGTAGCCCAAGCGTAGAATTTAATTTGTGTCTAGAACTGGTTCAGAATTACGCTATGCACTTTCCAGACTTTAAGTTTGTGTTTCATAAAGTTGGGAGCAGTACCAATGACCTCATGACTGATGGAAGCATAAGAGCGCCTTCAAATAATGATGCAAGTGATCATATAGATAGTGGGTCATCACCAGAATACAATGTCCCTAACACCGACTATGATTATAAACATTTTAATATGGTCGATCTCTACCCACCGGAGTCTAACGGAACACCGTCACTGTTGGAATATAAAGATAATGTCGTAAAGTACAGTAAGATGCACTTAAGGAAAGTCAAGGAAGTTATAAGTTTGATTTATGGTACAGCAGTTTCAAATGCTCTATATGAATTCCAAGTCCACTCAACATCGCATGTCTATTATAACTGCAAAGGCTTCTTCACTCACCCAAACGAAACAAATAGATGTCATTCGTTCATATTATTTGTAAACAATAGACTCGTAGAACATCCCGGACTCAAGAAAAATATTGATAAAATATATAAGGAACTTATGCATAAAAAACAAAGAAGATTTGTCTACCTGTCCATTTATATGCCGTATGAAAGAATTGACGCCAATGTGCATCCTTCAAAAGAAAAGGTATTTTTCAAACACCAAGAAGAAATAGTGGAAGAGATCGGTGATAAATTGAGGGTAAGATGCAAAAACATGTTTATAATAATCATTAGGAGCGGTTACGCAATATTTTGCAAATAAATACAGAAAACATGCAAAAGAGCTCTGTGTTTATTAAACTGGAGTCTAAGAACAATGTCGATATAGGAGAACCGTTAGTACCACATCTGAAGCGCGTCTATGAAGTGAGTAATAACAGTTACACTTCAAACAATTTTTAGGTTTCTGAAATATCAAAACCTGCGGCGAAAAGCAAAGTTAGAAGAGATAGGAAACAAATGGAAATACAAAGTTTCGTTATACCGACATACATACAAGAATCAAATGCTTCTTTGGGATCCTCGCAAATGTCAGATATTAACTTTGATCTTTTAAGCGTAGATAATGGTATGGATAATTTATTTATGGAACAGAGTACCCAAATACAAGATGAAAACTTGCAAGAGTCGGTTGCACCGATATTGGGAAATATAGATTTCAACATGATGGAATTTGGAGCCAAAGAAACTATATGTAGGGACATGTGGAATATCCCTTTTGTCAAAGAGTATGTTGGATTTGTGCTATATTAATTTCTGCAGGTCAATTGAAGAATTCGATAATAATAGAGATAAGGATTTAACAGAAATAGTTGCTAAATCCGTTTTTGTCGGACCCATTGATGAACGCTATATACTACTGCAACATGATAAGCGACTCTACATGGTCGACATTGTTCATATCGCAAAAGGTGAGTGATTGGGATTAATATTAAATCTTTCTAGAATGTGCATATCAGTCTGTCGTATGGAGAATAGGACAGCTACCAAGGATATTCATCAACCCTGGATTATCAATAGTGGCACTTATATCGTACGCTCTGGCACGAAATGAATACCATGAAAGGAATTGCAATGAATGTATTGATCCATCACTATATAGGTAATGACTATATGTTTTAAAATAAACTGTCGCAGTGAAAGGGCCTCGTTAATGATTCGCCCGTTTATAGTTGATATACTTACTAAATACTTTGGATTCACTATACAAAATAATACACTCCTAAGTATACCAAGGGTTATTTCAAACTACTTTCCGGGGCAGGAGTATATTCCGGACTTAATACTTGACCTGTTTTCTGTAGACATTGAAGAAGAAAGAAATGCAGTGCTGGTTATAGCTAAGATAGTCTCAGGCTTTTGGACATCGCCGCCAATAAATAGCATTACAATGAATGATAAGAAAGCTAACGAGCAGAATTATGCACATTACCTGTCAAAGGTGCTCCTTGTGTCAGTGCAAAGGTTTCCAGATCTTAGTCTCTCGAATGACAGGATTGAAAAGGGCGCCATTATAAAACTAGCTGAGCTAGAATTGTTGTATCGCATCTTCGAACGATGTTAATGTCAAGCGATCTCTGAATTGCGTATTAATTTTTGTGGCTTTGGTTGCGTGGCTTACAATTTACCTGTGACTCATTCATACGCACTTTTCTGTAACATTTTTAGTAACCTTAATGCAGACGTGGTCAAAAATACATAACTAATTTCATGCCTAAACACAAGATGTAACCATAGCAAAAGAATGATAAAACGATTAAAGTGGTCAACTTTATTATGAGTTTCGATGTTTACATTTGCTTAAAGGTCACCATCGTCGTCAATAGCAACGTTGGCGGCAGCCTCTAGGTTACGCTCACACTCCTGAGCCAACTGAGGGTCAATCCTAAACTCGGGCTCTTTCGCGCATTCTCCAACGAAGACCAATTGAGGCTGGTTAAGCAAACGTCTTGCGAGCCACAAAAATGGACGCTCGAAGTTGAAGTTGGAACGAGCTGATAAGTCATAATATTGCAAGTTCCTCTTGCGGTGGAATTGAATGTGGCCGGCCTTAACTTGACGCTCCTTGACGTCAGCCTTGTTTCCACACAAAACCATTGGAATGTTGTCACAAACACGGACGATGTCACGATGCCAGTTAGGTACGTTGCGGTATGTGATACGGCTAGTCACGTCGAACATAATAATGGCGCACTCACCCTTGATGTAGTAACCGTCACGAAGACCACCGTATTTCTCCTGACCAGCAGTATCCCATGCGTTGAATTGAATACCACCGCAATTAGTACGGAACTTTAAAGGATGCACCTCAACACCTAACGTGGGAATGTACTTTTTTTCAAACTCTCCAGTCAAATGACGCTTTACTAAGGTAGTTTTACCGACACCACCATCTCCCACAAGGAGCAATTTGAATTGTGGCATCTCCTCCGCCATTTCTGAAAACATATTAGACCATTTTAAAGAAATATGCGTCTAAATAGCCACGGAAAATATTTAAAATATAACGAGACGATAAAAACTAAACGTATAATTGATCAAACCAACTCAGATAGTAAATTATGCAAAATTGTCACAACAAAAAGAATATAACATGAAGTAAACACACATTTACAAATTGCACATATATATGTTGAAACACAATAAGACCCTTAGGCAATATGCTGTATAATACTATAAAACACTAACGGCACTATCAACAACGATAAAAATATAAAGTACAACATGAAACCAAATATATCAGATCAACTTTTTAAAATTGCTCTCATTGATGAAGTCATACGCATATAAAACGGCTTATTAAAATCACCTCAAATTACAGGTTTCGATATTGCGACACACCACAAAAGAAGAAACGGTAATAGAACATGACGTAGACACTACACCATTAAAATATATAATTGAAAACTTACTTGGTGATAGTATTTCCAATAATATGATAGTAAATAGGAAGGTGTAAATGACAAACACTCTCACAGAGTGACTCAGATATATCAAATAAATTATTACCAGATAGACAACAAAGGAGTACCCACAGGTGATGTTTGTACTATCTTTCAACGAACAAATAGAGTCGAATAATTAGATAACTGGATAATAATTGAGATGACGCTTAACCCCACGGAAATATACTATAGGGGAAGACAAGGTGAACAATATCACTATATCATTTTGATATACGTCAAATGTTAAGGTTTTTGTTTTATTACATATATTAGGTGTTACTTCACAATCAATGCGGTCCAGTAGACAACTTCATTTACACTGCATAATACCAAATATACGATTGGAAATGTATGTTACAAAGACAAATATAAATACGCGGTAATGATACATTATATCTGTTCATTGGGACACCATATGGTTAATTTGTCTCTTGAAACGTTGGCTTCTTAACCACGCGTTTCTCAGGTGTGTGCAAGGAATCCACTAAGCATTCTAAACTTCCAGAAGCGATGTCTTCGTTGCTAAGGTCCATGTATTTGTGCACATACCGGCTGGAAAAAAGGCGATTGAAGCGGAATCGAAACATAGAGTCGTGTTTGATGCGATCTTCTTCTTCTATACCATTCTCAGGATCAGCATCCATGCGCATCTTCTCTATGCAGTCTTCCAATTTTTGCTCCATTTTCATAGAAGCGCTGGCAGCTGGCCTGTCAGTTGCGCGATTGGTTAGATACCACGCAGTGGACTGCCGATTTAAACAAATGTTGTCTACAGATAACGCGAAATTGGCGCCCAATTGGGGAAGACCATCATCTCCTATGGGACTCAGTGATTCCAATTCAGATAACAAGTTAACAAAATTCATCATATCGTTTCCTTCTTCCTTGTATGGTGCCTGGGATGGTTCAGAGGGATTAGTCAAAAAGTCGTTAGTTACAGGGTAGCAACCGTCAGAGATACAACCGCGTTGTTTCCACAATACCTAGATACAATATTAAATCAAACGCGTAGCATACCCATTCCTTTTCCCTTGAAAGAATGCGTTCTAAAATAGAGGGAAGTCCACTTATCTTCGATACGCATTGATTTAACGATTTCTCAATATGGTCTAGACATCCGGCAGACTGCAACAGCAATCGATAGATAGATTTTAATATTTACCTTTTCCCGTAGCATAGAATATACACTCTCCGACGGTGATGTGCGCTTGTGCGATATCTTTAATGTTTGAAGGGCCAAGCTGCTAGCACACAAAAATGTTTTCCAAAAGGCCATGCTTGTGCAACGAGCGATAAAGGTCGATAGATTAGAACTCAATGGAATCACCCACGGCATATCATATTCACATTGATGGGTCTTGTCAGCCAAATTCATGATATATAACGAAACAGATGAAAACTGAGATTGTAGTCCATCCATATATTCCTGTGTCTTTTCCATTATGACGAATGGATTAAATATGAATTGCAAAAGATCACAATAATCTGAATATAAATTGTACGTTGGTAAATGAGGAATAGCATAGGATGAAGAAGTACTGTCGTCTACAGAGCCCATGTATGACTTCAAGTCAAATGTGTCACCACTGGTCCCATTTGGAATGCTGTTGTTAATAGATATAGTTTCATAGTTGTTGATCTCAAAGTTAGTGATGCCCTGAATTCGCCTCTCAGCAATTAATTCGACCCTCTTTTTCCACTCCTCTGCAGATGCTTTATTGAAAGTGGGAACGTCAGCACTCAACGATTGACGATTACAGACACCTAAATGCGATATTGGTATACAACTCGTAAGAGTTACACGTAAATTAAATACATGTATTGGCGTGTCTACATCACCATTCTCTTCTAACGTAGATTCCAAAATACGGGCAAAACCAATCATCTTTGCCCCTGCAGTCTGAACAACACGGGTATGTGCAACCGATTCCAACGTCTTGAATATGTTTCGTATGACAGTAGCACGTTGATACAAGAATTCACATAACAATTTCCCACTGGATACAGGGATTCTCTTCACTAAATCTGTTAATAGGTCTATAAAAAACGAAAAGTCCAACACTGTAGGGATCATATTTAGGTATATCTCTATGAGATATAAAAATCCATTGGTCATTTTATAGTTTCCTGTATTATTTTCAGCAACTGCCTATCAAAAATATAAACATAGTGCAACAGTCATACCATAAGGAAGCTAGACAGAAGCTTGAAACATGTGGACAGATGACCCTGTACGATGTTGCGCACTGGAGATGCTGCGTTGTCATAATTTAGAGTTCCTTCTTCAGTGTTCTCATCATGAAATTGCGATAAAAATTCCAATATCCTATGTGATACTTGTTTCCGAGAATCCGAGGAGTAAAAAAGTGGAATCACAGGACTGTGGCCATCATCCTCTACAAATATTGAAATGAATCTCACATCAACCAGCCTTTTATTCCAGGATAAAGTGATGCATCAGTCATAAAAATCCACAGTTTTTGTAAAAAGTAATACAACATAGACACACCTTCAGATTCCTGAATATATTGTAAATATGGAGTATTCTTAAGGCATTTTACTTAGTTGAAAAAACATAAATGATTAAAACAAACCTTTAATTCTGCAACATCAGTATCTAATTCAGATTTAACTGCATATGCAATAATGTCGGCAATCGAAAGGGAAGACACCGAAGCCTCAGGAGCCACAGCGCTCCCAGCCTCCAATGTTGCCATTGTATTTACTTTTAAAATGTGTGTATGGCATGATAGATTCTCGCAGTTAACACATACCTACGGTTTCTACCCACTAAACTGTACAATGCTTGCCCAAGGCAGACAAAACATCCCTGAAAAATGACACAATAAGATCACATCTATCTTATAAAAATTATAATTGCTAAATATTATACGTGAGTGTATTTTGTATAATTTTTTTATTTCTTCCCGTTGTAGAAGACACATTAGCTTCCAGAAATCTACATACAACATTACAACATAGAATCACATTATGTTTTAACGCATCTGTTGTGATCTAGAATAATTAATAATCAAATTTTATAAGGCGCCTATTTTAGAGCCATAAACTCATATATCTTAATTTGCTCTATTGTGGTCTCAATGAATGACAGATCACATAATCAAATACACGCACCGTTGTACGTAATTTAACTTGAAGAAATCGGAATATAACATTAACTAAGTGAATGGCAGATATTTGATTGTTTCCATTGATTCTAGTGTACAGGTTACATAAATTGTAGTTGTATACAGTGCTGACGCATTTAAGAGGCCTTTGTCTTTTATGTTTTGTTCTGCACTACATTAACGTTTAGCAATTTCATGTCTAAATGTATAACAGCCACTCAATCGTTTTTATCCATTGGCTAATAGCATTTTATGGCTATGGAGTTATAGCTCAGCCACCTGGAAAGGAGCATTCGCCAGTTGTGGGAAAAGGCACAGATACCCAATGGGTTTCAAATGCTATTTCAGGTATTTATATAACGGATGTTATATTTCACTTCAATAATGATATCCATCGCTATGAAATAAAAACAGAGAAGTGTTCAGAACACATTGAACTATACTTTGACGTACCTTTATGGAAAGAAACATTCCAACCGGATATAAACAGCAACGATATTCCCAAAAGTGTGAATAATGTAACTAGTAGAATAAAAGGAAAAGGTAACGAAAAAACGAACTCTGTAATGGATCAAATAAATGAGGTCCTGATAACTTCTCCCAAAAATAGGGCTAACTCTGGAACTATCAACTATGTAAATCCAGCCGATCTAATTAGGTTCAATAGTGATAAACCATCTAACAGTCAGCCTTTTTCTACTGTTAATGTTATAATTAATGGGGAAAATCTCGACCCAGAGGATGGAGGATACATTTTGGTTCCCGTTCATTGTGGGAACAAACATGAATTAATGATAGACATTGAATATACTCAAGAGCTGATAATAAGCAAAGCAAGGTACAATATAGTATTAGATGTTCCAATATTTGGAAACAATAACATTCTCAAAGTCTTGAGTATTTCTAAATCTGGCATAATTTACACCTACCAACCTTCACTGTCTAGATTCCACAACTTATATGTTGTTTCAGGATACCACTCTCCAGGTGACATAATAAACATATACGTAGAATGTAAATATGGAATGCCAATATATAATGGAAAAGAGTTAAATCAACTTTCCATTATATTGGATGAATCTATATTACTGTCCCATATAGAAATTGTCTGTGACGATGTAGTGCAGAATGACATTAAAGTTGTCGACAAACATCTATACACTTTAAAATTCCAAAAAGAACTGCAAGAAGAGATAAAGCCGCCCACTAATGTAATGGTAGTCCATGATTCTTTGAATTGTAAAAAATACAAAGAAGGGGGTGACTGTGTTATCAGTTGCCCATTTGTGAAAAAACGGTTTGGACCTCTCATCATTGATACGGATCCCACGTATCGATACTTTATACATCGACTAAACATCATAGAAGGATATGTTAGCGAATTACATGGTCATAATGCGGTAAGTTTTGTAAATAATGGATGGGGTATGCAATTATTGACTAAGGAATCTATTCGAATAGTCAAATGTTGCATATATTGGTATATTATACATCTCTAATAGCATTATAGGGATATATGAAAGTATGTTCTGGCATTGTAACTCCGATATTCGACCTACAACGGAACATTTTGATCTATGGAATCCACGGAGAAAAGAGTAAGACATTTATTTTATCGGCAAACAGAAATGATATCCCTGCCGTCACTTTCTACCAAACTATTCTAGACATTTTTATATTCTCGACGTATATAATGGGAATTGTGGTGACGACTTTGCCATATTTATTGAGGACTTATAAAGGTGTAATTTTTGATAAAATGCCGATGACTGTTGACTCCCTTGTTTATTTAGCACAACTACTTTGTGTTTATAATAAATATTCACATAGGAAGATCAATGAACATCACATGTTACCAAACATAGGAATGGATGACAAATTCCCTACATTTAGAACGATGCTATTGTATGTATGTTAATCTACTTTATATATTATAAAGACTTTCAGATATACGCTATAACAGCTTCAATCATTTCTAGCTCAATGCAAAGCCTAAAAAAACCAAATATATATAAATCTATTACCGATAAATTCAAGTTTAATCGATCTCCCCATGGACTTTCTGATGCACTTTTTTACCTTTTCATATTCTCTTGGATTTTTGATTCATTATCCACAATATCGGTAAATATAACTCTATGATATGTGAAATTAGCTATAGGCAATGTTGTTCGGCGGCTATGATCCTATCATCAGCATCATCTATATAACCCCAAGAGGTAGACTCGCAATTAAATTGTCAAAATGGCTTTCTCATTTACACTACATATATTCGGTATTAGGGATTACTGTTGCCATTGTTGCCCTACAGTATGCATTTAGAAGGATTATGTTATCATTGAAAATAAAATGGGCAGCGCTCCAGAATAAAAAATACAAATGGATATTGAATATCGGAAATTTTGAAAATGCCATAAGTGACTATTCATACTATGAAGACGATGATGATGACAGATTATATACAGAAATTAGCGGTAAACATTCAAAGTTAACAGAAGGTTACTGGATGGACGTGACTTGTGATTTTTTGACCACCCAATACAGTGATACGTTAGTAAACATATTCATGATTATACGCATCTCAGATTCACGTCTCGAAAATTTAATCTATTCAATAGAAAGTATGCTGTGATTGCAGCGCAGGTAAATGAAGTAGATTTATCGAAAGTCGAGGAATCCTTATATGAAGATAAATGGGACTCCCAAAGTCAACTAAATACATCACTGAACGAAACCACACAACCTTTGGGGGAAAACATTCCAGAAAGGGTTCGCATAATGCGGCGTAAAAACAGTGCGGCCAGCAAGCTCACCGCGAAAGGTATTGAAACGACATTTTCTAACCCGCCAACACCAGAAATCAGAAAGAAGAACATGAGGTGGTCCTATGGTATATCTCAGGATTATACAGTAGACATACAAATAGATTACATCTTACAAATAGATAGTAGTTTCTATCATAAAACAATAGGTACAGTTGACTCCAGATACATTAGATACTTCATAACCTGGAACTTTTTAAAACGTACGAGTAGATTTATTACAGCTATTACAATGAACAAGGTTTTAAAGTTGCGAAGTATGCTGCAAGTAACAGTTAAACAGCTATTGGTAGATTTATATTTTATATAAAAATTAATATACGCAGAACAGTGATAGCATAGAAGATTGTGATTCAACAAAAAATGTAAAGATTTACTTATTTAGAGAATCTGTCAATACGTTTAAAGCAATATCAAGCATATTGACAGTTGTCACGTTCACATTCAGTTCAAAGAGCGCATTCTATCTGGGCATCCTGCATATAGTCATCCATATGATTTTATCTTTAACATTTCTGGGTTAGTCTCTATATTTATTTTATTATGATGATCAGCTAAACCGTTTTGCAATAGCGTGGATAATCATATATCGCTTATATGCATGACAACTGGAACGGTGATTCTCATGTTTCCTGAATTAACAGTTGTTCATTCCAATTGGAATAAAATCATATGTATCATACTAATACTCTTATCAATTTATGGTATGATAACAAGCATATTTTTGATCATAGACACTGCATTTATATGGTGCCTTCCACAATGGTAATGTTTTAAAAAATCGACATAATATCCAATCTAGTAATGACAATGACGAATGCAATACAATTGTGGTTGTCAAAGATGCAAACGATAACATAGTTGGCATCATTCATGGGAGCTGCAAAATTGAAATATCTACTTCTATTTTAACATTAGATGAAGAATATGGGATTACGCTTAATACAAGAGTGAAGGAAGGGCAATTACCCACTATTGTAGTATCCTTAGAGCACATAGACACATCAAGCTTGTATATACCTTTTATAACCATCGCCAACATGTCTAATTTAGGAGATTCTATATGCGTTAATGAATGGTATGTTTTTTATTCTTTTGCCATATTTATGACCAGCCAAGCAAATCAGTCATATCTAAGGCGGCATATATCAACAAAATTTGAAGACCGCATTGCGCACTTATTAGTACGGTAATTTTGTTAGCTGTGTTACATGAAATTTTTTTTCAGAAATATATTAAGACATGTAAATCAAAATACAGAAGTCAAATGCTTCTGCTTTTACATAGCTCTTTAATAATTAAATAACTAAAATAAAGTATAACTGTCTTTTCCCGTACTGAATAGCTATGTAATTTAGAGAACGACCATCCTCACATGAAACGGTCAATAGATCTTTCTCTGTTACCCTATACTCCGGTTGTTTCACTACAACTCCATTAATACGACAAGTACCTTCACGTATGGCACGGCGGTTATTATAGAGTCGCCCTGATACCAACATTTGCTTCCGCAAGTTATCCATTATGTCTCCGAACGGAATACCTTGCATCAGCTGATTTACGTTTAAATTCAACTGAGGTACGCAGTCTATAAAAGTGATTAGGGAGTCGAATTCGTCAGAAATATAGCTGCGTTTGGGAGCCAACAAATCAGTAATGTCACCTGAAATCCAGTGTTTATGTATTGCTTTCGTATATTCTTCTCCGAATATAGCCGTGGTTAACTCATTGGCCAATAAAATCTGCGATAATTTAGTTTTACAACGGTGCAGTCTTACCTTAGCATCGTTGACATGATTGTTCATAGTTTTTTCAATTGTATCTAAAGGTACCTTTGTTAACCATTTCAAATAACACCTGACTGCCTTGTCATCCACATTTCGAAAATGCGACCACAGTGATAGCGCAGGTGTGTCTGTATTTATCCGCAATAGATCTTCGTTGTTTGATTTGCTTAACTTCTCTCCGGTACGTGTCTGCAGCAATGGAGTCGTAATACCATACAATGTTTTTGAAAGAGCACCTAAACTACGTCCTAGTTCAATCCCGGACATTATATTGCCCATTTGATCACTACCACCAACTTGGATGACTGCGTTAAACATAGATGACACGTGGATAAAGTCAGTGGCCTGTAATGACATGTAGATAAACTCTGCCAGGTCCATGTTTGCCTGACGCACAGAATTGTTACTACCTTCATCGGCGATTTGTAATCTACTCTTGATAGAATCTCTTGATAGCATCCTTCCGACACTCATATGACGAGCCACAGTCGTTAGATATTCCGTCAAAGATAACTTATCATATAGGTCACGATTGTTGACAAGCACTACATTATATGGATTGGATATGACCGTATCAATATTTTCTCCATTTAGGTCACAAGCTAAAGTAAAGATAGGTTCAACTAAATCTCCATGTTTGTTCTCTATCTTCTGAGTCAACAATTTCTTAACGATACGATATATGGTATTATAGTTTCTGTCGTTGACGGATACAGTATCAGCTGTACGATTAAGAATTACATTGTGCAGTTTCCTATCATTCTGCGTTGCATTTAGTGTCGCTTTTGTACGTCTAGCTTTAAATGATGGGTCCCCTATTAGGGTGGTACCACCACCTAGAACAACAACAACATTGAATCCCTTCGTCAGAAATCTACGCAATAATAATATTTGAAGTAAAGTTCCTTCATGTATGAAATCAGCTGTTAAATCGATACCTATATTGATATAATGGAAAAGACAATAGACTCACCATAGTACACGGCTGGGACTAGACCACTTTCCGCAGAAAGCTCGTGTTCACAGAGAAATTCATCGAGACCTTCTAAATCAGTGACACTGTGGAACAGACCGCGTTCAATAAGTTCGCAAAGGAAAGCACTTCTAACTTCCTTATTGTTGACGGAAAAAGCCTTTTCATGTAGAGGGAATAGGTCATTTGACAACGTTGGCAAGTTTTTTTGCTTATTATCATATAACAAATTAGCATTGTGTTTATATGGATTCCAATTGGTTTGACGTAATTTAAAGGTACTACAATGCGGGATTCCACCAAGAAGACAGATCAACACATCAGCTAAAATGTATAGACGAAACAACACGATGTTAATACATCTACGGTGTGGTGTGGCAAAATGCCACATGTTCCAGTACGATCTAGCGCATTGTTGCTTTTTGAATGCACTGCTCGTAATATGGTAGGCGTCAATGTGTGTATGGTGTTGCACATCTGAAAAATGATACAACTGCGTGATGATAGTTCGGTCGTATTAAACGTAAATGATATATTAAAAACATAAAAGGAAGGTAATAACCTCACACGAATTCGTCTACGTTGCTAATGTGTAGTTGGGAGACGTAGTAACTATGATCATACATGTATATTAGAATGCGTTAAGAATGATAAACCCAAAACATGTATTATACATATATATCATATATGTATTGAGAATAAAAATGATTGTCTAGACAGGTACGTTTGGCACGCTTTACCGAAGGGTGACGCGTCTGGAGTTACGTCTAAATTTAAACCTCCATGAAGTCAATAAGACCCGGTGCATAGAATGTATATGAGTGTGTATGTTCCATTAGGTTCGGCGAAAGTGCGTTATTGGTTCAGTTTGGCACTCAATAATATATGAAATTCTGTAGGGTTCGGTAGGGTCTTCAGTAATAATGCCCCCTGGAGCTATTAGGGTTCCAAACACTACACATCTATAGGTATCCATTATCTGGGAGTGTTATACGCCGCAATTTCTTCTGCTGCGATTCACTCAATAGGTAAGTTGGCGTGTGCGTGAGCATTCTATTGCTGCCCCTGTGCCACTCACAGATGCAATATTCGTTGTGGCACTGCAACGCTCACATCGTTTTAGTAATGCCTGTCAGATGTTTAGGCATGTAAAATTATTGTTCTTGTCTTCCGCGTTCACATTACCTCAGGAATAGGCATCCAAGATGGCGGAGATCCCAATGCAAGAAATGTCTCATATGTCTGCCTACGAGCAGTATCCATACGTAGGTGAGCATCAGGATCACTATGGAATGAATTACAATCATACTGGACAAATGGATGCCGATTACATCATGGAAAATGAGGTTATCAGCCCTAGGGGTGAACAACACACACCTATGGTAGGATTTTTCAGCTCGAAACTGTTGCGTTCTGGTCTCACCTTTCAGTGTGCTTCTCTCACTTTGATGTTCATATTCTACTGGGCATTCGGTGGTAATGGCATTTTTGTCTTTGACCTTTATGCCGCTCCTGAGAGTGTAAAGATTTCTAGACCATTTCATTTGACTGTTTCTTCTCTTCAGGCCATATACTTGCTTGGAACTTTTTACGTGGCAATGTTCCAGGTTTTTGTTTCTGACAATTCAAAGGCCGTTCGTGGTTTCAGGGCTGGATCGAAGATTCTCAGTGCTGCTGTCACTCTTGACCTTATATCTTCTATGTTGAGATTGGTACAGTACATATACGCATATTTCTACATGAGCATGAAGTGGTGGACTCGCTACCAGCAGACTAAGGCCGATTGGATTTTCTTTCAGTTTGGCAGCTTCACAAATAGTTTTGCCTTGGTAATGTACGGTGCCGCATTTTTCTACCTTGAGGCCTACCACGATGAGGGAACTTCTGAGGAGGTTGCCTGGACCAATTTGGTTCTTTTCTGCCTTGCTGGACTTACTGAATTGCTTATGGTTTTCACCGGTTACGGTGCTCTGTTCAGTCTTTTCCTTTTGGCTGCCATTATGAGCGCCACTGTCTGGAGTTTCAGTTTCGAGCCATTGCTAGAAAAATGGTCGCCATCTCTTCACTCGCGTGATGTTAATGCCGACTTCGCTGAGGACGCTTATGAACAAGGCTACCAGCAGGCTTCCTACAACCAGGAACAACCTGAGTACACCCATATTCCCAACCAGATCAACGAAGGCATGTATTACCAGCAGCAGTAAATATAACACGCCGCCTTTCTATTTAATGCATAGCATTGGCTGGATTATTATATAGTACGTTGTACGAAATCACCTCCAGTGTAAACACATGATAGGCGATAGCGCTGCTTGATTGAAATGATCAAAAGAACTATGTATTCATAATGTAAAGATTGAATTCAGTTACATTTGGAGTTACTAGTGGAAATGTTTCATTTTTGACGCAGTTTGGTGCTAGGTGTAGCTTTACGTGATCCCCAAGCGATGGTGTCTTTATGACATGGCTGTCGATCTTTAACTTCATTACAACACAGATTTTCTACCAATGCCCTCCATATAGGTAGCAGAAGTCCAATCGTATCGTTATAATCTACATTTTTCATTTTTAGTGTATCTGGGTCATCTCCAAGATATCTTGATAATAATCCTACGCACTGTAGTACGACTGACCACCTCAATTCATCAACATTTAGGTCAGTTTGAACCGGTGCATGACGATTGAGTAAGCAGCCTAGACTACAGTGCTTGTTTCTCATAGCATGTTTTTGCACTGATTTTACACTATGAGTATCTGATTCCATAGATTCGTAACCTCTTGCAGTAGGCCTAGCTTCATTACTGAATACCATTTCTATCGGCGCTTGATCCAAAATGCAACCTCGAACTACAACAAATTCGTTTTCAGCTACGCGTGAATGATTTATAAAATCTTCATTTCTGCGCACTTTAGATTCAATTTCGTCTGCAGTTGTAAATATACATTTCACTGGTTGCATGGCAGCAGCGTTTTGACGGAAGAATACCGTCGACAATGTATTGTTTTTTAGGAAATCGATGCAATTAGAAGCCGAATATGGCGCTACGTTATGGCATTCCCCGTGGCATCTATTATCGTCCATCTGCAATTTTGTTTCTATGGTTGGGCTTATGGAAATGCCACATTCACCATCGCTTATCCTTGGCGCTGTATTGTAGTGCCAAGCTAACGCAAGAACTCGTTTAAAAATATTAGACTGAGTAAGGCTGGAGCCATGAAAATCCAATATGAGATCACGAGACAGTAAGTATTCATCTAGAGTTACCTTGAGTAGATCCACTACTTTCTCTTGCAGTGGGTATATTTTCTTTTCCATTAAAGCATCTTGAACAACCTTGGAAAGTCCATATTGCACATGAGGCAACATAAGATAGTAGCTTCCAAAGAAATACTGGGGATTGTTTACGCAAGTACTTAGGTATTCAGGGGCAAGTATATATGATGCCTGATAAACCAATAAGTAAACCATCAACCTTAACTTCATTTCATAATTTGACCCAATTTTTACAGGCGCATATTCCGTTAGATTCTTCTTCAATCTCGATGACCATCCTACTAGATTCAATTGTGTTGTCACAACTGCCATATGTACTAGATCCAAAAGGGTAGAACGCAAAAGATACAACGGTGGACTAGGATATAAATACCACCTAACCCATTTCAAATAATTGAAATTCATTAGACACGCCTGAGAACAAAATAGTTGACCACTAAGCGGCACCAATATTTCGTGAACTAATTTCATTGAGAAAAGGGGTAAATATACAAAACGTTTAAGTCGCTGTATAAGCTTATTCTTGAAATCGCAATTGTGGAAATCCAAAAATATCCATTGTCTGCACTTCTCACTGATCTGTTTTGAGAGCATTAACAAACGAAAGAGTATTATAGAAGCCATCGACGCTTTAATATGCTTTGTTGCGATTTCTTTTTCGCCGGTTATGAGATAGAAAGGAGTATAGCGACCTGATGTTGCATCTTTAAACATCTCCAATATGGTTAAGAACGATTCTATACCCAGATATTTTAGGTATGAACGTATCAAAATGACGAAACGTTTAAAATAGCAGTACCGTCGCCCGCTAGCATCACGTTTGTTTATACTTGGGCCAATTAGTAGGCATATAAGTTCGGGCATTAGTTGTAAAATCACAGATAAGAGATCTATCGTTTGCACATAACGACTGCCTATACGGCACCCTTCCAAGCCTACAAATAAACGGTCTAGTAGATCATAAAATGATTTACATCCTTTAGTCTCTAGTATCCGGAAGAAGTCTGCACTATTACGGCTATAACCAGGGCATAGTTGAGAATTCATTTTAGCTGATGTATCGGTAGTTTGTGGTATAATATTGGATTGTCCTACACTTCCATTATTGTTGAAGGATTGACCAGTATATGTGTTACTGGGCATCTGCGGAGTTGGCACAAAAGCATTACTGGCAAACCTTTGTGAGCTCTGGGTTCTTGTAAATACAACTTTGGACTGTTTTTGTTGATCATCCATAGATACAGGCATGTGTGAAGATGCAACATTAGTCGTATCGTCGAACAATTTTCTCGCCCGTGGAGTTTCAACGATGTTAGAACTCTCCACCAAATTCTGGAAGTCTTGATCTATGGAATTCTGAAATTGATTTACTCTTTGGTGATCTAAACAATCGAATCCATTAAAAATACTCTTCCAACCTTGCTTATATGTATCAATAAGAGTGGTAATGGCATCATGTATGGATATACTACTGCACCCGTATGAACTACCTAATGATTCGTAATCATCTGTATAATCGTCGTTTACGGTATATGTCACCTTTTTTTCCAAATCTCGTATTCCAGGGCCTCTAGAAATGATATATTCTTCTATTGGTCTGAGCTTCCGATCAATCATATAATCGAAATGTCTTTCAAAATGCCACCAACATCGTTTTCCATTTGTTTTGTGCGTAAAGGCATGCTCCGCATCTGAAGTACCATCTTGTTGCCATGGCGATTGCAATATTTCTTCCGTATCAGAACATGTAGATGATACCGAAGATTCAGAGTCTTCCAAATTTTGGTTATTCTCTTCATGCTGCAATTCAAAATCATGTTTATTTTCCCAGTGGTCCCCTCTAGGGATACCTAGAAGTTGCGATAAGCTTTCTGCATCCATGTGGCTAGAGGCAATTGGATTCAACTGATTTTCCTTAGTGGAAGGTACTGCTGGGTGACCATTTGAGGTAGATAACACAATAAAAAAGAAACAAATTAATTGTATAGTTTATGAAGATTAATGTAGCATTTTCGCAAAGTATACAATATTAGCATAGAAGGGCATTGTGATTCCATTAGAGGTCAAGACATGTGTAACGCTTACACACCACGTTGATCAGCTCATCTATGCAAACAAATGTAACAAAATGATAAAATTTATTCTTATGATCAATAAACAAGGGCAAACCAGGTTCAGTCATTATTACACAAGTCTGTCTGTAGCTGAGAAATGCGCCTTGGAGGGAGAGATTTTCCGGAAATGTTTATGTCGTGATGAAAACCAATCTTCTTTTATGCATATACGTCAACATAAGATTGTTTACCGAAGGTTCGTCGTAATCTGTCTATTGAATTAATTTTTTAGGTATGCCAGTTTGTACATAATCATCGGCGCTACGGAGAGTGAGAATGAGCTTGCTTTGATAGAGCTTATACACAACATTGTGGAAACTCTAGAGGGTTATTTTGAATCTGTATGTGAATTTGATATTATGTTCAACTTGGAAAAAGTCCACTATATAATCAATGAACTTATATGTAACGGAAGGATCATTGACACCAATCGCTCTAACGTTCTCCACCCACTGTTTTTGATGGACAAGGCTCCTAAGAATGCATGATACTATCCACTTCGGAACAGATAGAGTCTTTTCTATTTCCAAGCACGGCGTGAAACCCGTTATATCGTAATATATCGCATGTTTGTGACCATTTAACCACAATTATACAGTCGCGTAATATTAGGTTTTTATATTAATTACACAAATCATTTGATATTGCAACCATATTTAAGAAAATATTAACTATATGGATATTTATATTCATCCTGTGATAGGTACACAAAGGTAAAGCCTATGTTAACTTCAAAGGTTAGAAGTTAATGCTATTCTAAACCTCGCTAGAATCCGTAATGATTTTTCAAATAGGGAAGGAAGTGCAACATTCCCCAAATTTAATGACGCGCGTTTGCGTAACAGGAGTTATATGTGTTTGCGATGTTTAAAGGAGTTCAGCGATATTCATTGGCATTTCGTCAATTTGCGTTGAGTAATACTGTTCTATGTCACGTAGAATGCGAATGTCATCATCCTGAGGCCAATGATATTTAGGTATTGTATACTTACCTTGACAAAGTTAATTGCAACCCCCTTACGACCGTAACGACCGGAGCGTCCTATGCGGTGAATATAGTTCTCACGACTGTTTGGCAGGTCGTAGTTTACTACAAGTGACACCTGTTGAACATCAAGGCCACGTCCCCAAATATCTGTTGATATCAATACACGTGACTCTCCACGTCGAAACCGTTGCATAATATCATTACGTTCTTTTTGTGACATTTCACCATGCATTTTGCATACTGTGAAATTTGAATCCTGCATACGCTTAGCCAGCCAATCGACCTTCTCGCGGGTGTTGCAGAAAACAACGGCCTGGGTGATGATAAGTGACTCGTAGAGATCGCAGAGAGTGTCGAACTTCCACTGTTCCTTTTCGACAGCCACAAAGAATTGCTTAATACCATCTAGTGTAAGTTCATCACGTTTAACTAGCACGCGGAATGGGTTGTTCATGAACTTCTCTGTGATTTCCACCACTTCTTGGGGCAAGGTAGCAGATACTAAAATGACCTGCAATGTTGGAGGTAAATACCTATATATAGAATACACCTGATCTTTGAATCCACGATTAAGCATCTCATCGGCTTCATCAAGAATCATCTGTTTGATATTCCTAGTGTTTAAGTGACGTTCAGCTATCATATGATTGACCCTGCCAGGAGTCCCCGATACAATGTGTACACCCGATTCTAATGCCTTTATATCATCAGATACACGCTTGCCACCTATACAGCAATGCACTTCAACGTTGCAGTAGTCACCCAGGGCCAAGCAAACCTTTTGGGATTGCTCAGCAAGCTCACGTGTTGGTGAAAGGAGCAGCACTTGTGTCTGTTTCGATGCTGGATTTACTATCTGTAGTGCGCCTAAACAAAATACGCATGTTTTGCCTGTTCCACTCTGCGATTGTATAATGACATCCCGTCCATCAAGGATGGGCTTTATGGCACGTTGCTGAACGGCCGAAGGCTTGTCGAAACCATATGAAAAAATACCCTTCAAAATTTCTTCACGTAACCCAAGTCCTTCAAATGAATCAACTACCTCGCATACTTCCGAAGTCTCGTAGACTGAACGATCTTCTCCGTCGGATGCTCCCATCTTCCAGATATAATATCCGTGTCGTTTACGTATTCTACGTTGAATCAAATATTGGATAGTACAAATTACAGATATAGATTTATCTATGGCTCCGCGGAGATAGCTGATTGATAACTACATTAACAATAAAAGGATGACGAAGTATACAGCTTTATATTATAGCTTCCAAACACAACATTCCATATATATTCCTACTAGTCATAACTATTAAAATATGAAACATGTGTGATATTATTATGACAATGGACTTCAGCTGTATCAAGTGTTCAATATTAAGGCTAACACTATGATGTAACGCTCCACCGCCACACATATGCTTGGATTCCACATCGTATTTTATTTCTTTTGTATCTACTGGTCTAAATCAAGAATTTGTATTATTTTACTTCGTTTAAATGGATAAGGGCGAATAGATTGTCTATTTGTAGTAATAATCGAACCGCAGATCACATGTGTATCTCATGAGGGCAGCGGCCCGAAGGTGGCCCATATACGCCACCAAACGTCTTGTAGACATATTACCTCACCTTTGTACATCAGGTGAACGTCATACGATAGTCTCAAATGTTTTATTCCATTTTTTAGGGTCCAATAATCAACCCAGTGATGGGATGTCTAGGTACGATAAATTGCGAATCGTATACATTTGAGCAGATACTTTGTTAACAGTTATACTGAAGCACTTAACTATGTTTATTCTGATAAGAGCTATTTAGAACCGCCTTTTGCTGATGCAGTGGCAGGCCACGCTCGTGAGTTGATTTTCTGTCCATTGGACCGTCAACTTCTAACTGAAGTTAGTCCTTCCATGAGAGTTCAATCCATACAATCACTTGTTGCCAGTATTGAACAATCTTTGCACAGGTAATATAAGTTTGATATATGAAATAGGGTTATAGATTTGCGGTTTATAATACACGTGCTAAAGAATATGTATGCATTAACGGCCTCTTCAATGCTGTTGGCGCTGCAGATTTTGGTAAAATACTTCGATTATTGCGTTTACAACACAAATTGGATTCAATAGATGCACAAACTTTGAATGAGTACTTTAAGGCAAAGCTGGCTGAAGGTTCTGAAATTGCGCTGCTAGATGCAGTCGATATGGTTTTGTTACTGCTCCAAAGAGGATCGATAAATAGCATATTTCAGCCTTTTGTAGAAGGCTCTTTACGTACTATTGATATTTTGAGGCACATTGTGGAAGCGGAGTCGAAGTTGGCGTTTAATCACTTTTTGGCTGAAGCTCCATCAGATCTCCGATTGCAAACATGCGACTTTCTGAAATCCGCTGATAGCCACACAGGTTTGTTGATATATCCTTGGGGATATGTGGAGTTACAAAGGATTTTGATGGGAAATAATGCTGATGTATCTAGCGAAAAGCACGCCAGAGTAGCATCCGGCACAACTCCTAAAACAGGTCATGCAACCCACGAACATACAGGAAATGGAATCGATAATGCAATTTCTGATCTTAATATCGCACAAAAGGTGGACACAATCGCTGGTGTCAACCTTTGCTTGAAGGTGTTACGCCGTTATGGTCATCATCATGGCGACGTACATAATGGACTGGTCGGCGTCCATTTAGAAAACGATGTTGCAGTGCTGTACATTCCTGATCATACATTTATCATAGATTTGCTTGTAACAGATCCTTATTACCAAGATACGGTGTTTTACTTATTAGCTTGGCTGTGGTCCAACTCGGCACTTGTGAAGGTTGGATACCATCTCTTACAAAAAGTGTCAAAGCTCGCATCTCAACTTGATCGGCCGTTCATGTCATTCAGCAATCTAATCGATCTCAGGTAACTCTAGATTTAACCATTCGTAATATGCCTCAGGAACGAACGTGTGAAGGAATGTTTTGGTGATGACCTTGAACAGCCACGCATTAAATTCAAACCTTCTGGTGGGTATGAACCATATCTATTAAACTACAAACAGGCGTATCAAAGAATTTAATTGGGCTTATGCAAGAGTACAACATTCCTGTGTTACAGGCAAATAAAATGTGGAAATATGGTCAGCGTCCCATATGCTCAACCAGAACTCGGTACTTGGAAAATATTGCCAAGGGAATAGTAAGGATAGAAGAGCACTTAAGAGATGACGGCTGGTACCCAACGGACTCCTATAAACTCGAATCACCTGATAATGGTTAGCATCGTTACATAAGATCTATCTATAGCAGGGCGTATATGTGAAGAAATGGAGCAACTTATTAACGCTGCTTTACTGTGAGCAGCGATTAAATTCACTGGAGAAAATTCTCTTTTTAACTTGAATAGAACTCTTGGTGCTTATATAATTACTTGCAAAATCAATGGTAGAATTACATATATCTTCTGCCCAGTCTTCTGGGCGCATGCAACCCCGCCCTGCAGATTGGGATTACCGTTTATGCATTCCGAAAACGGTTGATGAGGTGATGGACACCTGTGTAGGTGCTAAACGTTCTAATCAAGTGCTTTTAAGTAGGGAGGTGCTAAAGGATGTACAAAGAAGGCGATGCACTGCCTCGACAGTAGATGAACAAAACCTAGATTTGCCTCTCTCCAGAAGCTCAACTGAAAAGACAAGCAACGTATCAGCAAGCTCAAGGGTCGCACGAAGGCACCAAGAATAGTAAGTATAGAATTATATCTATATAACATACAGCTTATTCCTCTGGGACGACGAATCTGGTACTAAATAGTATATATTTATATAGCATATTATAGGTCTCATCATCAAGTATCCTCTTTTCGAGGAGAGTCAAAGCAACTGTGAGTATACCAAACTAGTGTAAACCTTGCATTTGACTACAATAGCCCGCTTAACAATCATCTCTCATATTTTAGTATGCAGGTCACTTGTAGTTTCACAAGGCGAGAACAAGAAAGAGGACGACGATGTTGCAACTGATACGAGGGTACTCAATTGGTATGTTGTCACAACTCCGTGAATCACGTTACTTAGGAGCTTACAAGTGATAGAAAACTATTTAAAAGAAGCCGTGGCAATAGCGAAAAGCAAGTCAATGCAAATACATGAATGATGACATTGGAACACAAAATACAACGCCTGCATACCATAGGCACATTAGCTATTTAAGATCTAAACTAGAAGCAGCAAAGCATGTTTTAAAATTCAAATAACATGAAAATTTTCATGTAGCTTTAAGTGGGATGAGCCCCTACACAACAGTGTAAAAAACATTGTTACACAACTTGCATTTGTCAGGATCTCCCGCACGCCAACGTTACCTCCCCTTACATGTAGCTATTGTTTGATAGTATTGTATTACCTTGTTATTTTAGATTATTCTTTGTATGTTTCCCATAGATTTAACGAATAGAGGGAGTTCATAAACAACACACACTTGTTCTCACACTCTTCAACAGGGCTCCTCAGCATATAATGCAGGATTCTTTTAACCAGTATTGTTTCTAGTTTTTTTCTAAGTAAATCAAAAATACAACATAATGCCTTCGAACAAAAGCTATGTTTCCAAGAGCGAAGAAAATCGCGCGTCACAGCATGGTATGAAGAAGCGTGGAATGAACCGTCAGCAGGAGTCGTCCCAAAATGGAATACATCATGATCACTCTGCTAGTATTAAAAAATCCGATTCAGGCTCCTACTCAAAGTCAGATAAGAAGCTGACCGGCAAATCATCGGTGGTTGGGGTATCTAAGCCTGAGGTAAAAACTGTGTTACCAATTCACCGTCCGACTGTTATAGCATATTCACAGGCTGCAAGCAGTCCAACTCCACAGAGGCGTCCCAGCATCAATGCCAAGGCAGCTTCCCCTCCCCGCATGGACTCCTATGCATCAGTTGCCAAGGGTTCTACTTCTACTACACCTGAGCCCGCCCCTCCACGACCAACAATAGTGAACGAACGGCCTCGTCGTCGCATGGAGCATGAACCTGATGATAAGGACCTGGTCCGTATTATGATGAGAATGCATCGCATGAGATTCCGTGATTTCAAGAGAAACGAGGATTTGAATAACAACAGCAGGGTCATATCACAGCAAAGCAGTTTAAAGGAGCAACAAAATGAATCTCAGAAGGAACAGAAAACTGAAACGCCACATGTGAATGTTAAGGATCAGCGTAATGACGTAGCCGTGAATGCGCAATACCGTTCTGCTTTATCGCAGCCACCTAAACGTTCTTTCAATTCCAGTACTGAGTCAAACCTGAGTACTAAATCTCAGGAGAGTGGAAAAGCAGGTGTTGGGGTATCTAACGGGCGTGACAAGGCTGGTTCAGAAACTGTTTCTGATGAGCAACCGACTACTACCACCACACGTCAGCGGCGTGCGGAAGCCAGTCGAAACCACTTTGCATCTAGCAGGCGTAAAGCTACCGGTGACCGGCAGGCAAACGAGGAGGATGAACGGAACTATAATTACGGCAAATACCGTAATCGAGTGCACCCTCCTAATGTAACAAAGCGCGAATTCAAAAAGGAAGAGCGAGTTGCTCAAGCTTGAATAAATTCTTTTAACTAATATGATAATGTTTAAATTATATGAGGTTACTTCATTGAGAATGTATGGTGCTAAGTGTCATACATAGAATACCGCCAGGAGTTGTATCCGGCATTCATGCTGTGAATGGTGCTATTTGAATGACACCAAGTGAAGCGATGTTGTGTGGTAGTAGAATATGCATATTGCATGAGGCAAAGCGTGTATGTGGTATTTGCAGTCACTTGGTCGTGTATTGCGAAGGGACATAGAACCCACAGAGTCCACAAAGTCATCGGACTCACTGTCATCAGAAGCCAACATCGCCTTCTGTGGCGGTACATTGAAGTTTTTCTTTGCGTTATATATGGATGGATAGGACACCTGACGATTAACACTTGGCTTCTTGTGTGCCTTGATGGAATGCGATTTTTCTTGTTTATGATGCGGGACCTTTACAGGTGGGTCTTGTCGAAGCAATGGTATGCTCATAAGCTTAACTCCCTGTACGAAATCCCACATTATCAATATATGCGATGTGTCAATTGACAGTAAACGGTGCCATCCGTCTGAATGACAACCGGTTATATCGGAACCATGCCCATTCAATGCGCGTACATGCCGTACAGCGACACCCGAAGTTGTCGCACAAACTTCAACCAGCTTCAAATAGTTACGTATTACTATAGCCCACAGCGATTTTCTATATAAACATATTATACTCGAGGGTGGTCTGGATACACCAATTTCGACATCTGGGCTATGTAGCGTCCTGAACATTACTTTACAACGACCTGAGTTACAATACCCAATTACTGAAGTCGTAGGATTCACCGTCAATATGGAAACACCCCGTATAGAAATTGTAGGCTCCCAGCAATTGCTATATCTAAATATTTCCACATTGCCATTACTTAGCCATGCAGCTAATATGCGTTGGTTGTTCGAAGTCCATTGCATAAGGGATACAATCCCTTCATCAGCTACGTTTAGATTATTAACGTTATCTGGGTATATTTCACACACGTTGCCATTCGAATATCCAAGATATATTGTGTACTGTTCGCAAAACGAACATCTGACGCTATCAACGCAGGATATCTCACTAGATGTATCAGGTACCTTCCTTGTAAGCACTGGCCGTTTGGAGAAGCCATCCGCTCCATATTCGTATACGCTAGCGGCAGTATCGTTTTTGCCAATTCTATATATCAGCATTAATCTCGGATTGGTGTTGTCCTCAACATAGCGTATGTCATCACAGTAGTCCAGTTTCTTACATTGAGTGCAATCAATGGAACGCATCCACTTAGCAAAAAGCACATGTATCCTCGTCTCGTCAAGTTGCGGCAGTGTAATCTTTAGGTTGTTATACTTGTGCTGGCAGTCGTAATAACAAAGGGTAGTCTTGTTAACAATCGTGAATGGTGCATCGTTACCAGAGTATATGTCAGGGGCTGCTAGTACCAAACTACCAGTCGACACCAGTGTCCGTATTGACTCATTATGCAGTGAAATCATCTTCACTGCAGCACTAGATTTTACAGCCAGTTCTAAAAATGGGTTTTTATAAGCCGCAGAAGCCTGGAGTACTATGCCAGCAAACCGTGCCAATACAACCAAGTTGCGAAACCAATCCGTGGATACAACGTTTCTCTTGATACAAATGGTATCACATTTATAGTTGGAAAGTTGCGATGTAATATATGGAAAACTCTCCGCGGAATCTGTTGCGATAGGGGTAGAATGCGAACTGCTAAAGGGATGTCCATTTCCATTATGTATATACCCCGATTGATGCGGCAAACCAAGGCTTTTAGTGTAATCCCCAACTCGAATCTCGTAGTAATAGCGCCAAATGGGATAATGCGATAGCAGGACATCCCTCATCCGATGGGAAATTCCAGAAAGGCATAGGAAATCATTGAAATCAAGATAACTGGTGACTGTAAACAGCGCTAACGCACCACTGGAAGTGGCAAGCAGTTCTATTGATCTGAGCTCCATTGCATTATCCTAGCAGTACACAAAGTATATCCAGGAAGGCATGCATTAGTAAAGTGGCTATTAGAACCCTAAAATGGGATATATGCCTTATGTCTTGTAGACCAAATGGAAGTTTATAGCATGCCGTTTACGATTCAACATGGTACCCGAGGATATAAGTATGTGTTTATATAGATACGTTATGGAATCCCACGGCAAAAGGGGAGCATGCGGCCACAAAAACATCTGGCATCAGTAACAATATTTCTACCATGTTACTCCTGGCGCCACTACGTTAGTAATAGTTGCAACAATTGGCCCAGAAGAAAAATTGTCGTCCATAAAACATCCAAGATCAAACATCCACTTGAAAAAATGGAAATTTTCAGTCAGAAGTATCCAAGTGAATCTATTACATGCAGTTAAGCATAGCATGTGCAATTATTTCGATTCCGTAATCGTTTTTAATGTCTCACTTTTAAAACTATCCTAATAACAAATACGACCAAAGTTATATTACGTGAAAACTACGTGTCATCCATGCGTGTAGAAGCCGAAAGTATCTTTAACCATCCATAAGTACATCAGGGTAAGAACACAAACCTTGCAGGGATTGTACACTGCTGTATAGGACAACAACTTGACAAGATGAAGCTGTTTTCCACATTTATCTTGTCTGCATTCACTGCGTTCAGTGTACTTTTAGGCAAAACGTTTGCTATGCAAACAAACCACTCGATAAGAGGACCTAATCAAAGCATACAGACCAACACAATTAGCAACAGACGAATATACAGGCTGCCACCCAATCAAATAGCCCGATTAGACCGCATTGCAGATGACATACATTCATCAATGGAAACAATAGGCGTGACTTCCACAGCCCTTAACGAGAAGATGTTAGAAATCGAGAATGAAATACGTAGTACAGCAAGGATGCCGGTAACGCACATCGATCAGATATTCCTAAGGATAGAAAGCATATTACGAACGAAACTCATGCCTGATAACAATGACCGGTTTCCTAGATTCATTCCACGAGATCCCGCGCTTAAGCTGGCGGAGTTTCGAGCACAGAGAACACTAAGATCAATGCTACAGAGAATCTATGATATATGGATCGACTCGTTTATCATAGTCATGGACAGTGAAAGGCTACGTCCCAGGGGGTCATAAACATAGTAAGCTAATATAGTTAATATTTGGTGTTGAGCGTCGCGCACGTTGTCTATGTGCATCAGTTAGAATCTATATAAACGGTATAATCTATATTCGGTTACACCCATGTAGTATAAAAGTATATATAGATACTATTACGCATTTATCTCGGAATATGCGTGGATTCCGTAGACCCAACACACGTGTTATTCATATCACTCCGTTGCTAATATTAGATCTAGCAAAATAGCGAAAACGCTTTTAAGCTGGTTATTTGTGCGCCTTGCACCGGCGTCATAACCGAATACTGCTGTCTACAGCATGGAGTCGGTAATTTTACGTGGTAACGCCCTGTGCAAGATTAAGCGCAGATTCCCAGCGCCACCATTACCTACTATTCAGCCATCTACACCGATAATAAATGATAATCCACGACTGGATGAAAACGCTTTTGATTCCGGAAGGGAGCAAGAAGATGAATATGATAACTACTATGTCTGGCGT
The DNA here is from genome assembly GCF_000165395.2 of Babesia bovis T2Bo. Classification (NCBI taxonomy): domain Eukaryota; phylum Apicomplexa; class Aconoidasida; order Piroplasmida; family Babesiidae; genus Babesia; species Babesia bovis. Next base: position 1,548,689 of record NW_026261571.1, read on the forward strand.
AGGAACGCACCGTTTTTATACGACACTGTATTGGTGCATAGATTAGATTGGCCGTCTCTGGTGGTAGATTTTGTTTCGGATACGTGCTATAAAAGCCGAAATGGAGCAACAGCACACAAGGTATTGCTGGGAACTCACACTTCAGGTAATGATGTCGAGTATGCCATTGTGGCAGAGATGAAATTGCCTGTTACCTCTATACGAGAAAACTTGTCTTCATGTGAAAATTTTACTAAATTTTTCAGTTATCACAAAACCCACAAGATAGCTTTGATGGGCCATCCACTACCCAGTTTGGATATCAAGGCCAAATTAGTCCATCCCGGAGAAGTAAATCGAATATCACATTGCCCAGGGCGGCAATTTACATTTGCTACGCACACGACATTCGGTGATTTGTTAGTATATGACTACTCAAGGCACCCGTCCACTCCAAGAAGTGCCACTAAGGCAGCTCCGCAACTGGTCCTTACGGGAGGCCATAGTGCCGATGGATTCGGTATTAGCTGGATGAGTGATATGAAACTAGTATCAGTCGCTACAGATGGTTCTGTCTGCACCTGGGATATAAACGCGTCATCCATGAACATCGAAGATACAGGCCGTTATTTGGAAAATACCAAATGTGTTAAACCTCTCACCAAATTTAATCTCAAAGACACACCGTTCAACGATGTGCAGGTAGTACCAACCAAAAGAGATTTGTTTATGACAGTGGCGGATGATTATATCGCTAGATTGTACGACTCCCGTCAGGACAATAGCGGAGGCACTCCACAAATGCAATTAAAAAGCGAAAGCGAAGTCAATTGTTTAAGCTTCAACCAATTTAAAGATGACGTTGTAGCTACTGGTGAAGCAGATGGGACAGTATGTATATGGGATATGCGCTATCCTAATGAACCCATGCTGTTGCTTGATCACCATAAAGAAGCAGTAAACCAGGTCGAATTTTGCCCGGCATCGGCTGGTTTACTAGCTTCAGCATCGCAGGATAACAAGGTATGTATATGGGAACTGTCCGCAGAAGAACGTCTGCGGTTTGTTCATGCTGGTCACCGAGCAGCTGTGTCTGATCTGTCGTGGTTAAAGGCTGCGTCCATGAAAAATGGCTTCACGCTGGCCACCACCGGGGCAGATAATGAATTCCATTGTTTTGTTCCTAACTTTACAGAATTGTGAACTTTGCATTACATCGCCATGCAACCTGAGATACGGGCTAAATGGGCCAGGTCACTAACGCCGTAGAGCAAGAAGTGATTTATAACGTCATGCACATATAATGCAATTTCTGTAACAATTCTTCAATGATAATATCGAATGCATTAATCATTTTATTAAGGTGTATCATTACCGTAATACATAGCACCGCTGACCAAAAGCAATATAATAGCTGACTAACACATTTAAAGGCCAAAAAAGGCGTTACTGTTTTATTGAAGGCGTAATTTCCGCGAAGTAGTGGTTGGATGTGCAGGTCACCGCTTTGCCGACACTATGACACGACGCCATAAAGCAACCGAACCCTTGGAGTCTGAAGTTACCAAAACGGTGTCAAGTGAATTCACCGCAACGGCAACCACAGGACCCTGATGGAAAGATATCGAATATGGCATGTTCTCCTCTTGTAAAGAGAATATCAACAAATTGCGGTCTTCAGAACCAGAGATGCACCAACCACCGCCAAATCTAGAATAACACGAACGAAGAGGTAAGGCGACATGAGCATTCGTCACTGTGTAGCGATATGTGAGTTCAGATATCTTCCCACTTTCACCGTCATAAATGCAATTCAAAATGGAAATGTTGCCAGAGCAAACATTTGCGATGATCATTGGTGGCGATTCAGGTGATGTAGAAGGAACGAAATTGACACAAGTAACTGGACCACGAGATATCTGCTTAGTAGTTGAAAGCTTCAAATGTAAGTTTTCCTGCGATTCGTAAATGCAAATGGTACCCTTTTCGTTACCAGCGATACAGTTAAGCCGCGTGTCGTCAAAGACAAGGCAGCGTAACTCACTCTTTGTGCGAATCTTTTGCAGTACCGAGCCCTTCTGGTAGTGGATGATCCTAATCGTGGGATTGGAATTGCAACTGATGAACAGCATAGGATCCACTGGGTGAAACAATACAGCCAAACCAGGGAATGAATCATTAAACACCTTTATCAACTGGCCAGTCATTACATTCCAAGCGCGAATCGTGCAGTCAACAGAAGCAGTAACCAACTCGTTTACGTCAACCTTAGAAAAACTCATAGAAGTAACAGCTTTCGTATGCAAAGACAAGGCGAACGACTCAACAATAGTAACCTTGTCATCCAGTGGCTGAGGAGCAGTTTCGTCAAAATCAGGTGAATTCAATGCACGCATCTCAGTGTCAGTACGGAACAAGTGGTATAGATTAATCGAACCATCGCGACGACCCACAGCAAGCAAAACAAATTCGTCATCAGGTTGCTCAGGACGGAATGCAACACAAGTGGTTGCATAAGTGTAGTTCGAAATCTGAGCAACACGCTTCAAAGACAATGGAGGTAACTTAGAACCCTCGGGTGCCACAAGAGTAGGAACAAGGAGCTTGTTTTGGAATCCAGAGTAATTAACCCCGGCCCAGAAGTTACGGAAACGCTCGTAAAATAGAGTCAAAGCGCCACGCCTGGAACTGCTAGCGGCACTAGCACTGTCAACACTAGAACTGTTCAAACGTTGGCATTTCTTGTTCTCCACGTAAGGACTTATTTGCTCAACGAAAGTTACAAAGTCAGAAACCCGCAAAAATAACAAATCGTTGTCTACAGCAAAACGCTGAGCCTCATTAACATCACAGACAACGGGGCGGGCGTTTTCCAAAGCTATATAATCATTCTGCAGCATACAAATGCTGGTGTTCCTAGAGTTAACCAACTGCTTGAGCAAGTTAGCAATAACACGAGCATCATCAAAAGTGTGCTGCGTACCGGGATCATAACAAATTGCAATCAAGTGAGCCTTACGGAACATAGACCTGGCCTCCTCAGAATCAAAGTAAGATCCAGGGATCTCAGCAACTGATACCATACGATCATAGCCAACACGGAATTGGAATGTCAAAGGACTCAACTTACGACGTTCCATACGCGCAGAGTCCGTGTTGCGCAAAATGGCCAGGTTTTTGTCATCACCATTTTTAATAAGCGCCATCTCCAATAGTCGAGTTTTACCGCAACTAGGAGGACCACATAATATGATATCAACACGACGATCCGCTGCAGTCGGCTGGGTTTCATGAGCACCCTGTGAAATGGATGATTGTTGACGATGGGCCATTGATGCAGCACGTGATATCTCAGGGCCTGAACTATCCCCGATTAACGAATTGAGCCTATTGGCATCGCCGCCAGTACGAGCCTCCTTGCTAACGAATTCTTTAATCATACGTAGATCAGTTTGTGCCTTTTGAGTGGCGGCTTCCGCTTCGTGTACACGCTCAGCCATAGTATCACGCTCTTTGGTGAGGGCCTCAATCTGTGCGCGCAAATCTTCATTGGATTTCTCAAGACTAGAGAGCTTCGCGTTAAGCTGTAACACCCTAGCCTCAGCATCAGCACGTAGAGCCTTCTCTTTCTTCAGGTCTTCCTCAAGACCCTGAGCACGCTTAATCACGTTACCCAAGTCCTTAGCCTCCATACGTAGAGAACGCAAAGTGCGCCTAGCTAATATTGATCGCCAACGCAATTGTGCTTTAATAGTGGCTTTGCGTAATTCCAAATAGTATGTGCGACATCTATAACCCCTCCAAGCATTTTGAATCTTTGTCGCCATAGAATGAATACGACGCTCCTCTGCGTAAATCTTAGCGTTGAGCCTACGCCAGTTGGCTTGTAAGCGAACAACAGTATCACGAAGCTCGTGCATAAGTTTGCGTTTCAAATACATGCGGTAAGCACTTTGTATGAGTATAATAGCCTGCAGTCGAATTGCACGCTGACGTTGCAGCTTCTTGACCTTGTATTTAATCCATATTTGGAACGTGCGAATGCGCCACATGGTTTCAAGGTATTTCCTACGCTGAATGTTGCAACGAACACGAGCCTGAATAATAGTAGCACTTGAATTGCGCAAAGTTTGCATCGCCAGACATACTTGCTCATAAGGTGAATTCTTCATGAATATAAGAGTCTTTCCAATAGCCAAATCACAATCGGATGGAGGGTGTTCAGTCATATGACGACGTACCAAAATATCCAAAACAAATTTCCCCTGCTTCTGTTTGTCTTCTATGGCCTCAGCAGCCTTAACTTCAGATAGTTCCAACAAGTAACGGAAGCTGTGGAATAGTTCAGCATGAGGGAAACGAACTGGGTAACCAGCACGAGACACCTGCACAACCTGAAGCATACCACTGCAACGCAACTGAGAGTCAACCGTGGGTCGATCAAAGTGATTGGGACGACATTCCGGACTAGGTTTGATGCAACGAATGAAATGTGGGTTTGTAGCACCAATCTTAGCCATAAGAGAATCAAGCTGGCCACTGAATTGAGTGCAAATAGTCTTTTGTTTAGCCATAGTACCAGCACGGCCACCTGTAACCCTCTTTTTCTCAATGTAAGACTGGAATATCTCCCTCATTTCAGATATTTTAGTGGATAAAATAAATGAAACGGCATCGTTGGACAACTGGTCCTTGTTCTTCTCCATAAAACCGTCAATCTTATACTGAACTGCACCAGCAAAGTGATTAACCACAAAACTGCTCTGATCAAGTTTAACTTTGGCAAAACGTGGATTATTAGAATGACGTTGAACTATCTTGTTACACAGCGATTGGTCACGGCCTCCAGGTAAATTGCACTCCTCGTCGATCATTACAAACAAACCATTGGGACGACACTTGAACATCTCGACACAATCGGAGTTGTCAGGAAAGTCGAGTGCATTCCACGTAATGCCTTCAGCAGAGTAAAGCTCCTCCTCACAACGGAACACAAAGTTGTTGAAAAAGTTCTGTAGCGTTTCATTGGTGAAGTTAATACACAGCTGCTCAAATGAATTGTGTTGGAAACACTCGAAACCAAAAATATCCAATATACCAGTGGTTAAAGTGGCATCTGGAACGTAACCAATTGACTCATTGATACGCTCGACAATGTGATCGAATAACATGCTATATATGTTCTTTGCAATAGCATCACGGACGTCACAAGCCTCCTCAACACGAAGCGGCTTTGTGTACATTTCATTAGCAGTCTTAATAGTACGAGTCATAAGGGCATTCATTAACGAAACGCTGTCAACGTCAAGCAACGTAGTGACCGTCTGGCAATGACCAGCTTCCATGTTGCTGATGGCAGCACCTTCACTGCCCTTCTTCTCAGTAAACTCAATATTGCTTAAGTGGAGTACAGTTGCCACAATGTCAAAAACCACAGATACCTGTTCATAGGTAAAACCCACTGTGCGGAGAGCAATTAAAGTTTCATTCAAATTTGGCAAATCAAAGTCACGTTCTGAATCCGCAGGAATGATACGGAAAGAACCACGGAAATTAGTCAAATCAAAATCCCAAGGAGTTTGGTCCTCACCGAAGCCAGTCTGCTGAAATACAAATTTCTCATTCCGATTCGCAGCAGCAGAAATCTGGTGGAAAATGTGATAATTGCGCTCGCCCGGCTGTTGCTGACAAATACGAACCTTTTCCAAGAGGTAGGTCTCTATACGAGCACCCACCAAACGCGATTTTACGGGACTTTCCTTGCGGTATTGCAATTCAATGAACTTTCCAAAACGAGAACTGTTCATGTTACGCACTGTAGAGGCATTACCGAAGGATTCCAATAGTGGGTTGGATTCAAGAACTTTAACTTCGGCAGGCGATTTTTTATCCATACTCTCAGCGCCAGCAATGGCAAGATACTTCATGGCAAACTTAGTAGACTCAGTCTTACCAGCGCCAGATTCACCACTGATCAATATTGTTTGGGATTGGTCATTCTTAGTCATCTTCTCGTAGGCATCACGAGCCACGCCAAAGACGTGAGGTGCGTCATCATCTTGTCTTTCGAGATAACGCACAATAGTGGAGTCGTCATACAGGCCATTGATCAGTTTAAAAGGATTAACCGCGATCAATATTTTGCCAGTAAACGTGTAAATCTCATCAACAGCAAAGCGGCAGTCCAAAGCATGAAGTACCGATGCTTCATGAAGATAAGTTAAGTTACATAAATCATCAGGATATCCGCTTGGAGAGTTGAACCTGTCTATAGCAAAATGTAACAAACCATAAAGAAAAGGTAACAACCAGTGATTAAATGAACTACTAACAGTAAAGGTGATACCGTAAGTATACACCGGATGCTACAGTTGGCAAATTTAGACATAAACCTACCATCTGTGTGTGGGTAGTACTTCTCTCCTGGCTTAATTTCGATTATCGAACTCCCAGCAGCTTCACTGAGACGTACAAAGACTTTTCCATCCTCTATATGGTCAACTACAGCTTCCTGCCATACCTAAAAGAGCGATGTGCAAAAGTCAGAAGGAAACCAACCGCCGTGTCAGACCGAACAAAGAGGTGAGTGCCTACGGCAACGGATGACAAAAGCTCCGCCATAGCGACACATCTAATTCAACATAGAAAATAAATAAGAATATAGTATTCAACATTTAATGTGCTGTCGCAAAATCGAAGACCGCAGATGCTGTGCATAAATAGGACAACACCACCTCAACAAAATAAGAATGTCAGAGGTACCACACAATAGAAGATATGGCTGTATCATGGACCGATAATAAGATGTTAAATGAAACAATGTGTACGGATGTAATAAATTTGAGAAAATAAATGTGCGCTAGCCGGGACTCGAACCCGGGTCCCAACCTTGGGAGGGTTGGATCTTACCCCTAGAACACTAGCGCTCTCGCGACAAGGCTGATTTTACAGGTCATTATAGGATATTACAACTTGATAATGACGCTAAACCGATTAATATAAAAGTTACAAAACGTCTTGAATTGTTTTTTTGCTCCATATAGATGAAATATTTTTGCAGCCATAGAATCTATTTAATATTACAAAATTGGTAAACGGTACAAAAAATAGGTTGATAGATCTGGATTTTCCACACTTTATAATTTCTTTTCCATTGCAATATTATTAGTAGTTGTATTTATTAAGAATCTCTGAGTTTGTAGATTTTATTTTTCTCATTGCAGATGCTCAGATTATACAGAGTTTTTTACACATAAGTACTGTTTGAGAGCAAATTATGTATAGTAATCGCAGTATAAAATAGATAATATAAATGTTTTGATTAGTAAAATGTATATAATTTGCAGTTGCCGTATATGTGAAATTTGTTGGCCCATGCAACGCTGACATCCACGACAATACATAAAATATATCCACAATGAGACATTTAATTCGCCTAATGCAGGTATGAATAGTCTGTCAAGGTTTCTCCTGTATGGCAACGAAATCGGTTGCCTGGGAGAAAGACCTTGATAGCCAAAGAAATGTCTACAGGTCTTGATTTTAACTGGATGAGACAGCTAACGGCAGGGAACAAAGATGCCGTGCCGAGCATTAGCTCATCTCTTTATAATGATATCTCACACATTCCTATCGTAGAAGCCATAGAATGTGTGCTCTCAGGAGGCGTTTTGAAGAAATGGAGACGAGGTCAGCCAATAACACCAAAACAAAACCCTCATGAGGGAAATTCAAAGACAAAGGATGCTTCAAACGCTAAAGAATATGTTATGACGTTTTCTGGCCGACCTCATGAACGTTACTTTTGGGTGTCTTATATATGCGGAACCTACTTTCTAAGATGGCAATCACGTCGTAAGCGCTCAAATGAAACGGCTTTCGCATTATGCCAATTAAATAGCATCAGAAGAGGCGATGAAGTGGATAGCTTTGATAACAAGACGAAGAATGATGCAACTGAAAAGGTGGAATTCATTCTTTCGGGCAATGTATCATTGCGTCTAGCGGCTGCCAATAAACGTGCAGCTCTAATGTGGATATCTGGTATATACCACATTGCAATCCATGCGTCTAATGTTTATGCAAAAGCTTGGATCACAAATTCTAGCAAAATCGCTTCTTTATTCGCCTCTGGAGAACCTGGTGGCATACCCGATTTCAAATCTAAAACTATCTCACAGGAACTCGAAAAGGATGATAATTCTTTGCAGAATCTGATTGATAGTGCTAAACAGATGAGTGTAGATGATAAAGAGTGGCCTGAATCTGTAGATGATTTGGTATATTTGCTCCAGGATCTTAAACTTATCAGACGTACTGACGTCATAGAACCCATTGTCACAGCTGTCAAGGAACTATTGGCTACCCGTGAATCATGGATACACAAACTCATCAAAAGGTTGAAAGATGTACAATGTAAGAATGTCGAAAATTTGGTTAGGTTTGCCGCTGACTGCGCATGTCACCTGAAAGCATTAGATGTTCCCTGTGAAGTCTCACGTAAAAAAATATGGTTGTTTGACGATTATTTAAATGTGGATGAAGCTATCCGACTTCTTTACAATGTAGTAAAACATTATTCCATCACCGTGGATCTAAGGCATAGCAACGAAGATGACCCACCTTCAACCACAGAAAGAAATATAATTAAGAGTGGCAAAACAAATAAATCTCTAGATAATGACGTTGATGGTGCTGACGAAAAGGGTGCCCAAAAATTGGATGCTAATTCGTCATCGAAAAAAAATGAAAACAACACATATGAAGAATTGAATCAGTCGCAAGACTTGGATCCTTTAGAATCTATTCCTAATGATCAATATCAAAAGTTTCTCGAAAATGTACAACGCGCAGATAAATTTGAAAGTGCAGAACAACTAATAGAGCTCTTGACACGTTGTACTGATCTCCCTTTAACAGTTCAAAAACCGAATAAGCAGAAACTAGGTTCCGGTCTCTGTGTAAGAAGGGTAAACAAATCACGAATTCCCATTAGGGCGTTCACAATCATGGGATTCCATTGGTCCCTTGCGCAAAAGTTCAATGCGGCAACCATACCACAAGATGCAGAAGAAATCCTTAATTTGCTCAAATATCCACTAAATTCCTTTTGGATAGCGAGCTCTCACAATACGTATCTTACGGGAAATCAAGTGGGAGGGGCAGCGGCGGCAGGAGCATTAGCTGACGCGCTTTTGAGAGGATGTAGATGCATTGAACTAGACTGCCAAGACGGTCCAAATGGGGAGCCTGTGCTTTGTCATTCATGGAAAAACTGTCAACTTACAGGTTCAATTACGCTAAGTGAGGCATTGATTGCTTGTAAAGAGACCGCGTTCAAATTTTCAAAGCTACCTGTGATATTGTCCATGCAAATGCATTGTACGGACGAATGTAAGATGAAAACGGCTGAGACATGCCGGAAAATATTAGGTGACGCTTTATACATACCCGATCCAGCAAATCCTGCTGACTTTGTTGCATCCATACCATTAGGGTCTTTGTTGTCCAAATTTATCATCAAAGGTAAAATGCGCACAGAAGGTACAGCAAAGAACGTTGCAGCAGAGAAAAAGTGGTTATCAGTTGTTGCGTTACATGGATACAGATTGACCAATATGACAGCGGAGGACATAGGACGTGTAAAAAGAAATAATGTATACAGCCTTAACGAAAGTAAATTCGCAAAGGTAGCTGCCCATCAAGCATTCTTACGTAGACTCACCGATATCTCAATGATTAGGATATATCCTTCTGGTACAAGAGTTGCCAGCACTAATTTTTGCCCTCTAAATGCATGGGCTTCAGGCATACAATGTGTTGCACTTAATTATCAATCGTGTGACAGGTCGATGCTGATTAATTATGGAAAGTTCAATCAAAGCTTTGGATACGTGCTGAAACCTCCCGAACTGAGGCCAATAACTTTCAGCAATGAGGAGTGCTTAGACTATTTCTGCCGTGGGAAAATAAAACTTAAAGTTCACGTCCTCTCGGCATCGCAACTCCCTCCTCCAAATGAGGGACTTGAGCAAACTAGCTTTGCAAATGCGTTGGATAATGTATTATACTCGATACAAGAGGGTGGCACTGAATTAGATGTGAATAAAGTGGCAACACAATTGGGGAAACCTCCCGCTATTAGTAAGCCAGATCCATCTGACCGTGATGAACTACAAGAAGCTATTGAAAGGGGACTCAAAGTGGATAAAAATGACGCCGTAGGGTCGTTAATCAAAGTCTACGAGAAGTCTTCAAACATAGTCAACGCAAAGGTGGATAATTGTTGTCCCTTTGTTGAAATTGTTCTGGTCGGAAAGGGTGAACGTATATTGAAAACTGAAATTGTCAACTTCAATGGTTTTAATCCTGTATGGGCCGATACTACCCCGCCGTTCGAGTTTATCGTCAAAGAGCCGAATCTTGCTGTATTGCTGTTAGCGGTAAAACACCATGACAACGTTGGCGTCCAGATTATAGGCCAAACAGCTCTACCGGTTAATCGTATCCGTCCTGGCATTCGATGGGCACAGCTTTTGGATCAGCGGCTAATGGAAATCGAGTGTTGTGGTTTACTCCTACATATAGACATAACTTATGTGGATTAACGTTCGATAGTGATATTAGCTATAATTGGGCACTATTGGCAGTATTCACAGTTATTCATATAATATTTGAATGGTGAACCCTTTAAACATTCCCATTAAATAGATGAATTCAAAGAAATATCGTGCCTCTTTAATACTTGTATGGATCGTGGGATTTTATTTCGTTGTTGCGATTTACACTCATTTTTACGACAATTTAAGAATTGAACATAGTCTTCCACTGATATAGGTATATATAGATATCATTTTGTTTCCACGAACATTGCATGTGTTCTACATGCTCATGGTTGTTTTTATTTTAAAAATCATATATGAGCCATTCATAGGAATTTTCCATAATTAGTAATTCAATTTAAGAATAATTAACGTTGGTTTGGTTAAACCATAATGGAACACCCAACCTATCAATTGGGTGATGCATGATCATACAGGTTTTACATTTCTTTGAGATTCAACGTCAGTTTCCGTTGAATCGAATGATACTTCAGCGTTGTTGGAACCACTATCTGTTTCTTCGTAAGCGGTAGATGACATAGTATAAAATAGTATGTTTTGTTGTCTCTGAGAAAAGAAAACGTTGTGACGTCGGCTACAACGGACAATAATCATACCTATTGCCCACGAACACATAAATGCGGTAATTATTACCAGACCTATAATGACTTTTCTTTGACCACGTGTTATCATGGATCCCGATGATACTGATTGTACATAGTCCTCAAGGTTGACGTTTGCCAATTCGTGAATGAGTAGCTTAACCGCAGAAACATACGCCAGCCATATGCCAAGAATGTAATCTCCACGACTGACTTGTAGATTGTTTAGTGCTGATTCCGTAAACTTGTTGGAGAAAGTTGTTGGAGCAAACATACGTTTCACCAACAACAGGTATGGACCTATTAATGGATCTGAAGTAAACGGTTCCATGCTTTTATTATTTATAGCTATCAACTGCTCCTCCGAATGTTCAGAGTATAGGGCACTCCTTAGGGCTCCTGATAACAGAATCAATGCAGATTGTTGATAAGGATGTAAGTCTGGTATCCACATATTATAGAATTCCCACATATAGTCTTCGAAAGTTAATCGAACTTGCGTATCTAATATTTCTGGGTCCACGCAAACGTCACGCCAATCTTGATGATAAAACCCTATGTTAGCTACTTTTGCGCCAAGGGCATCATAACAGCTTTTAAATGGCTGCATATCTTTAGATATAGTGTAAAAAGTAGGGAGGTTGCGTATAGTACGAATTTTAACTGTGACTAGTGTGGTAATCTGCACCCAGCAACCACGACTTCGGTGGACCAAAACAGTTTTGTGCGTTCCTCCAGAATTTTGTGCTTCATATCCCAATATGGCAAAGTCCGCAGTTGAATTGGCTAACGACATGACGTCATATTGTTCTGTTTTTCTTGGTGACCCTTTTCGAAAATCCATATATAATTCGAGTTTCTGGATTTCATCATAGGCATTAGTGGTCAAATCATGTAGAGGAATGCATTGATAATCATATTTAATAGACGCGATTGCATCTTCCGTACCATCTTCCCGGGTATCGATCCCCAATTCTCTTTGTTCAAGAATCTGATCCACAACACTTTTGACAGTAGCCCAACGCGCTATATGTCTTTTTTTATTATATATAAGTGATTTATGAATCCCCCTATGCGTGTATAACAAATATGCTACATCGTAATCACTGTCGATATTTTTAAAACCTCGAACTCGGGCAAGACGGTTGTATTCGGCGATCTGTAATTTAAATAATGCGCATTTTGTCAGAACATACATCAATTACCGATGCAGATATACCTTCGTGTGATGATATATCGTCGACTACATCTTTCAAAAAGTAGTCCTGGATGTACCTGCCACTATGTTAATGATTCATAAGCTCCCTACCCTAAAGGTATTTCATCCTTCATGCCATAGTACGTGAAACTACCAAAATTAGATGCTCTTACTAGTGATATTATTGGTAGGAAATTGATCAATATATTCAATATTTTACCTATATTAAGCCCATTTCGAAGCAGTATAAAGTGGTATAGGCAAACGGCAGACCGAATACAAACCTGGCCGTATTGTGTCATTGTTTAAAACGCAACTGGTGTAACACTTTGGGTTTGATTCTAGTATAAATTTCACAATAATGACTGAGAAAAAAAACAGTTGACGAAAAGTTGTCGTTGTGGAACCTATTCGAACGAGACAGGCAGTTGAGCGATATCCTATGCCCCGTAAGTTTGCATACTGCTAATGCGGGTTACTACCCACCCTAGCTGATTTGATTGCTTATATCTGGCAGCATATTTGTGAGCATTTTAAAATGCAATGGTTTAGTTTACTTTGCCTAGATAAAACTTAGAGATTGAATATGGAGTATTGTATGTTTCTAAGGTATTATGAAGGCTAGAGACCCCCAACGAAGCGACACTCAAATAGAGTATCAAGAAAAGGTTAAAACACATACTTAAAACGTCACACAATTCACGTTTTCTCATCAGAAATATGTCATTATTCGTTAATAACCTTACTAAGAAAAACGATAAAAAGATAGTGAAACAGATAAGTAGCACACGCCATCCTTAAAGTGCACATTGAGGAATAAAATCGCGAAAGGTAAATGAAAATAGTCGTTTACAGGACAAATAGTTTCTACAAGAAACACGTTAACATGGATAAGTTTTTTACCGTAAAACATTCAAGGACCAGTCATATAATCAGCACACAACTAAAGGTGTAGGAAACCGTTTAAGGCGCGAACGCAACATACGTTGCAACTATTTAATATACACAAAAGCAGTTTAGCTGCTATTCCTCCATTGGCATGAGAATAGACGGCACAAAATGTTGTATGACGTCATCCTAATTTTTTTGGACACTGTTTGCCGAGACTGTACCAGCATATAAGATATTACGACGACTGAGAGGAGTGTTGCCAAAATATTGAAACATATCAATGAGATCAAAATACTGTAGGTGCGGCTCCTACTTGTTAGAAAAGATTCCACAGCGTAAATGCTATCTCCTTCATATATATCATCCAATGATTCTAAGAGGTCTGCATATGTGTCTTGGAATACGGTGACAGCATCATGTGGTCTCTGTGGCACAAGCTCTGCATGCTCGTTTAGTAGTCGTAACGAGCTGTTGTTTGATATTGGTACCGTTGTGTTTAGCGCTGTGGCAATAGTGTGAGTTTTCGTTTCAGTATCAAAACCAAGCGATCTCATAAGCCCTGGGGCCTTTATTGTCAAGTCAAGTGCATGAAAAAGCTTTGATACCGCTATTTCTGAGGCACCCAATCCCAAACATACGCCTGAAAGCTTATATATAAAATACCATAATGGAAAGCGTAGTGTGACTTCTGATGTTGTTGAGTCAAGATAATTATATTCCTTGTCGACAGCAGCCAGTGTAAGGGACACGTAACCTTTAGAGGTCTTTTCTTCGTATTTAATGCCACCTTCTATCTCGTTATACATGGCCAAACCCACGTCTCTGTGAATAGCGTTTTGACTTTTCAATACTACTATTGCCAATGGTTCGAACCATCCTCCATATAACTCGTGGGCTACTTTGGTTTCATGTTCTCTTCCAGCAAAACTCTCAACTGGTACAAATCCTTCACTACTTAGAAGCACCGCATCTAGTGGTAAATAATGCCCATAGGGTCCTGGGTCATGGCAATCGACTATGTCTGCCACCAAATTTGGATCATGATCGTAGGCATGACCATCTTCCCGAAAGTGAGAAATATTAGCAAACTTACGTAGCGTGTCTTTGACACTTGCATTTATTCGCTCGAATCGATAATTTGAGAAAACATTAAACGACTCTTTTAAGTCGTGAATTTTTATTAAATTACTGAAAGAGCGATAAGCGGTCTTATTGAAATAAAAAAAGAAACCAGAAGACCGATCCACTCTGCTATCAAGATGACTGCTGTTGATAGCGAGTGACACCCCCTCTTTATTAAGAGCTGTTTTACGCATACTTTTTAGTTTGGAAACAATCGGGTATGAATCTTTGAGAGATTTCTTTCCATATTGCGTTTTCATTTTGCGTAAAGGGAGTTTGCTATGACCCTTGAAGGAGATACCTGCCTTCTCATTGGGCATCCCAACTATATTCTTTGTCTTAGTTCTACCAACCGAATGTTCTTCCTTGCGTACAGGAATACGAGAAGGCATAGGCACTCTATTTTTTAATGCTCCTAAAGGCTTAGTTTTTATTTCTTGCGTACTGTTAGTTATTTTGGTTGCCTCCTTTTTTGTTTCCTCCAAAATTTGCGCCCTAGCCTTTTCAACAGGCTGTGGTTGGACTGCATAGTCACCTTCCATTTCTGCAGATGTATTGTACACTACATCGTTAGTGAATGTGACAGAATTAGTAAGTTTGTCAGTTTCAAATTTATCCACAACTCCACCGAACTGTCTATCACTATGGATAGATGTAGTTGCACCAGAGTAAGGTTTGTCGACTGCCGTATTTGTTCGTTCGATTCTACTGGTAACATCTTTAACTGGTTTTGATTTGGGTAATGGCTTGCGCATCCAATCATCACGATCAAAGCTTTCAGCGCTTCGAATCTTAGGTGGTTCTACATGCCAACTTTTGCGAGCTTCAATGTAATTTGGTAACCAGGGCTTTTGGATAATCTTATCCCGGTCTATTGTCGGGGATTGTATGTCATGAGTGTCATTTATCCCTGTGGCAGACGTCGGTTTTGAATAATTGGGGTATTCAACGTTCTGCAATTGCCTATTAGGCTCTAATGTGTTTTCGCCTTTTGCCAGTGTGGGTTGCGTTTCCTCGGTGCCTTCTGTAGTTGTTGGCCGTTTGATAGTATGTTGAGTCACAAAACTATTTGTACTATCTCTATCTAGACCACTAGTACTTCTGTTGTATTCAGCAGAAGTATCATCATTTGGCGTTTCGGTAGCAAAATCTTTCGAGTTGACAATGTTTTGCGCTTCTTTGTTTGATACAGTTTCCGTAAGTTCGGAGAAAACCTTTTGCTCCCCTATATTTTCTTCATTTAATAATAACTGAGGATCGAGACTTGTACTGTGGATTATTGACTTGATTCTGCCTCTAGGCATATTGGAATCATTTATTAAATCTACGGCGTAACATAACACAAAATCAATATAATACTCACCTTCGACGAACTCAGTAGAGGTTTCTTCTGCCTTTTGATTCATATTCTCATTTTCGATTCCTAATACGCAGTCTTTACTTTCTAGGGCCTTGACAGAGCAGGTTGTAATAGCGTGTTCCAAACTCTCTCCGCCTGTATTCTCTATGTGGCTGAGTACGTCATCTGTGACTGTGAGTTCTTCATTAACTTCTTTATGCTTTGGGATTACGGTATCCTGATGTATTTCAATAGTTTCAATTGGTTTTTCTTGTGTTCCTCCGCCGCGATTGGATTTTAAACCTTCATCCATACTGCCCGACACAGTTTCCTCTTCTATACAAAAGTTTAATATCCTAACTAAAATACTTACCATAGCGTGTGATCTCGTTTTTACTACGAGAAGCATCTTCCGTTGACACGTGTTCACGATTAGGCAATTTTCTAATATCATCGACATTCTCCTTGGGAGATTCGTTTTCTTCCTAACACAACGATTATTATATGGTGAAATAAACTTACTTCGTTAACAACATCAGGAAGAACTTTGTAATTTAATTTCCAAATATACTTGTCTAGGGCTATTAGATCCATGGAAGCAGGTAAATACACAGTTTCTGATGGCAGAGGTAAAATTTGATTTATTTTCGTTGGCATGAGATCTTCCAAACGTTTTGAAAGCTCGTCAGCGGTTTCTTCACGGGGTATATCGGCTTCGGGATTCGGTCCAGAAAACAAAGTATAAATTTTGACAAAACTTGGATCCATTATTCCATTAGATCTCTGTCGCATTATAGTCCTAAATTTGGTCATCTGCAAAATACTTTTTGTCGGCCTTATTTTTCATGAAATGTGGAAACGTACAACTTATATAATAATAGTTAGTGGCTTCCCACTCATATCATTACATAAATAAAGAGGTTTCATAATCTATATTTCACACCACATGACACTTATGGGCATGACTGCTTGTTTTGACCATCATAAATAACTTACATCTACTGCTGAAATTTCTAATCCAGTTAAATGAGATAGTTTACAAGGTAGATCAGAAAGTAGGCGCATTAAAATCGGCCTATTTGTTGTATAATGGTAATTCACAGTTCAAACTACCTCTCATCATTCAACTGTCCAAGGGCAAGAGCATTGAGGAATGACATCCCAAGTTGGATGGCTGCGTTGGTAGCTATGCACAACCGTGAAAATATTAACATTTTATATAAGTGTTGGTAATGCAAAATGCAATAGTAATTAGATTCCCGCAACGTTATGATAAAAGATTTCTAATTATCTCAATAAATGTTTAGAAGAGCGCCAAGAAAAACGATAACTTAGGGAACGCAGTATATTTCATTAAAAATTTTTAATATCACAACAAAGTTTATATTGAATGACACTGTACAATGATAAAATCATTGGTATATTGGGTGAAAAACTGCGGGGAAGCCCTACTACATTGAACAAATTGCGCAAAAAGTTTCAGCATTTTGTTTATTGCAACCAAATTACGGACCACATTTTATATGGTGCTATTATAGTGCATGCAGAAATTCAAGAGATACGCAAAAATTGGATCCCCCTATCCCCATTTACCCGGCCCCATTTAACGTAGTTCATTTGCTCGATCTCCCCCTACATTATGTTATACTCAACATATGTCAATTCCATAAAGTGACACTGATAATCGTCACTAACATGGGATATCAAGAGATCATATACGAGTTCAAACAATTTTTTACAAAAGCAGTGTATGATTTAATATATATGCACAAGATAGTATCAGAAAGTGAGTAAAGTGCCAGAGAAAGATTTACTGATTTACAGATGCTATCGATACCGTCAACAATAAATCCATTTCCGTCAGGTTTGTTCCTTGCATCTAGAAAAGTAAAATTTGTAGATATCGGGAAGATACAGAAATAGCACAATACATTCAAAAGGTATAATCAACATTTCAGCTAATAATTCATATATCAGCTAGCTGACACATTTTACTATCTACTAAAAGAAAAAATTCTTCGACAATGCTCCATTGTATTCAAATGCAATGAAACGTCTAAGAAAGACATAAATTATAACATCCAGGTAAGTAGCATTGAAAGACATAACAAATTATGACAGATTGAGCAATCGCTTTACAGTCACGAATATTCACATGTAAAAGCAGATTCGTTACGCGATGAATTTACGAAGGCTCTTATAAAATTAGAGGAAAACGTCAAATCCATTGAATTTGAAAGTACCATCGACGGGCAGGGCAACCCCTCTAAAGAATACGATTTTGCAGTTTATTTCTTTACCACTACAAAAATAAAACGTATGTTTGATAATGAAAATTGGATGAATATTCAGAGCCCATAGTTACTGGGTTGGGTCCCCAGGAAGGCAATGCAATGAGCGCATATGCATACGCCACTCCACTGTTGATTTATGAAGAAGGTAAGGAGACTCCTCAATCCGCGCGGGATTACATATACTCCATAACGTTGGATACAACTTCTGGATACAATGCAACGTGTAGTGAAATTCCACTCATGCAGTTTTATAGGTGCTGAAACACCTTCAAACGAATTACAATTTAATTATACTTCATTAACGCATATTTTGTTCCATGCGGTTCCATTAGTCCCTTTGCGCAATATTTGAATGGCGGAATATGTGGAACGCCAAACTTTTTATTAAATAGAAAATGAAAAGGACCACGAAGCCGGAAAATAAAACTTGAGAATAGTAACATTTTTCAAAGTGCGTTTCTGGACGAAAAAAATGGTTAACCACGCAATTTGAGCAATGGCATTCGAGCCGCGTTTGTTCATCTGCTAACATAGGTGTAAGAACCGACGAACAATCTTCACAAGAAGCGTAGTAGCAGTGGTACCACATATAGCATACAGCTAAAATCACAAACATTGAACAGAACATAATGGCGCAACCTCGACGATGGGCAACTCTTACATCACCCGTCTGTCTTCCCAATACATCTATTTCAAAAAATCTGCTTGTGCATATTTTGCGTGCATTATCTTCGCTTTCTCTTTGAAATGGATCAGTCTTACTATCAGGCTCAGGCGCTTTGGCTGAGCTTTTGCGATGTAACGGATTGGTAATCCACATTGTAAAGAATGCTTTATAGAATAGTGTTTAACCTTTCCTCCATTCCTCCTTTAAAGTTGTAGCCTCTAGCAGGTGAGCAAATGGTTTGTTGACCAATCGGTTGCTGGAAAGATGTTATAATAAAAAAAGATAAAACCCACCGCAACTTATAGTAGAATTTAAATGTTTGATGTGTATTTCCTTCTTGATCTATCACTGTTATATATGGATTCCCGCATAAATCAAGCAGTAATGAACCATGTACTCCAGACGACGAGGGCGACTGGGACGTTGTAGGCACTGCTTGATCAACTATAGCCAATCTATAGTGTTTCTTATCTCCAATATATGCCAGCAAATCATAAGTAGATACTTCAATGTCAGCCGTAAATGGAAACACTGATACATATGCTCTACAGCCAAGATTCTTTTTGAAATGAGCTATTTTTTGTATTTCGTCAGCTTCACGTCGCCAAGACACGTCTTTAAATTGAGAAATATGCCTCAAAAATACACGCATATCTTGCGTATGCCCATCTAGGTTGTTCAAAGCTGCACAGAGTACCTACACACACATCATGATTGAGGATTGGCAGATCATACCTGAAGATAGTGATCTTCGTTGTATTCCGGTTCATACAAACTATTAAAACGTGCAAGTAGTTTGTAAAAACAGATCGAATGCGGTGATATACCTATTGAGAAACTCAGCCAAAGTACCTTTCCAGTACTGCGAAGTTGCAGATCAGGTATTGAATCATTGATGTATTTCTCCAGCTTTTCCAATAGTGGAACGTTGGACAGAGGGCCTCCAAATGACAGCATCTCCAACAGTTCTATGGTTGCAATCACGTCCATTGCTTCAATTTGCTGCAATGCCTTAAGCGCCAGTTGAGGTATAAGGGTCAGCCAAACATTCTGCTTTTTACATGCCATCAACAGTGTTACCAATTCTTCATATCCGATGTTACCGTCGTTGCTATTTCTATTGATTGTATGCAAGCAGTTTTGCGCAATATTTTGATAAGATCCATCGAGAATAAAGAGCAACTGTATAGCTTGTTGACAATTCAGTTCTGATACTCCTTTAGCCTCTATTATGTCTATTGCATTTTTGATACACAATCCAACTTCCTTGGCGTAACTGAATGGTATATTAAAACATCACAGAAACTTACCGCGCCGCTGACAGAAGTTCAGTGTGATTTAACCATTTTGGGTTGTTTGCCTGTATATTTAATACCTTCTGGTAGAATCCGGTTAAAACTACTCCTTTCAAGCGTAAGGAGTCAAAAATACGCATTGTACTACGCGGATTAAATGATGCTGAGAGTGACTTGACTAAATAGTGAGCTAGAATGACATATATCTTTTCACCTGTGAAAACTGAGTTCCTTATTTGACAACATACTCTTTGCACCGTCTAAACATATTAGACATTCCGCTACCAGATTCAGAGGCCACCTGAATGCCAATGTTTGTGGTATATTACGGATGAGACGGCCAAATGTTTTGCAATCGCTAAGGCCCAATTTGCTTAGTACCTGCATGTTATAATCGTAAGATGATCATGCTTACCACTAGAGATTTGATTGGATAGCCATACTGCAAAGTGTACAGATATTTCCAGAGTTCAGTAGAAAAGCGTATGATCACTTCGCTTTGTATATTAAATATGTGATAAAATTCACCTAGATCAATAAGATTAAAATATGTATACTGATGTAGTGTGGTAGGCATTTTTGATTCTAGACAACGCAAGTATGCACTTGACTTCACATCGAATCCATCTAATAGTTCCTTTATTTCAGACGCTGAAAATTCTCTTGAATAGTCCACTGAAGCACCAAACTCATCTAATTTATCGCGTGCATATAACGATTTCACAAGATATCTTGCAAAATTACATACTTCGTCATCAGAGAAACAATCGAAATGATTGGCTATACGTTCCGAATAGTAGTCCAATATACGACCGTCACATACGGCGAGCTTTTGAAATGTATAAAGCAGATTATCCAATTCATTTTCTGTGATGAACACGTCCCCGTATACTATCTTAGTAACCATCTTGTGGTATATGGCTGGGAGGTCTTTAACATTCTGACCATAGAAAGTACATAATTTCAAGTAACACATCACGCAGTGGTATGGACTAACATTATCATCCAAACGAGCGAACATAAGTTCAAAAGATTCTTTACATGCAACCTTGATATTAGATGTATCGCCCAATGCTGTAGACCTAACTCTTGCATTAACAACTGAGACCATAGAACACAAGAATTTGAAGCATTGTGTAGAATCAGTGAGATACTCAGCAATTCTGTTAACAAACCCAATAATCAGGCGTTTATCATGTTTATTTGGACCTATGTATCCTATGTATTGCAATCTGATATTAAGGTCTTCGAATACTTGGCCAATATCCACTGCAGTAGCGTCATCGGACCCATCAGTGGATGGATGAGCAAATGATTGGTTTAACACACCATCGTCCAACTTTTCTATTTTAACTAAATCCTTATGTGAAGTATCATATGAAACCAATGGTGGCTCATTTATTCCATGCAAATCCGCAGAATTGCACAGGATGTTTGAGTGTTGCCTTGTTATAGCTTGATAACAGCGATTCATGAATGTTTTAAACTGAGGGCGACTAAATGCTACATTTTTGGTAAACGTTTTACGACGCTTGTAGGCTAAACGACTCTGTACCTCCCATGGAGGAATGCATTTCTTAGGACAACCACGCATCGTCAAAATTCAAAGCCATAAGCAATCGCATTAACCACAAAAACATCATGGTCTATAGAATAGTGGCGTTTTATCCGTTAATACTACCAGGAAACCAAGAAGGCTGTATATAATTTTCTCAGGTGAAAAATGTGAACATATAAATCTAATGCCTTGACTTCTCAGTACTTCATATTTACACATGTTGCTCAATTTGTATCGACTTTATTATAATAGAGCGTTACACAATTGCCATAACGGATGGGCATAATGTGTAAGCTTGGAGTTGTGTCTAATATCTGTAAATGCATGATATTACATACACATTGTCGAGTTAAATCGTTTAATTATCCATTTTAAAAATGTGCTAATAATACCTTGCATCGTATTTGGTGTTCATACTGAATAGAAAAGTTATTGTTTACATCGCTCAGCTATGATTCACGAAGCATTATCGCAGTCTCTTTTTGGTTCCTAATATGACATCATTGTGCATTATTCACCTACCCTAGCTATGTTTTGCCATTGTGATTTTAAAATAGTGTTTATATATACTGCACAAAACAGATATATAGCGTAATAAGCTTACACATCTATAACCAATATTATGTTAGACACCTGTGGAACAGATGCGATATATTGGTGTACAATGTACACATCCTTTTTTAATGCAATATATTAGCGAGTGGTAAACTATAACTTATTATCATAATTAGAATCTAGACTTAAGGCATGTATAGATTCTACAAACGTACGGTGGTATCATGATTCCTTCGAGCATTCAAAATCCTATTTTCTTATCTTCATGGAGGTGTTTTTAGATAACTTTTGTGTTACATTGCCAAGATTAAAGGGTGAATAAACTGGTATTTTGCAAGGAGATGCCGTACAAAGCTGCAACTAACGTCCTTTCCATGGATGTAGTACAGTTGTCGAACTATGTTAGAAAGCGTTTCGACCTATCTCACGTAGGTACGGAGACTTTAGATGACATTCGTGATGTGTCATTTCGTATTTTGTCATTAAAGTCTGAGCTCGGCGACAATCGTAGGGAGCAGTTAAAGATACATTACAACTTGGTACAAGCGTACCATGGTGGATATTTCACTACTAAGGGTCTCCGTAGTGCATGTCTCGGCTTTCCGTATCTTTATCGATACTTTATTGACGGCATTCCTTCACTTGGAATCAAGGGACCATCTCCAGGTACACTCTCGAGTGATCAATTACTCTTTGATGCTGGTAGCTGTTTATCAGATGCATTTTTTAAAGGTGCTGTGGAACATTTTTCTCAGCTATCTACTGACGAAGTGACTAGGTTCCTCACTAAGGAGCATCAATATGGTGAACTAAATTTAATGTATAATATACACTTTTAGATCCTAACGTCAGGTTAAATAAGCTATACATCAAGTTGTTGTTCGAGTTACTTACGAAGAATGCGTTATTGCAGTCAGCAAAGTCTGACATCAAAATGGCATTGGAAAGACAGGTGACGACGTGGAACATTGAATATAAGGAAGGTTGCAACGTGGACAATCTGACTGGTAACGTTCATTGATACAATGTATATACACTTCAGACATGTTGGCTGTAATATCTGGTGTTGGTGTGAAGCTACCAGAGATGATGCCAATAATCAATCGGATGATAACCGATTATAAAGATCTTATACCAATCAACGGTACGTAGATTGTGATTATGTTATCATTTTTCGGCAGTTCAACTTTCGATGCTTTTTGCAGTTAGTTCTCATGTTGCTCATTGGGGTTATGATGACATGAGTACCATGCTCGTGGACCGTCTTTTGGACATTATGATTCATGCGGTGAGATGACACATAGCTTGGTCATATTTTGTAGTATAAAAAGTTTGACTTGAAATTGTCATTATTGCTAATGTATTGTTTTGGGAATATAAGATTTTGCGACAATATGTTTGCTCATGTTCTTTTTCAAAATGTAATGCCTCGCATGTCTAAGATGAGGTAGGCAATGGGTATTTTACAGCATGGCAGTGACTGATCATCTTTATTTAAAAATTTAACTGGCAGTTTACTTATATTGTTGCATAATTGCAAGTGGACGTATATGACTTTTTCGCGTCCTGCCATTTGTTGTATAGTTATCTGAATGCACCAAGTGAAACACTTTACAGAATAGAGGATATGGCGCATCTACTTGAGACGTTTGTTAACGTGAACTTCAGCTACTCCCCGATAATAAAAGTAAGTTCTAATTTTGGCACTGTGGCAATTTTGCTAAAAGGAATTCACGATTTTACATCCACTATCTTCATTGACAGATACCGATAGGCATGTAATGGTTAGTTCGTTTTAAGTTGACCACGGATTTGTTGCAGGCAGTGTTGTGCGATACGTTGCGCTACGAGGGCGCCAACGTATTTAAAAAGAATGCTTAAACATTACTTAAGTCTATATGTTCATAGTCATGATGCCAAAGTTTGCGGCAACGTATTGTCATCGGGCCTTAATGGGAGTCCTATCTATGAAATATCACAATTTGGCATGTGTACGATTCCTGTTGAACTCTTTGCCCATACGCCTTAGATAATCCTTCGTACTTTCTGCTGAAATTGGCTTGACCACTGATCCTACTTTGATGCTTGTCTGGATAACGGTGAATGTGTTCAATATACAATTTACCTTTGGTTGTACCAGGGCTGAATGCATCTTTGTAGTGTTCCATTCCGGTCCAATGGTCATTTCCATTTTAGCGTTATATTCATGTCTTGTTTTAAATGGATGCGGCACCTTTCATAATATTTTTGGGAAAGACAGCAAAACATACCCGGTGTAAGAGGTACTTGTTCAGATGCGTCTCTTTATTGTTTGATATTTTCACCTTGCTTTTCTTGTTCTTTGGCACTTCCGGCTCGGTAGTTTTAGGAGCTTTATCTACAATTCCGAAACCCGTCCAGCTTCCCCAACCTTTTAGCTTGTTATCCGAATCTTCTACTGCTTCAACTTCATCGTCCGATAGATAATTTTCTTCTTCAGGTCTCGTCACAAACAGACGTTTGACCATTTCGTCTGTATCATTCTTTTTCTTTACGGGCCCCAAGTTCTTGATGAAGTTTTCTAATCCTGTATCTTCCGATAATATGACTCCCTTTAATGGATCAACACTTTCGGGTTTGGCATTATCCTTTTCAACTGGCGGTGTATCACATTTCGAACTAGCATGTGCACTGTTTTGTAATATCTCCTTTTCGGTATGCACGCTCCCCTGATTTGTTGTCTCGATGTTTGTGGCTTGTGTTTTGTTACTTTCTTTAGCAGGTTCATCCACGTCGCCACCAAGAGCACGTTGTATCTCTTTCATAGCTTTGGCCAAATCATCATCACTGTTACGCATGTATACAGATTAACATATAAACCAACCTAATCTTAGTTTTTGTACCACTGGTGAATGTAATTTCAGTAGGATCGGGCTCTTCAGGTTCATCTTGACCTTCGTCATCTGAATCTGATTGCGGTAGTTCTTGTTCAAAAAAGTCATCTGCTTGATCGCGAAGGGAAATAGTCTGTTTATTTTCCACATTCCCTTCTTTTTGTTGTGCGATTTTTGTTTGTAACCCTTCTTTCATGAATTTTAATGCGAACAGTCCCTTTTGTGGCACTTCAGCTTCTGCAGGGTTTGATATTATTTGCAATTTGGCAAGCACCTCATCTTCCGGATCCGCGGGTTCATCTCCAGATTCAGATTCCGATTCGACTTGTTGTGGATCTTCTTCGTCCGACGACTCTTCCTTAGCGGCATCTATTGTATCTTTAATCAGATGCAGATCATCCTTCAATTGTTGTTGTGCACTAGATATTTGCTTCAGCACACTGCGATCTCC
The DNA here is from genome assembly GCF_000165395.2 of Babesia bovis T2Bo. Taxonomy (NCBI): domain Eukaryota; phylum Apicomplexa; class Aconoidasida; order Piroplasmida; family Babesiidae; genus Babesia; species Babesia bovis. The sequence goes on from NW_026261571.1 coordinate 1,574,114, forward strand.
AAAACGCATTGCCATCTTAGCCCACTTCTCCTGTGCTGCACGTTTCCTTAGAACACGATGTTTGGATCTTTTCTGCTCAAACGACTCTAACAGTTCCTTCGTAAGTTCTGGGTCCTGTGATTTTTCAATAAGTTTGGCGTATAGTTCTAAATCACGTTTCTTCTGTCGTTTGTGCCAATTCTTACTCTTGATACGATTGATGCGTTTTTGTTTACGCAAATCTCGTGCGTATAACGCTCGTTCATATGCAGCATTTGTATGATTTTCTAGTTCCTTTTCAAGATCTGTTTCAATATCTATTTCCGTTAACGACCCATACGTCGGGTCGTCCTTGTCTCCTGAGTCTCCATATGTGATATGTTTTTGCCTTTTTACGTGATGTAACACTGGCTCCCATCGTTTTTCAACTTCTTTTTTAATGCTGGTGTATAGTTCTTTGCGTTCTTCTCTGTGCGTCTTAGTACGTGACTCTTCTTTGAACACTTCCGGTAGATCCTTGTGTATCGCACGGAATTTGTTAATTAAGGTAGTATACTTCGAGTCTCCATCCGTTGATTCCGTTATCCAATCAAAAGGCCTCACATCTTCATTTTCTACGTCCTCAGTAATGAGGTCCGCATCTTCTTCTTGGCGTACATATTTATCGAACTCATCACCATCGACGGGTTTACTTTTCCTAGAAGGGGCCTTCTCACTTATCTGTTCATTTTTAAGGGAAACCGGTTCTTCCACATCTTCCTCGTCCGCTTCTAGACTCTCATCGAATAAACAGTTCCAAAGTTCGCCGGTTCCTTCAGATTCTTCCTCGTCTTTATTTTGAAAAAACCGCCCGTATTTACGTTCGTCCTCTTCATCAAAAGCCTCACCTTCTGATATTTCTTCATCGTCAATGTGTTGTTTTCTCCTACGTATCTTCTGGCGACTATCGTCGCGAATACGCCCCTTAGCCATCGGTAACACAGTAAAGGCAGGGACAATCAACTGAATAAATATTCACAAAAGATTCTATGGACGACATGTGCGATAGTAAAAATGATGTATATATGTTTTATAAGGGTTGGCAGCAGGGCATCAATGAGCGAACCAGTTCTACTTCCGTGGGCTGTACATAAATAATGCCACAAACACTATAAGTGTCAAAAAACAGTTATTAAATATATAATGCTACTATTAGCGTGATGTTGTGATTAAAATATGGCAATAAATCTAAATTTATACAACATTGGTTAATGTGTCTGTTACTTAAACATGACCCAGCAACAGACTTCTATATTGTTGCATCAATAGGTATACAAGTATATGGTTTGTTTAACGTGTGTATATAAAAGTATGGATCGCATTTGTTCAATTTTAATCTTTGGAATTCCAGTAGAATTGCCATTGAGTATTACGTCAATATATAGTATGCCTAAAGTTGTAATATTCAACATTGAGGTACGAATTAACCAACACCAGGGTTAGATTACCTTTTTGATTCATATAGTTGCGTAGTTAATAGATTGTTTCCTATATCAGAATGACACTACAAACCACGAGGCAACGTCATCACGGGCCCGTTTTCCACCTAAAAGCGCTATTTAATGTCACCATTATGTCAGAAAAAATTTTAAAATAAATATTGATATGCCCTGTGGCGTTATTTCACAGGATGAACGGTTGATTTGATAACTATGGACGCGGTAGCGAAACGTAACTTTCCTACCGCGGGGAAGGGCCGCGGCGCCGATGCTCAAGCGAAAGACGGACCTAGATCCACTGTAAAAGCGATTGGACCGTACGTACAATGCAATATATGCGGTAGACTATGTTCTCGCCGTGGTCACATAAAGTGTGCCGAGTGCAAGGAATTTCATCTTTGTGTGAAATGCTTTTCTCAAGGACTCGAGAAACCTATTGAAGATGCCCAATCTAAGTCATTTGTTCAACTTCCTGTTACTTCTGGTGCCCGGGAGCATAAAAATGACCACAAGTACACTCCTGTTGGTCCTAATGACTTTGCATTATTCACTAAAGACTGGAGTGCAGAGCAGGAGATGCTTCTGGTGGACGGTATTGCTAAGTACGGTCTGGGCAATTGGCCCGAGATTAGTGATATGGTATCAATGACTTCCGTTGGCTACAAGCCATGGGAGGAGTGCCAGCAGCATTACTACAATATATATCTCAACTCTCCCACCGCTCCATTACCTGATATGACGAGTGTGATACACGGTCCGAATGGTGAGCCTATTCCCGTTCCTCGCAGTACTGAGGTTCCTCCGGAGGAGGATCCACAGGCGTCTCAACCCACCAAGCCTGCTAATAAGCCACAAGTTGTTGGCTACTGGCCCCTTCGGGGTGATTTTGACATTGAGTATGACAACGATGCGGAGTTAATATTAGCTGATATGGAGTTCAGGGCTGACGACACTCCTGAGCAGATAGAGCTCAAGCTGAAGGTCATTGAAATATATAATTCCAAGCTTGATGAACGTATTTATCGCAAAAAGATCATCATCTCTAGGGGTCTGCTTGATGCAAAAGCTCTTCAACAGAAGGAACGGCGATACACTGGGGAGGAAAAGGAGTTGTACAACATTTTGCGACCATTCCTCAGGTTCCAAACTGTGGAAGAGCACGATTACACTGTTCGCCTACTTGTGCGTGAGCGCAAGCTTAGAACGCGTCTCTTTCAACTGATGACATGGAGGGCCCTAGGTCTTGAGAAGATTGAGGATATTTCCAAGTATGAGGACCGAATGGTGCGCATAGACGCCTACAAGGAGCAGATGAAGCATGAAGACCCCGGTCGCCGTGTTGAGCGTCGTCTTAGGAACCCTCAAGTTGATCAGGAATCGCCTACATTTGGCAGCAACAAGATGAAGTTAACCGATTTTTTGGAGGAAAAGGAAATGCAGTTCTGCGAGGCTCTTCAGTTACCACCAGTAGCATATTTCCTCGCCAAGCGTGTAATGTTGCATGAGTTGGCTTGCAACCCATCTTACACTATAGATGACATGTGCAACGAGTTGAAGGTTGATGGTACAAAACACGGTCGTATTTTCGACTTATTATTAACGCTATCACCTCGTTGTTTGGGTGACATTCCTAACCAGGTAGCCGATCTTTCTAAGGCCACTTTGGACTCCAATGGCTTCCTGAGCAGCAACGGGATTGCTTCACAAATGGTTATGTTTTCCCCTAACAAGAACTCACAGCGCACTACACCTAACCGGGTTTTAAACTATTTCACACCTCGAGATTCGCCTACCGAGAAGATACCTAAGCAGCATAAGCCCAACTGAGGCTATATTAAATAGGTCTAACCTAAATTAATGCTGATCTACATTTTACAGGTGTATATCATACTTGCATATATTGTACATATAGTCCATACACTCGAATGATATTTATTGGCATAGTGGGACATTTATATGATTTATCAACAGTACATGTCTATTTAATCATTTAGCAAAAATAGAGTTAGTTAGGATACCACTATAAAAGATTCTTGTGATATAAAATGTAATTAATCACTAGACAGGCGTTGTGTCATTGTCAAACATCAGGCTGACAAAATGTTCATTACATAGCAAGACTGTGAGCTGCAAAATAACAATGATTTTAGAACTAATCTTATAGATTTATATGTAGTGAATGAATTCTAACCATAAGGCATCTAATCATCCTATATGGTACGTCAGCCAGTTATGTTACACTGCTTCACTGAATTCCCTAGATAAACATGCTACACATATGAAGTCTTACATCTGAGATATTTTAACATCGTAGTTGGCAGTTGAGTTGCTAAGCAATGGTGTGCCAAGTCCAGTGCCTCATATGAGGCAATCTACAGCAATATATTAACCATTAAGCCTTCATAATAAATCATAGACATTATACATCCCATGGATTGTTATCGTTGGGATGTTGATTATATATTAACAATAGTTAGATTCAAATAAACGGTGAACTAATACATCGGATGTGCAACCATTTCTTCGTAGCTTTTGTATCTCATCAACGTCACATCAGAAATAAAGATGCACATGCTATATAATACGTGGTATTACTGAATATGGCGCGTTCCACCAACGCCCTTATTGCGCAACAGTGTTCCATAATTAATGGCGGCGTACCGCGGGGTGGAAAGAGAAAATTTAACAATATAATTGCGGAGCAATTGTTGTCACTAAATAATAGTGATAGTCTCAATGTATATGACCCTCGTGTTGAGCGGTGGCCATCAGAATCGCAACCAGTGACTCGCAGCGAGCGTCCGAAGGCGCCGGCACCAAGGCCTCAAAAGAAGGCATCAACGGCTTCATCTAAGTCGAGTAACAGTAATTTTTTGCAACTACTAACGGGGGACGCGGTTTCTGAGGGAACTGCGTCTATGAGCGCGCAGTCAAGGTGAGGTCCTTTTCTATGTTTTACACGTAGTATTACAGATTACGTCAACAGATAGCGCAGACATATGTAATGAAGTGCCTTGGAGGCTTTAAATATTTGGAAGGCAATTCATTTGACAATTTTGTTGTCGCGACTCTCCCGCGTCATGACCCTCTTAGCAATTTTAAACCCACTTAGCTACATTTACAGTGTCGGTGTTAATACACTACACACATGTTCTGTTGTAACTGTTAGTAAATATCGCAAAATATGCCGTTTAGTTGCTTATAATGGGCTGATATTGTTTAAGCATAGCTTCCGACACACCTAACAACTGATAGATATGGCTCTTTCCAGGGAAGAGGCTGAAATAGTGTATAAGCTATGCTTAGAGAACGACGGCATATTTACGGAAGAGATTTTCGGCCGACACATCGCAAAGTTCAGGCACTCGATACAACATGGTCTAGTGTCCAACTCCCTTGACTTCATCAATTTCTTGAAACTACTAAAAGGTTCCAGGAATTATAGCTTCCATCAAGATGCTGAGGGACGGAAATACGTTAAATTACGTGACAGTGTCTCAAGACAGCAAGTTTCACGGCTACATGATCTTGAGTATGCCGTATTTTGCGCAATAGAAACTGCTGGAGATCGTGGTATATGGACTGCTGACATTAAGAAGATATGCGAGATCACTGTAAGTCATCGATTAGCTGTGTATATATAGTTGTAGGGCAATCAGTTGACTAGATCATTGAAGGTGTTGCTTGAGCAGCACGGTTTGGTAAAGCAGGTAACCAACGTTCACCAGAAGAGCCGTAAACTTTATATGCTATTTAACGTGAAACCTGCTAGAGAGGTGAGATATAATGTCTGGGATATAATGGTGACAGCTTACTGGAGGATCGTTCTACTTTAATGGCGAGTTTAATGAAATGCTTGTTGAGGTAGGTAGTATACTGTCTCACGGACACAGTAGCGCATATAATATTTGTAAAATGGATACTCCAAAAATGTTAACATTGTACCACAATGTATATTATTTCTATTTATTACAGCATATACAAGAGCAAGTTGGAGCTTATCTGGCAAAGTACCAGGGATCTTCTCTTTCTCAAATTACTAACTTCCTAAAAACATCTGACAAAATCAGCGGGGTTAGTTGATATTCTGTGATCTATAGATACTATAGGAAGTTTTAGAAGAGGATGTGCTATCGATCATACAAATATTGATTTTAGAAGAAAAGGTGTATAGTGCACCAACAGCATCTGGCGACAGTATATATATCGTAAGTGCCAATATTTTGTTTTCCATCGCTTCAGTGGGCTGGTAGCGCCAACGTGAACTTTGCCAGCAAGGCCTTTGGTGCTCCATGCTTCAAGTGTGACGTGGCAATGTCATGTCACTTGGGTAAAGAGAATGAATTATGCCCATCCAAATGCACATATCTTAACCAGTGGTTAGGATAAGTGCAACGTAGTTACTAGATGTTAACAACACATACCGTGGCATATAGTCATCAACTATGCAGCTTTCAGTAATGTTTTATCACAGAGTATAGTCATAATACTTCACTTAGCTATTTTACCATGTTATGACCATTAGGTCTAAGACTTCATTTTCGGCATTTTCTTAGTACCCTGGATCGCAGGGTGATCACTGGAATAATAGTGCGGAGCTAATTGTGATAGCCATTCCGGCCTGATTTGGGCGACTATTCGCATATATTGCCTTGTAGTCATTACAAGGTCAGTGTAAACTACGCATTGAGCATCCTGGTCAAATAAAGACGATTGGGGATGGATATCGACGTTCTGCGGATTCTTTAGAGTGCGGTATGACGCATTGTTCTTAGGCCCGCTTCTAACTGCAGCTTGAGTAAAAAGTCCGGCGGTAACGGCCATCAATATTGCGTCAGTGTCATTGCAATTGGAAATGACTTCAACCTCTACACGTTTCATTAGCTCCACTAACTGCTCACGGATATCACGAGCACGCCTCAACGACTTGTGCTGCACAAAATTCTCGTAACACCAAGCTACACTAAAATCCGTATCCTCCCATTGGTTGTATACATTCATCAGTACCAGGTGGTCACCCCCAACTCTAAAGAAGTTTTTATGAGCATTATCTGCGTGCAACTGCTTGTCCTTGGGGCGGTAGAAAATGTTATTCCCTACACCGAGCATTGCACATATAGTTATAATTTCGTTAGAACACTTGTACTTCTCCGACGCCAGGAGCATCTTGCTGTATGTAGGATCCATAGGGAGTTCAGCCATACGACGGCCAGTGCGTGTAAGCTCGCCTTTGTCGTTCAGCGCACCTAGTGCGTAGATCAACTCCAAAGCCTTTATCAGGGTTTCTGGAGCTGGCGGATCCATGAAATCAAAGTTTATCAAATCGTCAATGCCAAGCGCTTTGAGGCTAAGGACCACATGTGCCAAATTAGACCTCTGTATCTCAGGGTCGTTCACATCGTCCATCTCTTTTTCATAAGAGAACTTTGTATAGAGCCTGAAGCAGTGGCCGGGACGAACACGACCAGCTCTACCAGTGCGTTGATTAGCAGATGCCTTGGAACAAGGTACAGTAACCAAAGATTCCATACCTGTCTTGGGACTGTAGCTATTCATCTTGCAAAAACCACAGTCAATAACATAGACAATCTCGTTAAGCGTGATGGATGTCTCGGCAATGTTCGTGGCCAAAATGGCCTTGCGAGCATTGGGAGGGGTAGGTTCAAATATCTTTGCCTGCATATCACTTGGCAATGTTGCATATACCGGAAGGACAATAAGCTCACGCATGTCCTTACCACGGTTACGAAGACGATTCTGAAGTTCTTCCTGGACCTCCTCAATCTCCTGTTGTCCTGGTAGAAATACTAAAATATCACCCAAAGGTTGGGTTATATGTATCTGCAATACGGTTATAACAGACGCGTCCAAGAAGTTAGCTTCAGGTGCCTTAGTATAGTATATCTGCACTGGAAATCTACGCCCCGGAATGCGGAATATGGGAGCATGGTCAAAATATAGAGCAAACTTCTCAGCCTCCAAGGTAGCAGATGCAACTATTAACCTGAAATCATCACGATAGCGACATAGATCCTTGACCAGGCCGAATATAATGTCGGTATGTACCGTGCGCTCATGAGCCTCGTCGATCATCATTACCGAATAACTCGATAAATCAGGTTCAGTCATCATTTCACGTAATAGCATACCATCAGTCATGTACTTGACCACAGTCTGGTTGCTCGTACAATCCTCAAAACGGATACTGTAGCCCACTTCTTGACCAAGTTTAGTGCCTACCTCCTGAGCTACCCTAGTTGCAACAGACATTGCTGCCACCCGCCTCGGTTGTGTACAACCAATCTTGCCAGCCTTTCCATAACCGACCTCATACAAATATTGTGGTATCTGCGTTGTCTTACCACTACCAGTTTCACCAACCACTACTAATATGGGATGGTTGCGAACGGCTGCGAGCAGCTCATGACGATAACCGTATATTGGGAGACGGCAACGCTCCTCAAGCAGCTTGCGATGTTCCTTACGCTGCTTCCTTCGCTGTTTAGCTAAAATGCGATCGGCAAATGTTTTACGCTTCCTAGTGGACGCTGTTGAGTCGGACAACTCATCGTCGGATTCTGAATCCTCGTAGTCACTTGAGTCAGAGCCAGTTTCAAATACAGCTGCCACGGGGTTAACACCAATGGCTTTAGTGTCAAACTCCGGAGGCATCTCACCAGATTGATAGTCACTACCAACGAATTCTATAGTTCCATCAATACCAATAAGGCCTGGAATATTTCCGGGGACTTGCATAGGAGCTAAGCCATGACTACCAAGATCCACGGCACTGCGATTGGCGGTGGCTGATCCACCAAGCTTCATCTGCTGAGTTTCCCAGGTTTGACCATCGTCCAAGACAGGTTCAGACTGTTTGTACACTTGACGACGCTTAAGCACTTCAAGGCGCTGATTTGTGTCCTCGTCATACGAGTCTGGCATGACGTAAGTGCTGATATCAGCAGTGCGAGAAGCCATTGTAGTCTTGGCAAATTCCACAGTGTTTTTTTCAAATTCCAAGGTCTTGTGAGCGACATCGTCCTTCACACCCTTGTATAAAATTTCCTTCTCGCCAAGAGCACGTTCAGCAAGTTCTAGGCGGTCAACCTCTCGGTTAACGAGGTACTGCCTACGGGCCTCGATACGCATACGCTCCATATACTCAGCATTGTTGCGCATATCTATATTTCGCCCCTTTGAAGCCTCAAAAGCAAGCTCAGCTTGACGTAAGATCTCAAGCTCAGCCGGATCCAGGCCATCTGGAGCAGTTTTAAATATGGATGCAATGACTTACCTTTACTGTCGACGGCGCCATCCTCTTGCTTTTCGGGGTGGTCAGTTTCTTTACGGTCTCCCATCGGATAAACCAATCTCGCTTATGGTTCGTGGAAACACTTCAATAACATATTAGACATATAAGCAGTGATTTACATGGCTTAGATGATATAGCAGCAATACAGATATGGCTTAGATATACATACCGTATATATGAGCGAATCGTATTCACAAATGATTGTTTAAAGCTAAAGTACAACTATTACATCAGTACGAAATAGCGCAAAATACAATATGTAAGCAAGCCAAACGTTTCTTATGTAATGGACACATATATTCACTACCCGTATAGACTTCTGCATGAATTGTATTAATACACCTGCCTTCCTAGAAGATCATATAGCAAGAATCAGCCAACATTATACCAGATGGCATAACCTTTGATATTGTATTACCATTTATAAAAATATATGGTGTGTTTTGCGACATATCCATCCCAGGTTGGTTTAATCCAGAGCATTAAATGATGATATGATATTGAGGGTAATGCCCGTTGGGTATAAATGTACTTTTACCCTACCTCAATAGGCACAAATATGTTACACATAGTCATTATAGGCATATTAATAAATGAATAAGCCATTGTATATTGTATCGATGCACGCCTAGGGGATTTTGTTGTTATATGGGTGCTTGAACAAAGCCGAGATTCCACCTCGAATATCAATAATTTGCTATCAACGAATGCAGCAAAAATGTCTTATATGCTTCAACATTTAAGGTCTGGCTGGGCTGTGGTAAGGAATTCTGTTTTGAATCTTAATTGTCATAGGACCAAGCAATTGTGACAGAGGAAGAACGATTGGTGGTAAGGATATTTGACATGGTTTAATCCTTTAGTGTATTAGATTCGGACATGACTACAACCCAGAATGCATTAAAATGGATGAAGTGCTATACAAGGTAGCAGATGACGTAAAGAACTTTTGCGTAATATACTTGGTAAGTATTAGTACGATTCTCCTTTTGGTCCAACGGAATCGAAGTTCTTATTTACGCAATGGTTAATATATCAACGTTTAATATTCTGCAGGTTGATATCACCGAGGTACCAGACTTCAACGGAATGTATGAGCTGTATGATCCCGTTTCGGTCATGTTTTTCTATCGGTATGTCATAAGCATATATAGCACATATATCACAGCAACAAACACATGATGATCGACCTCGGTACAGGAAACAACAATAAGATCAACTGGGCGTTGAACAACAAACAAGAATTGATAGATATCATGGAAACCATCTTCCGAGGAGCACGCAAAGGTATGTATATATGTTGAGATGCATGTTATCTCCTAAATATGTAAATATCCATTTGTTTCCTCCCATGTGCTACTGAAGACCCTCGGCACAAATTCGAGTGCCATCGTGATTTGTTTGGATAGTACAAAAGTTCAAAATTATATGAGATCCATCCTGAGAAGTACATATGCAGTTTTGTTTGATTCCTACTTGATGGATTAATTTATACAATTGAATTTTGTTTGCCCACACACCATCGCAGGCAGGGGGTTGGTGATCTCTCCCAAGGACTACTCCACCAAGTATAAGTATTAACAACGGCCTACCACACATATTTTATACGGTCAATCGTGTGGTAGGTGGGCAGCGCTCTACTAGACAAGGTTTATACACACGTAAATGAGCAGATGAACGCCCAAGTTGCCAAATCACTTTACTCTATCCAAATATGATAATTGTCAACCTCCCAATGAACAAGGGTCTTATTCGTTATCGCTATATGATGCAACATTGATGGGTTAAGATGAACAACCGAGAAGACTTACGTAACGGTGTAAAGCTCAACAAGAGCAACCCTTCCAAGCAAAGCTCAGAACGACCACAAAATCGGTCAATTTGGGATAAAATCGCAAAGCTGGAACAACGGGAGCTCTGTCTTGAATGCGAACATCGACGCTGGAAAACAAACGTGATACAGGTATGCGAAACATGTGCCAAAGGTCTACCATCATTGAAATGCTGCCACTGCAAAATAAGTTACGTCAACCACAAGTACTGCTTCAAGGCATCAAACATATATAATCGGGAGATGTGTATGTCATGCGCTTCTAACTGGGCCACGTACAATAATGAACCTAAACTTTGTCGGTTCTGTAACCAGTGGTCAGCATGGCGCTCTACATCGGAATGTGACCGCTGCCGTGACTTACTAGAGAAGTACGGACAACCAAGTAACTGTGAATCATGTAATAACAATGCAGCTTTTGACCGAGGGGAATCTGCACGTAAACGTGTCAATGACCTGAAACTGTGTTTCCTCTGCACTTGCAACTACAAGCAAAATGACTATTACAACCGAAAATTAATGAAAAAGATGAACATAGATACTTCAGAGAGGTCAACAGAGGACGTTAACACCGATCAACCATCATCTGCTCGAGATATGGAGGATTCGCCTTTATTCCCCGAAAAGGTTCAAAGCGCTAACAACGGCAATACCGCTCGTACTTTGGAACAAGAACTAAAGGAGCTAAAAGATGCTTACAACACACTTAAGAAAAAATATGCTAAGCTGAAAGATGAGAACATAAGTCTTAGGAAAAGAGTAAAGATGAAATGACTCTTGTCCTGGGACAACAGTATTATCAGACCTGATGTATAATATATGCAGTAAATTTTAATGAGCAATAAATTAAAACAACTAGACATTGTAGTTCATGCCGTAGTTCCATAGTAATGGACTTGTAGAGCGCTGTTATTAATCCATTGCTCAACATGGGCAAAGGCCTCTATAATGTCTTGCTTAAGTGCAACACGCTCATAATCTAACGCTTGCCCAAACAATAGAGCTAAAGGGAGTAATTTCATACACTCTCCTCGCTCTCTTCATCACTACCAGCGAAGGAAGCCTCTTCTTCGGTGTCTTCTTGATTATCAGCGAAGTAAGAAATAATCTTAGCTTCGAGTGCGATACGGAGGCGTTCAGTAATCCTGTTCTTCGCCGTGCTAGCATCCATTGATCTAATACTCAAAAACGTGGGCCTCAAAATGTCGAAAACAAAACACGAGTCGTCATGAGCCAAAGAACGGAACACCAAAGACCAAACATCAGGGTAGCTACCGCTAATCTCTGGGGAATAACCATACGCCAATATTCCATTGGCATCGGGATTCATAACAAATATCAGGACTCGACATGGAGCCTCGGAAGCGTCACCACGAGAGTGTAACATGGATATTATATAACCAATGAAACGTAACTCATCACAGTGTTCCACTGTATGTTTCGGGTAGAGAGTGGCAAATAATACCTTCTGCGTACCGAACTTACGAGATTTTATCTTCGACGACGCAATCATATCATAAGTACGAAGCAGCATTTGTGAAGTCTTCTGCGTTAATTGAGTCATGATGACCTTGTCGTAAAACGATTCCTGAGACATACGATCGCTAAGCATGTTGTACATAAAATCCGATGCAATAATAGGCGACGTTTCCGCCGTCGATTCGTTGGATTTGTTGTACCAACCAACGAAAATAGCAATCAGGATATACAACATATCGATACATGGCATAGTACAAGTACGGCGAATCCATAAGAGTTGAGAACGATCAAGACGTTTTATACGCCCATTTATCTGACGTAAAACCTGAGGCTGCCTTTTGGGTGGGAGATTACAAAATTCTGACGTAAATTCGTCCATCATAAGGTTGCACTGTATACGCATCTCCGCAAGTAAATCCTTACGATATGGGTCATGAATAAACACATAGGGGCTGATCCTTAGCGCTTCTTCCAGTGACCTATAAAATGTAAGACACACAACGTTGTAAAAGGCTCTAAGCTAACCACAACCGTACATGTGGGATAACTTACATAAATGAAATGAGTGGCAGTGAAGAACGCTCGGAGTCGTATTGGATGTAAGGTCCACCATCCAGCATTGTTATCTCCTGAAATATCTTTGTTATTTGAGTGTTAAAAGATGAATCCAATGCTCCATAGTGCTCTATGCGACTCATCACACCCATCGCAGAAGCATAAAGAACCGCAGCACGACTAGAATCATGCACAGTTTTAGTAACAGAGGCGATAAGCGCAGCTACAGATGTTGAGTAATATATACCACCAATGATGTCACGATCTTGCTGTAGCAAATGATAAAATACAACTGATTCACTCACAATAGATCGTTCCAAAGATACATCCTGCTCGTTGGCCACAAAAAAGTACCAATCCGCATCCTAAACAGCATTGCCACATTAAATGAGTAAACATACAACCGATACATTATAGTAACTCAAAGGTCTCGTGCAAGGGACTACACATATTTTCATATCCTTGCGTCGGTTGTCTGGAAGTAGACTTGAAAAGTGAACCTTGATGGCATACAGGATCTGTGGATCCCAGCCGTGGACGCCCAAAAGAACAATCCGTAGATAAGATTCAAACTGGGAAATAGTTATCGAAATCGATACAAACAGCATAGGAAATAAGTATATAAATCACTGCAATGAACACTCAATAGTACCAAATGGCTAACAGAGATATAGTATTACCTGTACATCTGGGTAAGCAGCTCTTATACTAAGGTTCTTTTTAATAAAGCTGTATATATCAGCTTCGCATTGCACGGGATAACTCGTCAGCTTCAGACCGTGACATAGGAGCTTATGATGCTACAAAATGATGAGATAACTATATGAAAACCTACCTCCAATACAAATAAAGCGCAAACGCCATCTATATCGGCTTGATAAAAAACGAATACCCCGTATTCATGCCCCTTTTCGGCTCTTTGTGTGTTAGGGTTATCCGCATTGGTGTAAGAATCGCGATCATCAGTCTCTAGAATTAACACCTCTCTCTCAAAGTCATCGATTGTGCAGAGAGGCATTGGAAAAATGTAAAAAAGGAACAAGCGAAGGCGCCAATCCGATACACATAAGGTGGCTAGCGCGACAAAATATGCATGGCAAACATAAACAATAATTAAATACTAAAACTCAAAATAATTACCACATGGTGTGATTAGTTTACATTTGACACGATGGCAATTCTGACGTTTTACTAAACGCGGGATCGCGCACGCTTGCCGCTTGTTGTCATGTTGTATTCTTCAATAGTGGAGGTGTTCATATAAGCCTCTGTGTCACTCGTAATGTCAACTAAGTCGCTGCTGCGTAGCTTACACCATTCTTCAAGATCGCTGTTGAGATTAGCGTTGCAACGCAGATTAACCGTAGCTATCGATGGGTCGTAAAGGTGAGAAAACCTGTCGCGCGAATCTATCGGCAGGAGATCCAACAACTAAAACAAAATTAGGTAATGCAGATATACTGAGATACTCCTATGTTTATACACTAGTTCATCATATAGCGATACATACCTCCTCAAGCAACGCTCTGTCCAACCCATCCACAATTAGGTCACGCCATCCATCACGAGGAGCTAAACCAAGTAGCTCACGTTCACTCCGTTTAGGTAGTAAAACGCACATGTAGCCTTCAGAACACCCAACCAGACGGTCCAACCAAGCTTGGGTGTCTACACTCTTCTTAATCTTCTCAGTGTAGCACTTGCACGCGACAGTGCGAACTGAATTTTCGGTACCTACTGACGCCAAAACGCCCTCTTCTACTTTACCTGGACACTCAGGAAGCAGATATTGACCTACTTCATCATTGTGACACTCACCATATTCCAATTCAACTGGGTGCTCATCGAACATAGATGGTTCGTAATGACGAGGCAAGGACATTTTCTTAATACTTGCGAATAATAGCCAGCATTGCCTTGGAAACATGTCCAAATCATTATGCATGACATAAGCAAATTTGTGGTATTGTGATGGACCCTTTTCCGTCATTACAGGGGGGACTTCAAATATCTCAAGCATAAGTCTGGGAAGAAAAGCCTGTAACAACACCCTTGAACTGTGCTTTGAAAGATGAGGATGCATCCAAATAGATCTGATACATCTTTCGTTGGTCATTAGACATTCGACGATAGCACCAGCAATTACCTTACTTTTAGCTTGAACATCACCATGCGAAAGACGCGGTTTACCCTGGATGTTGCCATCTTGACCGGTAGCACCATTTAAAGTGCTGGTGTTCGGAGCAGCTTGTTCGGAAGAATTGGGGTTATCACTTTTTGCTGCTTCAGAAGCATCAGACGGTTTTGCTGTAACATAAGGCTCGGTGTTCAGCGTGACAAGTAAACCTGAAAATTCCGGATCCACAAGATCGGTGTTAGTTGCGTCAAGCTGGTTTAATATCTCCCTTGTCAAGGGACGTAAATCAAAAGGGATGTTTCGATTTCTCGGGTGAGCTGCGGCATTCCAAATTGTTTCTGTATCAAATGCTACATTACAAAAAGGAAAGCATACCTATATATGACCAATTGCGTAGTACACGGGCCTTTAAAAAATGTTGGTGCCTGTATATGGTAGTATATGGTTCGTGCTCAACCCCGGTGTCAAGGACTTGATCCAACGATTCAGCCCAATCCGGAAGAGAAACAGGCAAAATGTATTTCTTCAAATGTAAGTTGTGACGCTTAAAAAACAACTCGGTCTCTTCCAAAAGCAAATTCTTTTGGTGTGCAGCGAAGCCTTTAAAGTCTTCGGCAGGCAAAGGAGATGTAAGCATCTTCAATCGTTCGATGAGTAACAATCATCAATCAACTTCCAAATTTATAACGATAATGATCGTACATGGCCACATGAAGTTATTCTTCAGCATATAACTTAGTGTTAGCGGACTGGATTCATGAAAAATATATCACGGAAGAACAACAAATAACAACTATTTCTCTAGTCTAGATAAACGTAACCTCATATTATCCATTCATCTATATTAGACATATAGTTTAGAGCGATATACCGTGATGTCCGTGGCAACGTACAAATCAAATATCCCCAGTCATACCGCATTATTATCATTAAAATGTTCAATTCTCTTTATATATATGCATAGCGGCATTGTGTTTCTATTAGCTGTTTGTTGGAATTTATGTGTTTAGCATTAGGAAATTTAATTATACTGCCTGTAGAACACCGTCCAATCAGGCTACCGCACATCAGTCCCTTGGCGTTGGTCAACAAATTAACCAATAGTATACTTTGATGGTATTCTATATATTGCCACAAACTACATACATCATTTAATGTTCACACAAGTCATACTTGTGGTACCTATCGCAACGTCGATCTTGGTTAGGACATGGATATTGACAAGGTTGTAACTATTTTCGTTAAGGACACATAAGGCACTCAAGGCATATTAATTTGATACATTAAATATGGAATAACATCACTTTGTGACTGGTATTGGGAATAATGTGTGTTATTGTTTCTATATGGTTCAAGGATATGGATCACTGTTGTTTATATATCTAAAATTTTGGCGAATGGAAGTCAAACAAACATGCCACATGTGTGTATGGTGATTATAATCACAGATCTATATGTATAATATCATTAGGGCATCGCATGACTGCTAACTGGGAGAGTGTGTTTTCTGTCTACTTTTTGTGCAAAAGTTAAAGGTATTGTTTCCCTTGTATTACTATCGCGGCTGCAAAAGGGATTTCAAATATGTTAGTTGGTGTTATATGAGTATTATGACATGCGTATAATAACCATCGCAAGATGACGGCGACTGATGAACGTGACCGGGATACCCGTAGCGCTCATTCTACTAAAGTTATGAGCAGGTATTATACCGGGTCGCTTAACAGCATTAAAGGTGTTGCCATGAGCTTTGCTTCATATGAATTCGGAACGTCGGGGTCGTTTGATGCCGGTGTTACGATACGCGATGTATTGTCTCGCCGAGCGACACCTGAAACACGAGCAGAAGGACTACGACAATTCAGAAAGGATTCATCACAGCAAACATTTTACAATTCGAAACGTGTTGGAATTGTTTTGATAATCATGGGATTGATTAACACGTTGTTATTTACAGTTATTCAAATAACAAGATCATCGCATGTAGAGTGTTCTATCCCGATTGTCGATGACGCTACCGATGGACAGGGCGAATGGTCTACAAGAATAGATTCATCCAATTGTATAGGAGACGTTAGTAAATTCAAACAGGCTGATAAGATCAATGTTTATTACACGATTCACAACTATCCTTTTCATGCTGCTTCTGTCTTTGGTCTACATTCAAAGTCGCAGTTGGAAGGTAAAGAGGTGTCAAAAGATGAGGTTTGGAGATGTTACCCTTTTAACCATGTGCTAGAAGATGGTGAGAATTATATTTACTTTTATAACTCTATACAGGCAAAGAACAGCAGATTTATCCTTGCGGCCCTCACCTGTGGAATCTTTACAACGATACCTTTAGTTTCTCAAGGAGACCATTAGACAAGACTCAGAACGGCGCCTCATTGAAGGATGATATCATCCCACTAGATGAATCACAACATATATTGGCAAATTATCAAGAACATGCCGACGCTAGAAACCCCCTAGATCAGACAATCAGCCATTTATAGTAAGTTAAATATCCTGCATATTTGATTGGAAGTGTGTTGCTATTTGTAAATACGGTATTAAGCAACAATGGATAATACTGGCATTATAGTTTTTAGATGACCATAATGGCAGCCTATTGCATTGTCATTTCACAATTCTGGTGATATGTATTTGTGTGTTCATATCAACAACTGGCCTGCATCTTCGATGGCCATTAACTGTTTAATATACCTGCAGCAAAAACGTGTATTATTGGCTTCACTCAACCTCCAATATGGCGACTTTGCAATCAGCTCCAAACAAATCGCAAACGCAGCGAGACGGGAAATACCCTAATAAAAAGACCCTTGCCGAAGTACGTGCAATTGAGAAGTTAATGACGGCTCCTAACGCTGGAACCGGTGTGGAAAATGGACATGTAATACAATGGATGACTCCATCACCATTTAAAACAATAAAAAAATTGTATGGTGTTCTGAAAGGCCCGATTGAATTCCCTATATACGTCAACGCGCACATCGGATATGACACAGCAAAATTTGGAGGACGGAAAACGCTTTCTTTGGTCGTACCATCATGGCCATACGGTAAACTTACATCAGTTCAGACATTTATAGGAACTCTGGTTCTGTTAAGTTTCCCCCTTTCGTTGATATTGTTGCTATCAAAGACGGGCGACACCGGACGTTGCGTTAATCTCATTTGATTGACACGCATAACCCTCAATTTTACACTTAACAGAAATTAATGCAATTAACAATATAATATGTGTTGCTGGTATACTAATGGGAATGGTTTTTGGACATAAAAATGATGAGCACTAACATGCAGATATCGACATCAATGTGTATGCACCGTAGGAATCCGGCTCGTGGTGCTGTGTTTTGTCCAATAATACGTCTTAACCTGTTTTTAAAGCGACCAAGGGGAATTAGATTCTCTTATATAAAAATGGATGTGAACTAAACTCTGAATGCCCTTCAGTTGTCCATAGGCGAACCAATTCACCGTCACTCTGTTGGTTCCGCTTTCTTAGTGAAGCTATATGGTCACATTTGATTACTTTGAAGGCGATGTGTAAGATATAAACTACATTTTCTATTATATATGCTGATATATATAACCAGCAAAATAGAAAACTCATAGACAATCGTAGTATAATGCAGTTACATTACAAAATGCAGTCAACTTCTCCCAAATATAACTACAAGCGCATGCTTTGCATGGTTTTTGTCCCAGTTATCTTATCGTCATTTTTTGCGGAAGATGCTTTAGCTTCCAACTCCACACTCTTCGCTTTCCACAGGGAACCAACCAATCGTAGGCTTACCAGAAGGGCGTCAAGAGGACAGTTACTCAACTCAAGGAGGGGCTCGGATGATACTTCCGAATCTTCCGATAGATACTCAGGTAGGTCGGGTGGCTCTAAGAACTCGGGCCAATCCCCTTGGATCAAGTATATGCAAAAGTTCGACATTCCCCGTAATCACGGCTCTGGAATCTATGTCGATCTTGGAGGATATGAATCCGTTGGTTCAAAAAGTTATCGTATGCCCGTTGGTAAGTGCCCAGTAGTCGGTAAAATTATAGACCTTGGAAATGGTGCCGACTTCCTCGATCCCATTTCATCAGAAGACCCAAGTTACCGTGGTTTGGCATTCCCCGAGACTGCTGTGGACTCCAATATTCCCACACAACCAAAGACACGTGGTTCTTCATCAGTAACTGCCGCTAAATTATCTCCTGTTTCGGCGAAAGATCTGAGACGTTGGGGATATGAAGGTAATGATGTAGCGAATTGCTCAGAATATGCTAGTAACCTCATTCCCGCATCAGACAAAACTACCAAATATAGGTATCCTTTTGTTTTTGACAGTGATAACCAGATGTGTTACATACTGTACTCTGCCATACAATACAATCAAGGAAATAGGTATTGTGACAATGATGGTAGCTCAGAAGAAGGTACAAGCTCTTTGCTTTGCATGAAACCTTACAAGAGCGCTGAGGATGCACACTTATACTACGGTTCTGCGAAAGTTGACCCCGATTGGGAAGAAAATTGTCCCATGCACCCGGTAAGGGATGCCATTTTTGGTAAATGGTCCGGTGGCTCTTGTGTTGCCATTGCTCCTGCATTCCAAGAATATGCCAACAGCACCGAAGATTGTGCGGCTATATTATTCGATAATTCTGCGACTGACTTGGATATCGAAGTTGTTAACGAAGAGTTTAATGAACTTAAAGAATTGACCAGTGGGCTTAAAAGGTTGAACTTGTCAAAAGTTGCCAATGCTATTTTTTCTCCCCTCTCCAATGTTGCAGGTACCAGTCGAATTTCACGTGGTGTGGGTATGAACTGGGCTACATACGATAAAGATTCTGGTATGTGTGCTCTCATTAACGAAACTCCTAACTGTTTGATCTTGAACGCGGGTAGCATTGCTCTCACGGCTATAGGTTCACCTCTCGAGTACGACGCTGTTAACTATCCTTGCCACATCGACACCAATGGTTACGTTGAGCCACGTGCAAAGACTACTAACAAGTACCTCGATGTTCCTTTCGAGGTCACAACTGCTTTGAGCACGAAGACACTAAAATGCAATGCCTACGTTCATACCAAGTACTCTGACAGTTGTGGTACCTATTTCCTGTGCTCAGACGTTAAACCTAACTGGTTCATTAGGTTCTTACACATGATCGGACTCTACAACACAAAGCGTATCGTAATATTCGTCTGCTGTACCACTACCGCCATCGTTCTCACCATCTGGATATGGAAACGATTCATCAAGGCTAAAAAAGAGCCAGCCCCTCCAAGTTTCGACAAATACCTAAGCAACTATGATTATGATACAACCCTAGATGCCGACAACGAAACAGAACAGCGTTTGGATTCCTCTGCTTACAGCTGGGGAGAGGCTGTACAAAGACCAAGTGATGTCACCCCTGTAAAACTCTCTAAAATCAACTAAAGGGTGTGATAACTAAATGCAGTAGTCACTTCAAGACATCTCATTGACCGTGTGAATAAACATCGTGGTCGCTTGTTAATCAATTGGAACCAAAATCAGATTCCTCATGCAAGCTTTATAATGAGATGGTATATCATCCTGCTAATGAACTTGTATAATATGTGTAACTATTTTTCAACCTTTCTGCTTAGTATCGGTATGTTTGTATATATGCATTCGCCATTATATTCATTAGTTATCTGATGTCTGTAACGTATCCTCGAAAATTGGGATCAGGTAATGGAATTCGGTGTAATGAATCCACGCCTGCATGGGAGTAGTAATGAAAAATGTTCACTGTTGTCTTTCGGCCACATCGTATATATGCCAGCCATTTACACTGATCTATTGTAGTCAATTCACATACTAAACGCACAATAATAGGGAGAAACCGTTATATATATGCTAATTTCTAAATGAAACCCATACAGTTCGAATGTGTGTCTGCAAACGAGTGTTTTGGTAGTGGAAGGCAACGAATAATTTCGTATTAATTATGCATACACATAGCATATTTTACTTATTGTCTGATATATTTATTTCGCAAAAAGGGCATATAGAATAATTAATATACATATTTGTGACTATTGAGCATTGTAGTGATACGCAGGTCACTTGAGTAGTTCAGATACACGGATTCCGTGATGCGTGGACAATGCGCACACTATTCACTTTACCAAAAGTTCTTCAATGCTTGCCTTAGGGAATGGTATTTTCAGAAGGATGGCGGTTCAGGATTCTACTATGCTAATCCTCCTGGATTATTATTCACTCAATTAAGGTAAGTGCCAAAGAAATGCCACGATATAATACAGATCATCTCGATTGCAAAGGGGAACTGTGTCAGCTCCCATGTCTCACTGGTACTTTGGAAACAATGTCAACAGCATCAAGTTATCATACAATGACCCTATGGGAAATGGGATCCTTGGATCCACTAATAGCCATCTAGAGGAGGATCCTACAGAGAGTCTCCTTCATATTGGCTACGATCTAACGTATTCCAATGCATTAGGAAAGTATGTTGCAACACGTAACGATGTACATCATGTTGCATTTTGCAACTATTATGATGTTGCCTTCAATACTCTGTACAACATTGGAAGGTATGTATCTTCTCGGCTATTACATAGCGTTGTTTTGCATCATAAATTATGGGTAGTTCGAGTTATGCTATATCAATTGGTTGTTTTGCTGCAGATTATTGTGTAGTATCAGGCTGTATATTTTTCTTATGAACCATAAAATTAAACTGCATATGTAGGCATCAAGATATATCGCCAGAAGATTTTATAACATTCAAAAATGTTAGATTAATAACGGGGAATGTGTTCAACATTCACTTGCTTCTTACGGAACCGCTTTTCAAGTGTGCTATTATTTCAATCACTAACCAGAAGTAAGTCCTGGTATAATCCACCATATCCTTGCGCAGTGCAGATCAGTTACTCAATTTCAAGGTGTTGAACTCAATAGCTAAGGTTATTGCTCCTGGGGGTTCCATCGTATTCTTAACAAGGGAAAAGGAAGCCTTTCAACGACTTAAAACATTGTTGGGAAGACATTCAGTAAGTCTAATATCTTATTGTTTTAAATCATACAGATATCTTTGTTACTTACAGTAAGCGATGAGCAAAATAAAAATCAAATGCGGACGGTAATGAATGCATTAGCATGGAAGGGGAGCCCAATCTCATCTATAAGAGAAAATAACACCCGAGAATTCATCGAGACATTTTTTTCTCATGAGAACAAGTCATTAACTGGCAATTTTAGAATGATTGTATGTGACAAATACATATCAAACAAACCCAACCAACGACTCAGAAAGCCAGTTGACACTATATAAGTCGTAATAAAGTCATTTATGTTTTCCTAGCTGCTTATATATATATATTTATCATCATTGGCTTTTACAAATTTAGGGAGACGGTGTATATCATTTACATTAAACAATATAGATACACGTTTGTTTACTTGCTATTTCATGATTGAAAGACTTTCTTGCATCGTATAAATGTTACTTTATGCTAATAATTACAATTGTCTTTGTATATTTGTTGTCTGGTAGTTTCATGGGGCATTAAAAAAATAAGCAAAGTAGAAGAATTATCTTGCCAATCATGAGAAGCAGTTCACATATGTGGAAATGCACCACAAAATATGTTACTTTTGCATTTAATATGCAATTGAAATTATATACATCCACCCCCACTTACTACTGCAGTATGGTTATAACAAGATTAGTACGTTTTAGTAACTTTACCATTTAAATATTGGACTATCTCTCCAATATATCACCGCATGTTGTCTTCCATAAACAGTGCATTGGAAATATATATCATAGTTCGAATTGATGCTGGATTCTATAACACTGATAAGTTGGATGAGGCAAAAAAAATATATACAATGGTATATAAGATGGAGCTAACCGTTGTAGGGGGAAAGATGTATTTTGATTAGGACATACTAATGGTCGCTATTTATAACATAGGTAGTCAATACGTGTCTGTATAAGCAAGGTAACCTGTTAAAACCACATAAGATAACAATGCCAAAGTTTATAACTAACGTAAACTAAATGCTAGCAATTGCCACGTTATAGGTCTATAGGTTGTTTTAAATGCGATTTGTTAAATAGATATAATAACGTTATTTTATTTCCCTTGTTACTAAATAATACCATTCTTCAACCCAATGTAAAAAGATACTACTTACAAGGGTTAAGTTCGATTGTAATGCGTTGTTTACCATAGAATCAATGCAAAAAAACATCTTACTGACAATCCAATTGGATATAATCACTGCCCAATGATGATATGTTATATGCGTTAGAAGCATATATCTGTTATGTGACTATAACACGTCAAATGTCCCTTTGAATGATATATATTATCAATTACAATAATGTAGAAGTACCTTTTTTGTTGAAATTGTTTCTTCCTATAATATGCATAGAAATGTTGGTTTAATATTCTTATGAGAATCTAGTTTTTCGTATTTAAAATCTCCAAATATATATCTATGTGGACGTTTTGTGGTGAAACAATTTTGCTGTATTAAATTCAGTAGAAGCCATGACACCCACATAATAGCACAATGACGAATAGGCCTCACACTTTTTTCAATGTATATTTCATCTACGTCAAAGTACATCATTAGACACGCATTACTAAGTTTTGTTAGGCGTAAAATTAAAGTAAATACTTCATTTTTGATCATCCCCCAGACATGGAATCCAGGGTTTGCGCTAACAGGGATTGCTTACGATAAGAAATGAACAGTATCAATCATACAGCATCAATTGTCAGTCAAAATTAAATTGAATCCCAGGACAACGATTTTCCAAAGCCCTTTCTAATGATGTGATGGTGTCCTTCAGTGGAGAATCGTTAACGGTATCGAAACGATCGTGTATGATCTTTCTTAATTTCCAATAGTGTTTGTATAACTCACTATACGTGGGAAGCGTTTGGCTGTACGATAGATATATTTCAGCAGTTTGTTTCACATTCGTATCATCACCATGTAGTGCTACCGCTATAGCTTCGCAGTGATTCGTATCCATGACTCCTGCCTCTTTTATGCGTAGCATGATTTCATCGATATATAAATGGGCTGCTTCTGCATCGCTTAAACAACGCCCATCACAATTTCTGAATGCCGTCTCTTTTTCGTCAAATATGACTGTAGTGCATGGTGGTAGAACGCTTGATATGGCCTTGGGGAAATGTTTGTAATATGATTTTCTAATTAAATCGACTACCATTGGATACAGATGATGATGCATTGGGTTTTTATGAGCTGTTTCATATGTTCTCAAAAGGCATTGTATTTTGAATGACATGGGGAGTTCAAGGACATCAGTAAACTCGTATATAGCCGAATACAAGCTTGTGTTGAAGACTCTTTGTGATGAGATACACTTTATCATATCTATGCAGTAATCTATATTGTGGTCATTGGTAACTTCTTCGAATTCCCTTAAACAAGCTGTTTCATATACAATGCCCTGTTTATGCATCTCTGCAGTTGTCCACAGTATACCTTTGGCTGCTTCTATAAAGTACAACAGAGCCGTATATCCCGATCTTATTTGATTGAATATATAATATGTTTGATACTGAAGCCTGTTGATACAATAGTTGTGAAAATCCAATTGGTTCATGTAAACTTCATGCTGCCTTTCAAGGATCGCGCTGTATATATCATGTGCCTTTTGCAATGACTCTATTGCACTTTCATTGATATTATGACCCTTTGGCTTGCTTGTGGAATATTCGAGATATATGTTACAATGTTGTTCTGCAGCCATCAATTCAAATTTCATGCTTTTTACTTCTGGCGGGGCATCCTTTGTTTTCACATTCTTTTCATTTTTCTTTGCATCTTTATCATTTTGTTTTCCGACATCCTCAACCAAAAAAGATTTCCATTTATGCACGCTGGCTTCAAATTCCCTAGCCCTGAGTAGCGCTTTTGCAGCTTTTGAACTAGTCTGGCGATCACTTCGATCAATATCGGAGGCCATACAGTATGCCTGTTTACTTTTTGCAAAATCACCTAAATGTTTGTAGATCTTTCCCATCATCATATAAGCATCAACC
Source organism: Babesia bovis T2Bo (assembly GCF_000165395.2). Classification (NCBI taxonomy): domain Eukaryota; phylum Apicomplexa; class Aconoidasida; order Piroplasmida; family Babesiidae; genus Babesia; species Babesia bovis. The sequence goes on from NW_026261571.1 coordinate 1,598,984, forward strand.
GCCAATGGTGATGTCTTTATCGTTTGTTCCAAAAGGTCCAACCCTTTATGGTATTGTCCCAGATAGTCATATATTCTTGCTGCAAAAATATTTACGACATCCAGTTGACTGATTGCCAGTATACTGTAGCCGGATATATCATGTTTGGTTTCACCAATAAGAGAAGTTGATGTTTCGATCCCATGTTCCAATAAAAACCCGGATTTGAGATTTCTCCGGTAACATTCCAACAGAACCAATAGACGATAAGCAATATTTATAGTACATGCGTGTGAAAAATACTTGAAAATGCTCAGACAACCAGCTTCGATGAGGGGTTTGATAACAGCATGATAGGTCTTAATATGGTCGTTTACAACAAATGATAGATGCAAAGCGTTACCCAAATAATTGTTCTTTTTAATGAGATTCAGAACATCCAATAGCGTATTGCTTTCATCTGACGTCAGGTCCCTTGTGAATATATATAACGGATATCTGGACCATGGATGTATTTTTGGTCTTACAGTGTAGAGTGTGTTCCTTGCAATGGGATATGCAGAAAAATAGTTTGTGAGTATACTTTCTGCAGCGTGCAAGTCTACTGTTTGTGGATCATCAAGGTCCTTAATGTCAAATGTTTTGGCGATCTTGGTGACATAATCACCATAACAATAGCATCCAAGGAAAAGTTTTTCATCATTGGTTGCATCTACTTTAGTTTCTGCTTTCTGTCGCATTGCGTTTACAAATTTGTCATACGTTCTGTTGATGGTATTTTCATAACACCAGTTACTAGTAGAGTACACCCCTTCGATGTCCAGTATTTCTTCACTTAAAATGATTGGTGGAAGCATTCCTTTTAAAATTGCATCCTCGAAATACTTTTCCTCTTCTTCTTCAACATTGGAATCACTTTGAGATTGATTTGCATCATCGGGAGTATTAATTATATTACGTTTTAGAGGCATCTGGAATATGGATTTGACTCTAACATTGCAATGAGTTGCGATAAACAGCAGAGTGTATCTAGCATTGTCCGGGTTTTCTTCTACCAGCTGTGCATATGCATCATGCGCTACATCCCATATTTTAGCTTTTATTGCAGCACGGCCAATATACTCGAGTCTCATAATGTTATCGAGTATCAGGTTCTTCTTGTCATTGAGTACCTTGATACATTCTTCGTATTTACCCGACTCTTCCAAAATCGATGCCCAATATATCATTGACGAGCTAAGTTCGAATGGTTCCACTTCATACTTACCGTCGAATAGGGTGTTGGCCTCTTGAGCGACTCTACATGCTCCCTCTATGTTTTGACACAAGTGTTGTGAAAATGCAAATGCCATCCACTCCTTGTAAAATTTAAGTTTGATTTCTAGTATTTGTTTCGCCATTTTCCTAAAAGATACATAATCATGGATTTCTATAGCTATGGCGCTTATGTCTTTCATGAGCCTATCATTTTTTGGATCTATTCTTAATGCCATTGAGAAACACTTGAACGTATCTTTGTACAGTTTCCTCTGCTTATATATAGCACCTAACACGTACCAACAGATGTAACTTTTTACGTCATTTTTAAGTCCTTCTTTTGCAAGGTCCATGATCTCATTTTCCAGTGATGGCTCTAAGTGGGACAAAAATAACGCTTTAAACGACAAAGCTTCTCCATATTTTGGATGTTTTGCTAGCAGTCCTTCCACTGTCTTCAACCCCTTTTTATATTGCTTTTGGTTGTACAAGTCCTGTAAGCCTCAATGAGAAAGATAAATATATTTCTTACCATAACAGTCTTGAAGGTCGCAACATCTTTGGAGGTTAACTGATTTTGTTCCCCAATTACTGTGTTTTTGTCGTTTTTGTGATTCGCCATGGTTACATGGTTTCCGTTACTCCTTCTTAGCCTTATGTGTAGTGTAATTAGGCTAGCCTATCTTCCTGTACGCCAAACATGTCTGTTTTACAAGCTCCGAATATAGTTAAAGTTATATTAAAAAATAATTGATATATGTATTATCAAGATAGTACTGTGTAAAATAGCATTATTAAATATGTTACGACGCCTCACGAAGGGTCGTCGATTGTTGTGAAAGTTGTCACACATCCACATACTACTAATTAGACATCAAATATTTAATATAGCGCCATATATTGAAACTGAATTTTTTATGATGAAAGCTATAATTACTTGCTTGTTTCCTGTAGTACCTATGTTGCTGGGTCTTCTATTGAAAATTTTATTTTGTTTCATGAAAACTTACGACTATATTATATCATTGATCATACGGATTCTAATCTTAGTGTTGGTTACATAAAATTGACATTATATGTAGTTTAATGTACTTATCTAGCCCGTTAACATCCGTTATTGTGAAATATGGCCAACCTTTATCTGATTGCTATTATTTTAGACACTTTATGGTATTAGATTAAACATTGTAAACTAGTGGAATAACTATGGTGTGTTATAAAATGCGATATTGATGCATACCCATGTTGAGTGCAGAAATCCTATTGGTTTTGTGCAAAAGATAGTAATCTTTTGATCATTTGAATATATTTGCGGGTTTTTTCATCGTTAAGAATGTGAGCGACTTCGGATGTAAATATTTTTGAACGTCCAGCTCTTTCATGTATACCAACCATGGTGACACCCATGGGCCACGCTGCATTTCCTATAGCTAAGAGCATATAAGCCTCATGGGCAGCTTGGTAGTCCTTTTTTTCACAACATATAACCACGTTATACATCTTTTCTAGTATTTCTTCCTCCAGGGTTTGCGATTTTAACATATTGATTAAAGGCTGAAGATCCTTTTTGGTTTGAGCAAGCATTGCATCTCTACGTCTTGCTTCTGCTACATTTCCTTCTTGTAGAAACTCTTCTCTTTGTGAAAGAATATGTTGTTCCCACTTATTTAGCGTAGTTGACACCCAACTTGCAATTCTGTTAAGGTATGTCCTTATGAACTGCGTTTTATACCTGTATTCTTTCGTCGTTTCCGGCAAATTGTTACATGCTTTGAGTGTATCATCAAATTCTATGAAATATTATTTTCATTAGTCATATATTGATCTTACCTGATAGGTCATATTGCGTTGGCGAAGTGTTTTTTCTGAGTTATATATATTTTCATATGGCACTACTCACCTTCCTATAATAGCTTCAACAAAAATGTTTTGCTGATTTTTCGCTATGTTTTCCTTTTCTTGTGCTTGGTACAACCTTTCAATTCTGTTGGTTCTGTCACGATTCTACGAAAACCACCAACCTATCTTCACGCGTTTCTGCAAAAATCGTGGCCGGTTCTTTATGCCGCCTTAATTGATTGATGATTTCCGAATCAGGTATACCTAGAATCCATATTCTACAAGAAAGTTAATCTAACCTTTAAACAGGTTGGTTATATATGCCTTATGTTTTTTTGCCTCTGCATCTTCATTTACAGAATAAAAAGAGCTAATTTTCTGATTTGGGTAATTGACATGACACTTCATTTTACCTTTACTTGATCGTTTGTTTTCACCTTTTTTATTTGTAAGTTGCGTTCAATATCTTCTTCGGCTTTTTTGCGTTCTTCTGCAAGTTCATCCGCCTTCCTCGTCCATTTTTGCCCATCCTTTTTTAATGCTATAAATGTGTAAAGTTATTTTGCCAATTACACATACCTTGAACTTCCTTCTTCTTTTTTTCTATGACATCAAAAAGAGCTCGCATATTTTTAGAGCCAAAATATACTTTAATATATGAAAATGATTATTTATTATAATACATCACGCACATTGTAGTTTTATGGCACATACAAGGCAAGGGCGCGTAATTACAGTACACCCGAACTAAAATGAGTTGTTTACTTTTTAAGTAAATATTAATAAGAAGTGCTTATGCTAAGCGGCGTTCAAATAGCTTTCGCTATTCGTCTGCTTTGAATTGAGATAGATATTTCTTCGAAGATACATATATGTTTGATTTTGCGGATTATTCCCGAAATGGATTAAAAACAGACAAGGTGCATATTTTAATGGTACATTTCAAATAAGATTGCAGCATTTTCAGCATGCAGTTGCAATTTGCGACTAATTCCCATGTTGTTGAAGGCTGTGTTTTTCAGATACCATATACCTTGTATCTAGCTTAACCAACCAAAGCCTCCAACCTCCTGATTTCCTTGACGGAAGCATCCAACTTTGCTTGCTCTTCAGCACTGAGTTTAAGGGTGATGATTTTTTCAATTCCGTTGGCGCCAATAATGGCAGGAGTGCCAAGGTATACATCGTTGTGTCCATATTCACCCTCAAGGTAGCATGAGCAGACAATTACAGACCTCTTATCACTGAGGTAAGCAGATGCCATTTCAATGGCAGCGGTAGCTGGGGCGAAGAAAGCAGATCCGTTACCGTAAAGCTGAACAAGTTCCATACCAGATCCAATGGTACGTTCAGCAATCTTGTCAAGTTCGGCCTGGGTAATTTCTCCCCTTTCAATGAACCTTTGGATGGGGATACCGTTGACAGTGACGTGGTTAGTCAGTGGAATCATGCTGTCACCGTGGCCACCAATGCAGGATCCGTGTACATACCTAGGGTTGACCCTGAGTTTATCGGCAATGTAGTGGCACATTCTGGAAGAATCCAAAAGTCCACCCATACCAACAACCTTGTTCTTGGGGAATCCGGTGGATTTGAGCAGCATCTTGACCATGACGTCCAATGGGTTAGTGATGCATATGACAAAGGCGTTGGGAGCGTACTTCTTGATATTTTCACCGATAGTGAACATAATCTTGCTGTTTGGGGCCACCAAATCATCACGGCTCCACTCATCATCGCTCTTGTTGGGAAGTTTTGCCAAACCAGCAGTGATGATGCAAACGTCGCTACCGGCGATATCTTCGTAGCTAGTTGTACCAATAACATTTTGGGAGGTATCGTAGATGGCATTTGCGTGCATGATATCCAAAGCCTTGGCAGCACCCAATTCTACAAATTAATAATTACAATGTGATTAAATGAATCCCAATATTGATGAAAATATTTGATCTATTATCTAAGTTCAACGGCATGAAGAATAACACAATTAGTGTCTAAAACGTACTTGGTGCAATGTCGAAGAGTACTACATCGCCAAGTTCCTTCAGTTGTGCAAGGTAAGCCATAACACCACCGATGTTTCCGGAGCCAATAAGGCTGATTTTGTTCCTTTTGATTACAGGAGCCATTGTTGATAGAATGTTTTTGTACATAGATTTACTTGCTACAATTTCGAATCCGACGTCAATTGACGGTTTGTTTGCCTCCAAAAGATTAAAAGTGAATAGACATGATCCATAACGAGAGTTTGTCTATGCATGGGGCATCCCCATCCATTGTATTTTTTATCTATTTTTCCAAACATTAAACTATGGAATCTCGATGAATCTCGTGTGTATTCACAAGATCATCCTTAATATTTCAGTTTTTTACAGTTGTGTGACTGTTATACTTCACAATTCTAATTTATTAATGATACATTCTAGTGTGTATTGATAAAGTTGTCTCTTTCCCAGATTATGGCGTCTTAGTAACGTTACAACGTGTCTTCCTCAATGATAATATTAGGAACATTTCTAATATATGTTGATTCTTCGACATTTTCTGATCCCATGGATTTGTTTTTGTCTTCACACACAGATTTAACACCTTCTGACGTTTGATCCGTACTTCCATCTTGTGTGACTTCATATGATTGTGATACGATCGTACTGTTTTTAGAAGATGTTGTGATCTTATTCTGTATGATTTATTATCTTTTTGTACATTCCATAACATACCTTTTTCTTCATTCGTTTTTCTCTACGTTTAGCAGTTTTTTGTAATTCCTTTTGCATTCTAGTATACCTGATTGTTTGAAATATTTTATTTTCTGTTTCTGTTTCCCATTGTTTTTCTTGATTTTGGAGTCTTTCCGCCTCCGCGTTGCGATGTTTACAGTAGATTCCTAAGAAGTCACTGCCTAGAACAATTTTAATATATATATTGCACCTCTTACGTGCTCCTGAGCTACTTCCCCAGACATTGTGTATCCTTTCGATCTTGGCTTCATCATCATTATCATCATCAGGTGCTACTGATGCATCCAGGGGAACAACAACGGCACTTCCATCAGCGAGAACAACTCGTTCATTTGCATTCATTTGTTATAGTAATACATTTAATCGGAAAATAATGAATTTGAGATGATATTGACCAATTGTTGGGATGGCCTTATTTAAGCGCGTTCAGAATTTCATTTGTTAGCACCAACACACTTGCATTATATTTACGTAAAACATAGTGTATAGCTTTCACAACGATTTTGTATAGAATGGTTATTTGGATGACTGCAGCCTAGCCATATGAATGTCTTATAGATTCTACATTTCGTTGTGTCCATAAAAAATTACAATGTATACCTGGATTCTTTTTTGTTAACACAGCGTTTCCCTTTATATTCGAATGTAGTCGTATTTGAATATTTATGCTACTTTATATCGCACTCAATTGTAATTTATCCATTTAATGCTCCAGTTTGTGTCTAGTGGAAAGAACGTTGGATGTTAAACTAGATGGTGGATAATTCTGAATGCGTCTAACACGTTAGATGGCATTTTATTGAGCTGATGGGCCCTTTGTTATTACTATTTTGGTTATGCGTTTTCGCTAATGGGTACGTTAATTATCACATAGTAATCTATGAAATTTGCAGGCCATATATATTAATTAAAGCGTATTTAAGGAGATCCGCATCATCTTCAAGAATTGAATGTTTACATTCTGTTCCGGATTCAGGAAAATTTAGGCAAGTGTGCATGAATGTTGTCAGTTGTATCCTGATGTTTTTAGTATAACAGATTTCATGGATCATACAGTTTCACACATTAAATGTATTAACATTTGTTTAGATACACTGTAAAATCACCTCTTGAATGCAGTATTCGATCATCACGTTTAATCGGTACAAATGGCATTGATCGTAGTTTTTACCACATTGTTATTGAGCACAACGGCTTATACAAATATGAGCCTGGTCAGTATTGCGGCGTGATACCTCCAGGTATGATTTTATTATTGTTTTGTACGTTAAATCAGGCATATCGGAGAGAACGAAGCGGAAATATGCACCCAGGTCATACTCTTTGGCTCCGGTGTTGGATGACGATGGCGTTGATCCTTCAACATCTTTCTCGTTAGGCATACGCGCACCCATTATCCTTCCTGAGAACAAACATATGTTCCGTGATATTTGTATATGTTCCCAATTTCTATCAGGTGCTATTCCTGGTACTCCTGTAAGTGTAACAGGCCCTTTTGGCAAGTTTGTGTTGTCTCCTGGTGACCTTACTGGAGATCGCAATTTGCTTTTTATCGCTACCGGTAGTGGAATTGTTCCCTATATGGGATTTTTGAAAGCCATTTTGGAAAAGTCCAATTCCAAAATCATGGAATTGGGCCGCATATTGTTGCTCTTTGGTGTTCAATCACCTGATACATATTTGTATAGAGACACCATTGAGAGATATGTATCAGATTTCAATGGCCGTCTGACAGTTATCCCTTGTTATTCACGCTATGGAGTGGATTCAGAACGTGGTTATGTACAGGTATGTTATTACGACAAAATAAAGACACCATCCATAGGATGTTATACTACGTGAAATGGACATGGTTAAGTCCTTATGCTCCTATGGAGGTTTGGAGTGCAGCGTTTACATATGTGGGCACAAGTCCATGAAAAATGCAGTTATGGAATCATTGATGACGGTCTTTGAGGGCGATCCAAAACGCAATGCGATTATGAATGCTGTGAAGGTTGAAGTCTACGAGTGATAATATAGCTTATTGTTAGCATTTTCATTGTACCTTAACCAAATCATTGTAACTAACAGTTTAATTTTATATGCATCAAAATTATTAAGTTAATAATACGATGCTGCTGTGTTCATTTTATTTCTATATAAAAGCATCTCCGTTGTGAGGGTGGAATTAAATATATTATTTTTAATGACTTATATCACTAAATAATGATAATGTAATAGCTTCAATATAAAAAATTTAAATAAATGATGGTAGGCAAGAAAACTCCTGCTGCTGGCAGCATGATAAATACATTGTTTTTTAAAGTGTGGATTCATTATTTTCACTCATATTTATCGCAAACGAGAATATGATGAATTAATATTTCTCTGAGTTATCCAAATACCTTTCATTGATTTGCATAGTCATACGTCATCGATTTGATTTTGCTTTCCTTTATAAATAACATTTATATCCCTATATCGGCAATTTTCCTCATCTGACCCTTCGGCCATTAATGCTTAAACAAAGTTCTGACATATAGTATTCAAAGTATATTTTGACGGAGTTCTATCATATTGACTAATATTTGCAACTGTCAACAATGATAAGCACCATCTGGGCTACGTTACTATTTGTGGCTATCATTAACCTACAATATGTAGTTGATTCCATTGATTTACAGCAACCATTGCCGAGCACTACGCGTATGTTCCCCGGGATTTTTTCTGATGGTGGTTTTTATCGTATGATTGTTTACAATACTGATGGTGATCATAACATAAAATATGGCGATTTGGATATTGTGATTGCACCTTTAAAGCATTCGAATGTGATATACATAGAAGAATATCATCGGGGAGAAAATGTTTTTTTTGAATTAAATACGCAGTTTGCTGACGGTGAGTACAGAAGTTATAAATCTGTACATTTCAAGGTGATTCATGGGAAACCATCAATAAGCAATAATTTTGAACTATACAATTTTATACAGGGGCCCGTGTTGCTCTATGTAGATGTTAGTACCAGTGCATCAGTGCACCCTCGCATATGGAAAACAGTATCGGCGGATGGTTGTAGAATTACATTTGAGTTTATGTCCCTACATAGGTATATGGAACGCCCATGTTGGCGGGGAAAACCTGGTTTTCTGATGTCTACTATAGTGAACACAGATTTTAGAATGGAGAGATCAGGTGTTGTTACATCATCGGTTCTCTTTTATAGTGAGCGTATAATCATAGATTTGAATTCTAAGCCATATCGCTACATGCTAGAGTGTAAGGATCAATTCTATAGTGTGGAACCCCTGTCGGGTATAATAAAAGCAAAAAATCCATTCAGATCAACTGAGATGCTCTGGAAACCTAATGCAGATGATGAAGATACGTCTGTTAAGGAAAGAGTCAGTATAACCATTGATGTGTCCACTATTCTTAGCACATCTCCTAACGTTATAGCTGTACTCAACGTCAAACGTGCATCTTGGTCATATTTCGTATATGAGGTGGTTTTATTTACTTCGGTGAAGATTGTGGATGTGCTTGTGGAAAATTCAGAAAGCAGTGTCACAATTTATAACAATCCGCCTGACGCATTAATAGCACGTGTTGAGCGCTACTGCCAAGATGTGACAAGTGCTGAGTATGTTGTGGTTCATGAATTCAGAAAAGGTTCCAATGGACTACTGCCACGTACTCATATATTGGAGTTGGTAGATACAGACGGCAAAAAGATTTATGAAGAGGTATATAAGCAGCGTAAAAAGCATATTGAAATGGTAACAAACTCTATCAGGGATGAACAATCATCCTGATCTTTTTTATCTTAGGTCACTATTAAAGTATATGACGATTTTGATAAATATTAACTCATTTTCCAATTAATTGATTTTCACGATATTGATCAGTTTACTGTGTACTCTGTGTAGTTCTATTTGAGAGTGCATTTCTTATGACAGATGCCAGGCTCCATATAAACACTACTATTGAGGCTATAAAAATCGTATACCAGAGTGCTTTGGTTTCTGTATATTGCTAGCATATGTTATGTTTAACTCACTTGGTGTTAGCATAGGTGCCAATCCCGTGATCCCACGTTTTATAGGTTCTGCGTATATATTGACGCTATATAGATTAATCATACCGGTACATGGCGGCGATACAAATATATCTGCACCATTCCAGGTCAACTTCATCACTTGTTGATTTAGGTTGGCCATCCATCCTGGATGGCACTGGCATATGACTTGGTTCGTTCCTCTGATGAATACACATGTTCCATGGCCACATGGATTTGTCGCTGGTTGGCTACATGGGTTATATTCTATTTCACAGTTGTATCCTGAGAAAAATGGTCCACAGTTACAGCTATAGTACGGGTATTCATCCGCATTCACACATGTGCCTATATGATATTATCCATGGTTCATTTTGTTCTGTATTAATATACCATACGCTAACGTACCTTGATTGCACAATGCCTGTTGGCATGATATATCCTTTCTGTATGGTTTACAATGATTTTTGCAATAATCGATTTTCACGGAGCAATCCCATCCAGTGTACTGCTCCGTACATATGCACATATTTTTCGTTTGTCCTTCTGTATTAACTTTTATACATGTAGCTCCATTTTTACAATCTCCTGACCCATCATCACAAGGTTCATCTATTGCAAGGACCTCCGTTATCGTCAAGAGCAATGCAAGAGTCCATAGAATTCTTGAAGATCGAACACGATTCACTATACACCTAGGCGGAGTCCACATAGTGTCTTCACACATCAAGATTATATAGCGATAATATTATAATAAGGGTAGGTGAACGCAATTTCACATGTAGCATGATGTCATTGTTGCGATATTCATATTATCATGATTATTTTCCACCATGGTTTAATTACGTTGTTATTCGTTGGTGAGATTCATTATGAAAAACTATTTTAGCAATTTATTTTACTTATTTCACTTACATTTTGTCTGTGTTGTGTTAGACACTTGTATGTTGTTACGTGTTGTTGTTTATCATTTCAATTTCTTCGTTCCTTTTAATATAGAACTAAATATATAATCTAATACATATTTCAAGTATTTATACTGTAGTGTGTATAATTTTTGTGTAATATTATGTCAACCAACTTAATGTCTATATTCAACCTTCTCTGTTGCCACGGTTAGATTCACAATATTCATTATTAATGCTTGTAGCAAATTGTTCATTGTGTCTATGATACCTTTTGTGTAGATGAGTTATTCTATATACAGGAATGCATATATCGATTTGCTTGTGACATCGTGTTCTCTATCTTTAAGCGGATATGGAGACACGTGGAGAGAATGTAGGTATCTTCGACCGTCATTCTGGTATATGCGAGGAGTTTGAGCTGGACGGTTTGTGTTTAAAGTTTAAGCAGTTGGAGTCTTATGACGAATATTTAGAGGTTCGCCCATTGGTTGAGCAGCTATCTCGTTGCTCCATTATTCACTACCGTGAGTATGTAGAAAGAATGCTACGATATCCATCATACTATCCTTTTGTCTTATGTTTATCTGGTTCTGCGTCTAATGTGGAACCTAGAAATCCTGTGGGAGACAATACAGATGCAAATACCTCTACAGCGGAGTGCAATTCTTCACTGGGTAGGAACATGATTATTGGCTATTTGGAGATTTACGTTATGCCTCATTTAGGTCGTTCATTTGACTGTCGTTTGGAGCGTGTTGTTATTCATCCATCATATCGTAATCGCGGTATTTGTCAACGGATGCTGAATTCAGCCATAGAGTTTTGTACATCGGTATTACGTTGCAATCGTATTGACCTCATAAGTGACAATCCTGTAGCTGTGCACATATACAAGAAGTTCGGTTTTGACCACGTTATGGTCAACACATATCGCAAGAGTGTTTAGCATATTTGCTTTGATATGCTGTTTTTAAAACATTTTTTGTGGCATATATCGTCACTAATTTAACATAAATTTAATTATCAATCGGATTTGATATGATTCTGACAACTTACACATTTACATAAAATCCAATGTTATACCAAATTCGTTCCATTTTTGAAGCATTAAAATATATAAATCGTTCTACATTTCGTGCTAGAGCTTCTAATCCGTATGTATCTTTTATTTAGACACATGATTGCTAGCTGGCGTAACTATACATCAAATGTGTTACACATCAATCATATATATCTCCTATATGTTGCTGTATACTGTTTATTTTATGTATGATATACTATATCTCCAGTTAATGCCATTTTGTTCATTTCGGGGTGGCTCTATTGGGTTACGCGTTGCTTCATTATGTTAGGTAGTTTAGAGACACTTTATAACATTTTGTAAATGAAGTCTATTTAGCAATCTAAATATATGGAAAGACGTATATTTCTATTCTATGTTATCTGATACACATTACCTTAATTAACTTGCCAGTTTGACTTCTTCTTGATGTTGTTATGACTTATTTTAGATTTTCGGATTCCTGCAGATCATCTTCGGGTGTTGATGGTATAGACCGGGAACCATTGACTTCGTCTTCATTTTCAGTTGAAGATGAGTTATTTTGGTTTAGGAGTCTGGTATACAGCAAGTATACCTTTTTAACTCGTTGCAGGCATAGTTTCGATATCCTAGATGCGCCAACATTTTCCTTATTCCAGGGTATACAGCCTGTAATAAGGAAATACAACGATCGATTAGTTGAAGCTATTTTTAGTGGTTCAGCCACAGGTTCTTTGTTATCTACGATATGCGAGTGTTATAAGAAAGATATCGAGGCTGTATATAAGTTACGGTCTCGCGCACAGCCTATTAACTCGTTAACTTTGCTCTATGAACCACCTATTCGACATGAATCAGGCGATCGTGCTGAAAATGATTTTACTACGAATGATGCTGAACACGCTTGCGGTGATTCGGAAGGGGACTGGGCCAAAGACGCACTGGAGCACTCGTTAAAAAGTGTATCTATTAAGTTTACTGACGACCCGCAATCGTTTTTGATCAAGAATAGAACGCAGCTTTTTTCCAAACTTCTATATAATCCAGATACGTCATATTACAAGGCCCTATGCTCACAGCTTTGTCATTTTGGGTTTTCTGTAGAGCCTTTGGTATCTTTATTTCATAAGAGGCGGCGTCAAGCCGTCACTCCCTGCGATGACAATATAAGTCGTCCGTTACATCTAAGGCCTAATGCTCTGGATTCTAAGGGACGTACCAATCACATTGATTCCACGGATGTTCAAGATGTATCAAGTCGGTTAAAGTTAAGTTTCGAGTCCATGATCATAAGGTTGAAGACCACAATCACATCGAGCACATATTCATTCACGAAGACTGTATTGGCTGCTGATTCTCAGAACGACCCTGAGCTATATGACTTTTTAAATAACCATTTGAAAAGTTTTCAAGACGATGTTCTACTATGTCCCTGTGACTATAAAAAATGGACTCATTTGCTCGTTTCGGGTTCATCTTGTGAAATATCAGCTACTCTACGTGAATGCTATGATGTTGTATCGAATCATTTGGCATTGATACTGAGCATTGTGCACAAGCACCGTCATTCATTTTTGTTCGAGCTTTGTATTGACTTGATGTTTTGCGTTGCTATACGCCATCCTAATCCCTGTGAGTCATTACAATGTTGTTTGACTTATTGCAAGACATATTTGATTCCTGATTTACGATCTTTATGTAACCAAAGTGATTCATCGGAGAATGACACTCTACTTTGGTTACCTCGTTTATCAGGTTCATTTGACTGTTTAGCGGATCTCGACTACTTTGCATTGCACCACCCTTTACTTTTGAATGGTCGTGAATGTTCTGATGGTGGCACTTGTGACAGGTTGTATGAGACATCGGTTCCGTTAGTAGGTTGTTACGTTTTGTCTTTGGACATCGAGATGAGTGACAGTGGTCTATTTGATGTTAATGGTCCTGCTACTACTACTGATTGTTTTCGTTTATGTGTTCGTAAATCAGGGGATAATCCATCGGATATGGTATCATTCATATCGGATGGACATCAGATGGTAGTTTTGGATTCCTCATTGGCTGTAATAGACCTACATTCTCTCAGTTGTTATAGATTCGAGTTTCTATTTTACAATGGCAATCTGTTAATTTATCTTAACGGCACTCGATTTTATACAAATGAACTCTGTGTTTCATGGGATTTAAACAAGTCTGTTGATACGATATTAATGACATTTGAGTATAACAGCAGATGCTTGAATGTTGAAGAGCCTTGGAATATATCACCTGGATTGCGTAGTGAAATGATAAAGCGTGAACTAGCTACGAATGTTGCTTACGGCAATATGTCTTATAATGGGTCACTATTTGAATCGTTATATGAGCGTGCATTATTCTTGTATCGTGTGACAACCACTTTTCACGATAGTGCATCTCGTATATTTTATGCCTTTAAGGGATTTTCTAGTGACTTACATGGCTGGAATTCTGATTTCTTACGATACGTCAGGTTAATGTTTGAGAATTTATCCCACATATTTGAATGCATTAGGATAGCTTCTGATTACTATGCGTTGTCCAATACGGTGAATAGTTTGACCCTATGGCGTATATTGGCGCAGACTATTCTATCATTAGTTTCGACGTTGCGGCTATCTTTAAGTAATCCTACAGCGCGGAGCAAGATACCGGCTGATTTGCTTGATCTAATGGCATCGTGTTATATACAATGTATGAGGTTCAGACCGCTAGTCGTGAATTCCACTGAAATTGGCTCCTATCACCTTCAATTTGACATTGACGATTTATCACACGCTATAAACATGACGGCTGTATGTTTCGTTAGATCCAATGTTGATATATTCACTCAAATGTTTTCCAAACTTCGATTAGAAGTATTGTCAGAGTTGTTACAAGTGACTGTGGATTTGAATGATGCGAAGCCTGATGGTATTGCAGGTAACAATTATATTTTGAAGGCCCTAGAATACCTCAATAATAGCGACTGCATAAAGATATTTACAAAGCGTGCTTTATTACCTAATACATCACATTCACTTTGTAGAGGCTCACTAGGGGACATTGATTTTAAGAATATCTGGTGGAATATGATTAAACGGCTATTGGATAGTGGAAGGCAATATCTATTAAACAGTTCTCGCTCACGTGATGTAAATACTATTCCCTGTACTGGCAAACACTCTAGCTCTAATGATGCCTTATCAAGTCCCTATTATACATGCGATTCATGTGTACGTTTTTTGCCAATGCCCACCAGCTTTCGTATTGGTCAATATATGAACCGAATATCAGATGCTGGTGAGGCATCTCTTTCGTTTGTTCCACTGTTCTTATGTCGACTGTTGCTAAAGCATGGTGTATTCTATCTTTGTCTCAATATTTCGGAGTGCCACAAGGAGAATAGCTCTGTTGTACTCCAAAATCGTTTGGTTAATACAACGTCGCCAAACACAAACAAGGATCGTTTTTGCGACTGGAGTAATGATGTACTGCTTGATGTTGCCGCTGATTGTACCAATAACGGCTTATACAACACACAAAGAATATTTAACAAGGACAATGTTCTTATCCTGGAGTATATCATGTCGCGGTTGGTCATGAATGTTGAAGTTGGATATACTCTAGCTGCAAAACATCTTCATGAGCTATCATCTGACTTAATGAGTCCTTTCACCGCGTGTTTCTATAACTTCATCCAAGCTTTATCATTGATTGAGATAATGGATCACATATATGAGCTATTTGAGCGCGTGGGTGTTGCTGACGGTTACGGATGGCAGGTTTACCGAATTTATGGCTTTTACATTAGGTTACTGCCTGCGCTTCTCCATGTTACATTGCAAATTTGGGTTTGCATTAAGCGTTATTCAAAGGAATTTAATGATTTCTCTATACCTATGAATTACGTCGTGCTTCAATTCCATTCACTAGTCTCCCTTTTGGGTAAATTTTCAGTAGTTCTATTTAAGCATTCTCGTGGATATTCTAGGAGACATCTTAATGATTGTCCTCAAGGTTTGTATACTGATACATTAGCCATTATCAAGGGTCTGGATAAGTCAGTTTCTGGCGAGGTTCCTCAATGGTTACTACACGGTAGTTATTTATCCTTGGACAATAATGACGATTTGGTTACCAGTTTGCGCCGTTTGATCAATTTGTTACAGGATATCAATTATGATAGCGGTACTTTGAGATGTGATACTGGTCTGTTATCGGGATATACATATCCCAGTCATCACTGGGCATCGTTGATTATGTCAAGTAATCCCGAAGCCATTGCTCGTTTGGGTCCCGGTTTCCGTATTGTTCATCCATCCTTTGAGCGTTGTCAATTGGGTATACTAGCTGTTTTTATCCATCTACTTGGTTGCACGTATAATCATATCGACTTTAGTGTCCGTACGTCATCTCAGGCCATTCTACAGTTATTACAACGCTTACAGACAAAGCATTCATTGATATTATCCTCACTTAGTGAGGGACAGAGCATGGCTAATTTACGTGAGCAATACGTGGAAGACATTACTTCACGGTGTAGTTGGTTGATTAACAACACAAGATGTGGCAGTTTCCACTTAGACAATGTACTTACTATAGAAAAATCAGTGGATCGTAGCTCTAGAAGATCTTTTTCGTCATCTTGTGAATATAAGGTTGGTAATGGGCCTGCTCATTCCTCTGGTCATATGTATACACGCTTGCGATCTGCAGGACGGCGTACATCAAGTCGCCGATGTAGTACTACGGACGGCGGCAACATATCGTCATATACTCGTGTATCGTTTTCTGACAATCGATCGATTGAAATAACCCCGTTTATTGTGGATATTACCCGATTTTTGCTTTATGGACCGGATATCTCAATTTGCAAGGCTGATTTGAATTCACAACGTGTGAGTACTGTTTGTAGGTATGCCATGTGGCTTAGTGTCCAGGTGTTGAGTACGCTTATTAATGACATCCGCATCGGGAATTCATCAGAGGATCCCTATGTATATGGTCGTCAACTTCTGGTTGACGTAGTATGCGGACCTGACGTTGGTTCTGCTATATTATGCTCTGAAGGTCTTCATAAGGTATGCCTTCACTTTTGGTCAAGCATAGTCTCCACATGTCGCGACATGGTATTGGTATTATCTTCAGAGGGTATAACCGACCCATGTCGACTTGGCTCATTGTTTCACGACATCATATTACGTTCTCAGGAGTATGTATTGGAACGCCTTTGTAGTTGGTATTTATCCTCTGGTATATGTAACATGGAGCTATCTAGTTCTATTGGTCTCTATGTACCAATGTGGGCTCGTATATCACTTCCATTTTTTGTTCTCCAGTACTCCTTGGGTCTAGATCCTATGGCTCAAAGTCGGTATGCCAGTCCTATTTTTAGCTATCTGCTATCGCTACTGCACCCCTTGGGTGCTAATTTCCAAGATGGCAGTAGTTTGAACTTTGGCGTTACCAGTGGCATTGGGTCCATTATTATGGTCTTCGTATCCTACATGGCACTGCAAACCTTTAGTAATGCGGCAATGGAAGTATTCCGAACACTATGGAGTTCAAAATATGTAAGGTACGATGTATTAAGGGTGCGTCGTGGATATTTATATCTCTGGGTTAAGCGCAAATGTGACATGTTAGAATCCGTATACAATCCTGAGTTACGTTTAGATTTGTTATGGTCCACTAGTGTATGTTCATACACTGATATCAACTTGACTCAGCTGAGTGATGCTATTAGCAATATTGGCAAAGAGAGTTCAGAAAAAAAATTTGAAGATGTACCCAATGATATTTCACTATGGCACATGTGCCCTACTACGGACTCCGTGATTACGGAGGCATCTATGCTTAATACGGATAGTAGCGAACAAGGATCTGGTATTGATTTACGTAACGACACTTTTCCCATTTGCATAAACGTTATCTTAAGCAAATGCGATGGCAACTCTACTTTTGTAGATACTGTTGCAATACAGCATTTGGACGGCAAGCTTGAAGTGGATAAGGGTGGTTCCAATTGGTCCGTTGTCAGTCATGATCCTGATATGGCCACTTTACACCCGTTGCGCAGCCATTTACATTTTCTAGTTCGATTTCTACTTTGGGTTACGTTCAATTCTAATATTTACATCTGCACCGGTCCTGTTTCCACAATAGATACTGTTTCCTGTTTGGTTCGTCTAATCCTTACATATCTCCGCGATAACTGTTCGTTGTTATCATCCTTCAATAGTTTGTGTGCACCTTGTGAAACTATACCTCAAGAAGATCGTATGGCATATCGATACACCTGTGCTAATCTTGAGGATGATTGCAATGACGTTACATTCTCTGGTCAGTTTACTAACTGCAATAAATGCTCTACAAGCTTGATATATCGTAACGAGGTTGAGTATTTTTGGACGTCCTTGGTTACTAGGTTATCGTCAGAAATTATCGTTACTAAGAACTACTACTTGGCGCACTATGTTATGAGTTGCATCCTTTCTAGCTTCAGTCTAGGCTATGGTCAAATAGAGTCTTTATTATCATGTTCTAGGTTGGGTCCTGCATTTTGCGCTCTATTCACTGCTTGTACTCGCAGAGCGTGTGACAAGTCTTTGACTGATCACAGTGACGTGATTTCCACTATTGAGAAGGATGTTGATGAGTTGTTATCACCTGGGTTGCATGGTATGTTTCTATATCGTTGGCTTCCTCCATTGGAAATATGTCCTCGTGAGTATGTTTTTAATTCGGCAATGATGTTATTTAAAACTGCTTATTCAACTCCCGATACCGATTCAAAGGTGGGCACAACTGAAGAGGTAGACCCTTTTGCATCATTTCCTCATTCTGCTGAATTCGTCGCGCATAACAATTCTGCTGATTTTGAATCCGAGATTACTGGTACATCTCTTCATGTAACTCGTGCTGGTGATATGGGCGGCATTGTTCTATTTCGTATTCCTTTGGATATGGTTTCTACTAGTAGTCATGGTAGTGTAAACTTTTTTATATTATCATCTGGTCGTTTTGGTATAACTGTTGCTCCTGCGGATTGTATTTTTGGTTCGGTTACTGACTTATTCGTTCGTAATGACGTTGTTGGATTTATGACATCGAGCTCGTTACCATTTACCCATGATGTTTTTGCTGCTACTATAAACTACCGTGTGGGTGACATTCTCGCTGCTTCTTTTGCTATTGATCAACGTGATGACGGTCAGGTTTGTTTACGTACTGAGTTATTGATTGGTGGTAACAGTATAGGATCAGTTCTTGAGGTTGTTTATGACCCATTTAGTCAGAGTGACCCCTTACGTCGCATGAGTTTGGTATTTATATTCCAGGATCCTCAGACTATTGTTTACAATGGTTTTAGTGACACTCCTGCTGGTAGCAGTGGTCGTGTTGTGAGTCGTGAAACTTTGAGTACATTCCGTAGTAATACCGCTTCTGATCACCATGTTGACATATCACTAACTGCTGCTGATGGTGTTTCAGCTACTGAAAATGTAGTACGTCAACCTTCAATTCCGGTTGCGCACCGCCGAACTGGCAATGCATCGGCTAACGATCGCCTAACCTGGGCAGAATTGAATGAGTTGTCAATTGATCCTATGGATGACCGTCCATATATTGATCCACCGGATAAAATGCCATCTGCCTTAGTACTCACCAGTGATTGGAACGTTGGTTACGACGTACCACTGGACAGTGGTAATACGTATGACCATTTGTCAAGGCTTTATGCAGATACTACATGGACAGATATCCTCAATCTCGATCATGGCTTGATTGACATTACATCGGCTACTATGTTTACGGAGTCTATACAGCTGTATCAATCATTATTTTGGTCCGAGAGCATTGAACTCAGTGGTTTGAAGCTTGAGTTAGTATCCCAGATGTGCATTTCTTTTGAATCGGTTTATAATTGTTTATTAACTAAGGTTACGCCAGGCCCCGACGAGTTGATATTCATTCGTAAAAGTTACAGTTGGCTTGCCGTTTTGGGTTGTGACACTGACAGCGACCGTTGGAAAACTAATCTAGACAATGTGTCTCGCACTGTTATGAACTTCAAGCTTCCTTGGCTATTAGGTTCTAGTTCAACTACTGATTCATGCTGTAGTCAGTTAACTGCTGAGAGTTGCCGCAAACTTTTTGAATCCCTATCTGATCTGTTATCAGTTCCTGCTATCACAGATAGTTTGTTGTATCTGTTTAACCCGGATACTTGTGCCAACTTATCTAAGCCAGAAGAACTTGGTTCACGTGCTACCCTATTAGCATTTGGCAGTGCCGCGTTATTATGTTGCGTTATTCTAGGCAAGGTTCTTGTTGAGAAGGGATGTGTATTTGACACCATGGATCCCATGAGTTCATTTAGTGACAGCGTAGACAAACTATTCTCGCTGGCATATAAGCTGATTGGTACCGGTGATATGGCTACGGGGAATATACCAGAAGAGAGCTTCTCTACGCTGCTATCAATGCTTGGGATTGACATTGGCGACGACAATAGCGACCTGGATTCATTTAGTCTTAATAGTCGTAGCGAGTCGATGCCAAACGACGTCGCATTATACACGTTGTGGTCGGCTATATACAGAGCTGTTGAATCCCGTCGTTTGAATATGCCTCAAATGTGTTCACTTGACGGTAAGCGTATAGATCGTTTGGCTCATAACAGTCGTATGTTCGGTACCTTTGACAAGAACTTCCACAGTGGAATCCGCAATCCTGGAGCTAGTCGTCATTTTTACCGACTATCTCGTGGTGATCATATTCTGAAGTCAGATGTATACGATCTGTTGGTGATTTTAGTAGCGGCATGCCCCGATTACTTCATCGATCGATTGATTAGCCTGGAAGACACTCAGTGTATCGAGTTGATCCGCTCTTGTATTCAGCATTTTGGCATATTTTATGACCCCAATGGACCGGATTATTGGCACTGGGTATATACAGCTCGTGAAGTATCCGTTTCTGCTATAGACCAGTATTCATGTAGTGTCGATCCTTTGTATTCTCTGCAGCGACTGCTATACCTAGAGGGCAGTTCATCGCACCTGAACCGTATCCTGAACGTCCTTTACACCGAGCTTATTTATTGCGTGGCAATGCTAATTCACGACACAGAGTCTATGATCGGTACATGTGATGTCATATACTGGCTACTAGACATTCTACAACGTCATCCATGCTGCAGCGGTTTAATTAGGCGTAGGTTTGTCACTGGTTACACGTGGTCATTGCTACATCTACTATTTATCAACTGTTCTGCATTACCCTGCAAGTTAGCCGTTGTAGCTTCAAGGTTAACATATTGGATAGCACCCTCTGGCGACCGATCACAGATGATAATGACAACTCAATATTGCGCCACCAGTGCTTTACGTCGTTACCATGGAGTATGCTCATATTACAATGTATCTGATCTAGATTTCTTTACTAACTTTGATTACTCATCTGAGGAACATGCTACAAAATACTGGACAGCTGTATTAATCCACTCTTTCGCCACATCACTATCTATTCTTATGGAGTATGGTTGTGATCCTTACTTCGATGTTGATGATATGGTTGCTATGGCTCATTACATCTCGGTTGGTAAAGGTTCTGGGATTGGTAATGACAATTACATGCGCCATATACTACATATTCCTGCTGAATTCACAGTGTCTAGCTCTGTACCGACTCAATATCGTATAGGTGACAGTGACACTCTGATGAACCCCGTCTTCGTCAAATCATCTCGATCTCGCAGTCTTTGCTTAAGTTTCAACGTCAAGCACAGGACTCGTGTTTTGTTATATCACGACCGTGAGTGTCTCCATTTAATTGGTGAATCAGTGCTACATCCTGATGTCCATTTACTTTTGAGCAATGGCAAGCCTGTGTACGTAGATCGTGGCGACCCACTACCATTCAACAAGATGCGACAGTTGTGTATAGTGCCGGTTCTAGTGGTACATCGTGATGTTGGCAATATACATTACGGCGCCCGGATTCGCATAGGTTTTGTTACCAGTGGTATGTATAACCTGACCACTTCGTGCCCCAAGGTACACCTAGAAGGTTGTTTATTATACGTGGAAATTGAGGAAGACGTTCGGGTATCCCAAATGGTATATCGTGACCACGTTGTTTGGGAATTCGGTTTGCAGTCGGTAACTATAAAACTGCCGCATGAAGCTGAACTCCTACGTCCCTATATAGTTGTATTGCACCCCGACTTGGATTACCAGGAAGACGTACTTGTAGCTCGTAGTATGCTGAATGTTTGTGTTGGCAAACTATGTTACTGTATCTATTCACCGTCATCCTTGTCTATAAAGGACTGTGACAGTTACCGGGAGGTACAATTACCATTTCGTCCGGGTATATCCATGAGCAACTGCTCCTATTTGGCAGATTCACCTTCAGGCAAGCACTTGGACATGTTTGACCTCTTATGTGTATATGACCATTCTGGTATAGTAGATCTGGACTTGATGTCATCTCATATGGCTTTACCATTTGTGGCGTCATTACGTGTTCAGAGTTCACATCCAGATGTTTACATAGGCCTCGAATGGTTAGGCCTCAGGTTTCTATGGTTTGCTAATGGCACTGTCGAGGTTCCCGTTGACTGCCCATTGTATGGTTCCACTGTAGTTCGTACTCGTTATGCTAAATTCTGTGGTATAGGATATGATCGCGATGACTTGGTATCATTACAATTTGTACCTGGTCTGTTATCACTACTATTTATACTAAACAACGACGTGCGTATGGTACTAGACTTTCGTCGTTTTTATGACCCTTTGTTGGATTACTGTGAAATAGGCCGCATAGACTTTTGTTTATGCAAACACGCTGATTACCTGGATATCCCTAAGCTACATTTGGAATTGTTCAATGCCATTATTGACAACAAGGTCATGTGCGTACATCGTATATTGAGTCAGCTCAAGTACCATGATATAACACAGGCCCGCTCACTGCTTGAGGTACCATTGTCTGTTAATTATCCTGGCGGCCCATATGACAATTACAATGCTTTGTATGTATGTTGCTTATTGAATCGATGCGAGATCTTACGTTACATATCACTGGTTCCAGGGGTTAACTTTGACAGTCCCTGTGGTTCAGGTTCTGAGAGTCCTTTGATGGCTGCCGCTCGTCACGGTTGTACCATGATAATATCTTATCTCATAACACTCCACGGCGTTGATGTCAACTATAGGGACAGTTATGGTAATACTGGTATTATGCACGCATTGATGGAATGTGCCAATCACAACCCTGCTGCCGTGCGCATTCATTCCGTGCAACGAACAGTCCAAGTACTCCTGGCATTTGGTGCTGACATATTAGTCCGTAACGGAGCTGGCTCCACGGTATTAGATTTATTACCTTACCACCTCAAGGATATGATACCTCTATGTAAATTTGTGATTAATCAGTACAACCTACAGCAGTCGATGTACGTTGCCCCTTGTGCAAGCCACTTATGGCCTGGTTTACTTGGTGGCAGTAATTTGATTTTTGGGTGTGAAGATGCTACTACAACCAACCACTTTGAGCTGACCAGTTTAGTGATTGACAATATTGACATATATGCCGAGCCTCATGCTTCTGTGAGTCAATTTAATGAGCTTCTTGGATATTTACCTGATTTATCTTTAATCGAGCATGGTTTGGATAATATAAGGGATGGTATCATTAATGCTTGTCGGAGTATTGGTTTATCACTTCTAATGCGTGCAGATGGAATAGGTCCAGGGGGCACCGTATCATCACCGCGTCCCGATATTCCTCTTCCTGTGGATATATATTTATCTCCTGTTAAAATCGATACAAACAGCGACTTAATTCACGGTCTACGATCGGTTCTGTTAACTTTTGTGGATGAGATAATGCAATTTCGAGATTGGAAGCTTAGCAATGGAGTATCTACCTTTTGCCAGCTATGTACTGACTTTTGTAGGCAGTTGAGTACCATGTCAGGATATCATGCTCTAGTATCATTCATATCCTTCGAGCATCGAGTAACTAAGTTATTACAGCACAGTATTTTTGGTGAGCATTTAAATATCCCATCATTGCCATTCCGTGATCCTTCTGATAACCGTATATCTATTACAACTTTACAGTGGTACACTACATTATTAAGTGGCACCCCTCTTTTGGAATGCCAGTACTCTCTCTTCACTACTGACTACCTTGCCCTTAGTTGTGGTAACGCCATAAGTCGTTACCTCGACAACCCCGGGAACTCTGTCTTAGAGACGGATACTGATTACCCATTACCCCTCTTTTCCAGTACCTGCATAGACGTGGAAGTTACCAACGGGTTGTATACATTTGACAAAATTAGGCACACGTTGAATCGCAGTGTCTCCAAGGAACTAGACATGGCATTGCATTCCATATCGGATTTACTTAGTAATTCAGGCCACTTGAAGCGCAAGATATGTGCTATTGTAATGCAGTGTGGCAATACAACAGACTTGGCAAGTCGTTTACCACCTTTGGATTCTCCGTTATGGAATGGGATATCATTGGGCCTGAATGCACTCGTCGACTCACTGTCTAAACTGAAACAGCTTGTTGTTGACCACGTATCCGGCGCTGAACTAACTGATGTTGATTTCTCCATGTTACTCCATCATCTTGCATTGACAGTGGATGAGAGTGCCGTCAAGGAGTTTATTATGGGCACCAGTTCGGGTAGTATCCCTACAGCTAAACTTTCTGCTGTGGTTGAAAAGATGCAAATTGGCGATATTGCCAGTCAGGGCTCCGACGGTGAAATGTTCATTGTTAACGTATCCGACATGAATGATCCTAATAGCCACATACAGGACCCCTTCCTATCACCAGTGACTTTCGCCAGTTGCAACAGTGTCATTGCAGCATTTTGCTATCTTCTAGTCACTGACCGTTTACGTTATTTGGAGCACGTCAATTTATGCTTTAAGTTTGTGGCTCCAGTTATTGGCACTGTACTAAACCAAGGCATAGTGGACTATAGGCCTCTTCAGTATCTCACATGCCCAAGCCCGGAAATATTCTTTAGTGCGCCTCCATGCTGGAGCATAGAGAATCTAAAGTTTACGCCCGAGAGTATCGATAACACATCACATGGTATATCCTTGGGTCCTCCACAGTTACCTGTCCATTGGAGTGTTTACTTCAACAATCGGTGTCTAATACGCCGTTCCCTAATAAACGAGATGTACAGCAAGGTATTTCTATCGAGTCCAAATGTGAATCGTCAGCGTCCTTATGTAACAATTCGTGTATCTCGTGGTTTATCCAGTACCGGTACCGGGTTAATGAGCACCTTGTGGTACCAAAGCTGTTATCAGCTGCTTGGATGTAACCCTGATATATTACGTGCTCGTAATGGTCAACGTCCTTTTATGGTTGTTTTCCGTGGTGAAGGTGCCACTGACTTCGGTGGTCCATTCCAGGAATTACTAAGCTCAATAGGCAATGAGGTCATGAGTGCGCTGGACACTGGATCCCATGATAACGGATGTGTCAAGTGTCCCAATAGCACTGGAGCACACGGCCTATTCCAGGATACAGTCCTACTGAAGAGTGGCGGCAATATCCACCCAATGTTGAGTAAATTGCTTAATTTACCGGATCTATTCAAGTATAATGGCTATTGTTGTGATACATCGATTTGGTGTTCAAGTGGTTGTTGTACTGGATCCCATGCTATGGGCGGTACTTGTGTATGCAACTTAATGTCTAGGACATGCCACCGGGAGTTCCCGATAGAATTCCCGATGTATGAGGCTCTAGGCCGTCTTTTTGCAATGTGCGTCTGTATGATGAATCCACTGAATGTATCGCTAAATCCAGTTGTATGGAAGAAATTTCTAGGAGTATCTTTAGGCTTACGAGACATATCAGATTTTGACAAGATGTCTGTTGACTTTTTACATCGTTTATCTGTATCACCGGATCCCGATTTATACAGTGACCTATGCTTTACCTTTGCTGCTCCTGAGGGAGGTACTATAGATCTACTTGAGGGTGGCAGTCGTATTGCCGTTAACCAAGAGAATCTAGACACATTCGTTCGTCTTGCAACCCATTGGTTATTGACCCATGGTGATGTAGCATGTACCTATTTGTTACGTGGATTCAATGCAGTATTGCCTGTTGGTCGATTCCGTATGTTACTTGACCATCGCTTACTGGAATTCATGGTTTGTGGTGACCCTCGTATTGATCTAGAGGTTTTACGTGGTCATACAATATCGAGTTCTATACAACTGAAGCGTGATTTATTCAATGTCTTGGCTAGGTTTGACAATCGGATGTTGCAATTATTCCTACGTTTTGTTAGTGGCCGTTCGCGGCTGCCACAGAGTCAAATTGAGTGGAACATGTACGTTGAGTACGACCAGATAAGGGTAAGTTTAGAGAATGTGTTTCTATGATTACCGCAGGACAATGAGGATTGCGATCAGCGTTTGCCTACGGCGGCTACGTGCAGTTTCCGTTTACTTGTTCCTCGGTACTCCAGTACCGATATATTATTCCAGCGTCTATCATATGCTGTACAGCATTGTATGGCTATTGACCTTGACGGATATCAGGTAAATGACGATATCAATGACGCTACAATGTAGCTTTGGCTTTAAGCTTCCGCTTACTCCGCTGTGCTGGTGTTGCGATAAGATGTGAGCCGTAGATATGGAATGTCCAATCTTGCCATGTAATGGTGAATACAGTACCTATTTTAAGCACTGTTATGACGCTTGAGTCTGGCTTTACGATGTTGAATGCCTATAACATTGGTAACACTATCTAGAGTACCTACATTTTGTGTTTCGGTTAGTATGATGCCCTTGACGCCTACGTACGATGGGCACTGGCTTGATTGTATATCTATGATAGCTCCCTGGAGGTCACACAGTGCCAGTGATCTTGCTATATGTGCTGGTTGTGTATGTTTGCCCAGTACATCGGTAACATACTCCGTCCATAGGTTATGTAGTAAGATTGCATGCTCATAAGGTATTGTTTTGGGGTGTTTTAGCAATCCTGCTCGTTTAGCAGCTCGATTGCTAAGCCCACAAAATTTGGAATACGGGTGTCTAACGGTGTATTGTATAGGTTGGTAGCCTGCTAGGGAAGTAGGCTCTTCCCTTGCTGCGTAATTAAGGCTAAGTACTCTATTTTCAAGTCTAGATCGCCATGTTGATACGTTTTCCGATGCCTTCTCGGCTAATTTCTTGATTGTGCCTTGTACGTTATCAAATGGCTCTGCTGGTAGGTACAGCAGCTTCGCCGGATGGTTTGACCCGTGATCATCGTGTTGCTGCGTGCTACGTTTATTATTTCTATTATTCATATTACATTAATAAGCGATGTGTAGTAAATATTGTGTTTAAGGCTACCTCCACTTGATGTGTACGTACCCCAAGTTTACATACTTCTACCTTGGTGTGATCCCATTTGCTGGGATTGTCCGTTACCATGTTGCCCTTGCATTTGGGCTCCCATGTTAGGATTCGTCATTTGGTTGCCCATATGATCTGGTATGGGTGACTTCATGGTACCTTGCATCTGTGGTTGTCCATTCATAGCCTGCTGGTTAGGCATATGACCGTTAGGTCCCATTTGATGCATTGCCATCGGTTGCATTGGCATACCAGGTTGCATCAGTTGTCCATAGGGTGTCTGCTGATACATTTGATTTGGGTAGTACATTCCCTGCGCAGGCATCCTCATACGCATTTGCTGGTATTGCTGCTGAGGGTACTGCGGATACTGCATCATCCTTTGTTGCATCATACGTTGTTGGTTAATCATTTGAGGGTTCATGCCATGTTGAGGCATCTGTGGCATTGCAGGCTGCTTGGACATTGGCGATTGCTGGCCCATATGTTGCTGTGCCATTGGTGTATAGTGGCTTTGTTGTGGGTAGACATGAGGACTTGAAGTACCACTTGATGGCGGTTTCATAGCATACATGGGTTGAACAACTTGACGTCCTTGTTGAGGTGCTTGCTGTCCACCTTGGTGGGCAACGGGTCCCTGCATATGACCCTGTTGCTGCGCATTCTGCATTTGACCTTGTGGCGACTGAGGTGGGTGTTGCATTGGTGGTTGCTGTTGTGGAGATTGCTGGTGAGGTGACTGTTGTTGAGGCATCGTTTGCTGATTGGCCATCATCATTCGCTGACGTGTCATGTGCTGCTGGTAGTAACTTGCGTTAGCTAGATCATTATCCATTCCACTACCCTCGTTGCCATGTGACTCCTGTGTTGCTTGTACGGGTTCCTCGGTGCTCATCTGTTGTGGAGCCACGGGCATTTGCTGTGGCATCATAACACCAGGCATCATTGTCCGTGGTGTCTGGAAAACGGTTTCCCCAACTTCACGATATGCCATCTTATCCTTTAATTTAGGTGTGATCATATGGTCATTTATCGGACCAACCGTGGTTTTCCAGTAATCCAGTTCCTTCTTTAGGCTGTCTACCTTGTTGACCATGTTGATCATTATAGCAGCATCACCACGCACTACACAATAGAGTTCATTGGTTGCGCGGGACGATATAACCGGTGTTGGTACATTTAGTGCAGTTAACATTTCGTCAACCGCATCGTTGTGCTTCTGGGAAAGCTGTGCCTTGTAGGTGGTAATAATCTCACTAGCGAGCCAAACCTCCTTGGTATTCAAATTATCCATATTTGGTACCATTATGATATCCTCGACTATACCAAACTTCTTCTTGAACTTCCTCAGTTCAAGTTTCTTTCTCTCTTCCTTCTTTACCAAGGCCTCGGCGTCCTTAATTGCCTCTAGAAGACGCTCCTCCTCAGCTTTCTGCTCGTCAGTTACACGGTAACTGCGCTCTAGCATTTCTCTGCGTTCTCTATCATGTTCCATGTTATACGTAAACTTGAGCAATGGGTGGCGAGACGCTTCATCACGCAATGCTACTATAGCGGGATGTGTTGGATTATTGTTTTTACTCATTTCAGCTTTCATCCTTTCCTCGAATCCATATTCAATAATACGCCTGGTTACGGAGTAGTACCGTTGTTTTAGCTTCTCTATTGTTATATCCTTACGCCACTTGAAGCGATCGTGTATAGCCACAAAACGTAGTTCAAACATCTCGCAGAGATCAAACAGCAGATCAGTTTCCTCCTTGGACCACGACGGGTCCATGTCACTAATGTGGTACCGATAGAAGTCATCGGAGTAGCGATATACTTTAATGGAGGGTGCTATCTTAGCGAATGGATATGAGTCAGACACGTTTAGTTCCTCATCAACTCGCGGTAGCGTACTAGTGAGATTAGAATCCAGCGTTGCAGCATACTTCTCTCGTAGTTCCAAAGGATCATTGGCCTTTACCTGGCGAGGCTCCACTGCCCGAGTCAATTGCCTCCAGTGCTTGAGTACTAGTCCATCTGATCTTGCAGGGTTACGAAATGGGCATTGTCGCCATATTTTTGGCGGTCCCTTATCAACTGGCGTGGAAGCACTCGCGGGGTTGACAACAGAGTTCTAGGGAAAAAGTGAATAGTGAAATATAGCATCAAGTATTTAATACTACTATAGAGTGCATTATTACACTAAATGGAATACACTAGAGCACAAAAAATATCCTAACAACTGCAATCCATATGAAAACTTGTGTCAAGTAATCCAGTAAAAAAGAGTCAATATCACAAAAATCAATGACAAGTAAACATCCCTAGATCAATGGTTACAACATACCTTTATGCTGAGTTTACTAGTTGTCGGTAAAGACGCGAGTTCAACGGAAACAACGGTCGAATCCTTCTTCACCATCCTGTATACATTTCAGGCCGCAGTGCACTTGCAACTGCACACAGTATACACACTGCTGTTTCTATAGCAGTGAAGGACGGTAAACGAACCAAAATTGGTGTTTTAGT
Organism: Babesia bovis T2Bo; assembly: GCF_000165395.2. Taxonomy (NCBI): domain Eukaryota; phylum Apicomplexa; class Aconoidasida; order Piroplasmida; family Babesiidae; genus Babesia; species Babesia bovis. The sequence continues at coordinate 1,628,713 of NW_026261571.1, forward strand.
GCCATTCATCTTCCATATTTTATACGCCATCATGGGGCTACGTTCCAGGAGCAATATTATAACCGTAACACATTTTATTTACTATATTCAACATACACAATAGGTCTATTATATAACTTATCTATAGGAATATATAGGGGTGTGCAGCTATATGTAGCCCAGGGACGAATTACATCGCATAGACACCGGTGTAACACTGTCCGGGAACACTTAGCAATCCCTGCACATAATTTCTGTATATACGTAATACATGTGATGCATATCACCTGTGATATGCTGTGAGCATTATTACATCAACTTTGAGTGTGGAAGGCTGCTGTATATACCATGGAAAGCCTTACACGAATGATACCGAAGGCGAATATGCCTAAGCTGAAGGACTATAAGTTTCAATCGGGCGGTTCAACTAAGCTTGATTGTCTGATCAATGTAATATGGTGGAATCCTATCGCTAGCTTGATTCCGAGAGTAAGTGTGTGTGTAGTCAATTCTAACTTGTTATGCAGTTCATATCACCTAATGTGATAACTCTCAGTGGAACGCTATGTCTTATTGCCATGAACTATTGCATTTTGGCATACATTCCTAATTTGGAAAGCAGCAAGACACCTGAATGGCTTCCATTGATGATTGCTGGTTGTATTCTTCTGTACATGGTAGGTAGTGCGCTTGTGTCACATAATGTCTAGACACTGGACGGCATAGATGGCAAGCAGGCTCGTAAACTCGGTATGAGTTCTCCAGTGGGTCAGTTACTTGACCATGGTGTTGATGCTGTGGTATCTGTGTTTTACCCTTATATGTGTTTTGCCATATACCCAGGTGGTTTCAGTTTAACTGTTATGTTGATGTGCGCTATCTCACCTATTCACGTGCTATGCACTGTATGGAGGGAGAGTGAGTTTTCCACGTTCTCTCATGTTAACGGTATTATTGGTGTAACTGAAACCAACCTTGGTATGATAGGCCTTCAGTTGATGGTATACTACACAAGACCATATTTGAACATGCCCTTGACTAAGGTGTTTGGCCGTAATGACTACATCCTCTGGCTTTCTAAGTACACTCCTCGCCTTGTAGATTTGGAGATGGTTACTATGTATGTCATAGCCGCCATGGCATATTACGAGGGTATTATGGGCGTAATGAGTCTTTTAAGGGACACTCGTCACAAGTTGAGGTATATCGTTTTCATGTCATCTGCCATTTTACATGCTTCGTCATCATATTACATGGCTTTTATATTGCCATCCAAATTCCGGATAGCAGCATGCCTCTTTGCTTCAACTTGTTGCGCTATCATGTGTGTTAACAATATCGTATGCCTTTTAGGTCACAGCAGGCTGCGTGCATTTCACTTTGCATTGCTACCGCATTACATTTTGTTACTTCACTACTACGGTGGTATTGTTTTAAGGAGGTATGGTTATCATGTTGCACCGTTGTCTTCCAAGGATATGCACAAGTTGCTTATCATCATTTCGGCTTATGGCTTCGCCTGCATTGTCTATATATTCGCGAAGACCATTAAGGAGGTGATGGACTACCTCGGCATTCCACTACTCAGCGTGCCCCGCGGTGCCGCTCAAAAGAAGTCTAACTGAAACTAAGACATACTATAAATTAGTTACCGTGTTTTCACCGCACCACATAGATACCATGTTCTTTAGTCTTTTTTGTATCTCTATGGCTGACGGTCTTTTTTCAGGGACCTTGTGGCCCATTTCGCATAGTAGTTCTCGCCACGGAGTCAATTTACCGTCTATGTAGTCAGGCACGGTACCTGCATTACGGTAATTCTCCAGTACGGCGAATCGTTCCATAGAGGTCTTGAACCTTGGTGACAGCAACTCGAGTAGTATCAGGGAGGCTGAGTATATATCAGCCTTTTCAGAGCAGTTAAACCCTCCTTCGGGCGCGGTGTACCCTGGAGTTCCAATTATATGCTCCGGTATAGACGACCCCGGTCTCAGGAGCTCCCTAGGGTGTATAATACCATCTTGGTACAACTCCAGTGGATCATGCCCCAATGTAATATCCTGTGGCGAGTCGCAAGTGTCACGCGTAGATTGTGATATGAATCCGACAAGACCAAAATCGCCAATTTTCAAGGCGTTTGTTATCGGGTCGACGAATATATTTTCAGGTTTTAAATCACGGTGTATGAAGTTGTTAGCGTGTATATCACGCAGTCCCTTTATTAGCTGCCGGAATAAATCGAATTCAATCGGTATTCCATCTGAGGACATCACTGTTCCCAGTGGTTTATCATCTCGCTCAGGTCTATTCAGCCATTCGCGCAAAGTGAATCCGCGGCACAGCTCCATGAGAATTAGTAACACTACTGGATATGACTTTTCGTCATCCTTATGGCGTGATGCATGTTCTATATTATTTTTCCTGGATATATCACGTAATCCTAGGTTATTTTGCAACATTTGTGGAGTTTGGCTGTATGCAAACACTATACCCTGGCTTGACGGTGTATCGGCTGGGCATCCACTTTGATTGTTTTCCTCTTCAAAGGGTATTGCGCAAGCACCGTTTAACATGCTGTCCACACTCGGGCAGTGTGACTGATCCGTCTGCTCGCCTATAACCGTAAGGCTACGTCGAATTGGGCCTCTTGGTATGTTATATCGGTTAGCGGATAAAACCGAGTTAACACTCTCGTCACTCGATCGGGCTACTAATTCCTTTAGCATATCTTGGTAATGATCCATGAATCCATGTAACGTCTTCGTGCGATGGGTATCGATCGAGTTGTTATCAACCAGGTGCTTCACGTTTGTAGCTGCTGCACTCTGTAGCTCAGCGGTCAACTGAGTCAGCGGGAGGAAATGCGGCTCCTCGCACCACCAGGTGAAATAGCGCACTACATATTTGCTGGATATTTCACGGTTAGCCGCAATTTCCCTGAAATACCGCTTAGATGTCAACCCTTCAGAAGCCTTCAGTCGTAGCAATACCAACTTCACGGCATAAGTGGGATTACCCGGCTCAAGCTTATGTTGAGCGCGGTATACCGATCCGAATCCACCTTTACCAAGTAGTTTGATACAGTCAAATGTCCTTAGGAAACGTCCATTTTCCAGGAATCCCGCTAGAGGCGTTCCGCTTGGTACAACGGATATATGCTGCAGTTCGTCATCACGGGTAACATCATCTTCATTGTTAGCTGCATCCTGGATACTCGATTCAGCCACTGTTGCACTGAGCTCCGTAGTATTATTCACTTCCTGCCCTAATGACTGCTCGGTACTCTGGGCGGCCAACGACCGGCGACTACTGGGTGATATCAAGTTAAGCAATTGCGCCGCCGGCGTGGAACGCTCGTTAAAGTTGAGTATACCCAGTGGCACATTAAACGTACGGCACACGGTATCAACGGAGTACATTGGACTCAAGTGGTCCACGTTGTATATCACTCGTTCAGTGGCCTCAAAAGCACGTCTCTCAATGTCGCCAATGATCATACTGGCGTAATTAGATATGATATCAGCAAATGGAATTCTATGCCAGGATATGATAAATCTCGACTTCGTATTGATACAGTGTCTCAGGAGCCTTAGACACGTGACTATCACCGCGAATATGAAAAGAACGATCCAGCATCGCATGACATAGTGCCACTTCATATGGCGCCACCGTAACCGTGCAGCCTGAGATATTGTCAGGGGCTCCAGGCGTGTATCAGAGGTGTAGTGCAGTGGGTCAACTACCTTGATTTCTATTAGCCGGCCGCTACCTGTATCCGGTCCCAGTCGTGCTCCTACATCCCACATATTCGGAACGTCAATCACGCCATTGCTAACAGATAGCATGCTGGTACCAAAATAACTTGAACTAGTGAGTCTTATGGGTTCAAAGCCCTTATTCGAGGAATTCTGGAGGAACGCTGCTGGAGGCGGTATTGCTATACGTTCAACCAACTGAAGCGTGAGTATATCGTCATTCGGTCGGTTTATAACAGCGAAAACAGCCGCGATATCAAATGGGAAGTTCATGTACTCGCGATAACTATCACCATCCTCTTCATACTGTATACTTAGTATCTTCCCTTCAACTTGGATAACATCACGTATCCGTTCAATTATTGGTGGGCTTGTGCTTTCACTATTCACAGCGCCTATTTCACGCCAGTTAAAACTCCACAACTCGTCGTGCGTCTTATCGTCAAATGCACGCACTGTCCAATCGGTATATGCTATGTGCAGTTGCTGCAGGTTGCAACCGTCAGGTCCGGGGTCACGTATAGGTCCCACGTCGTTAGTCACCGACACTCCGTTGGGATGCCGAGCTATGTAACTGCCAGTTTCAAAATCCAGTGCCATTACCGACGAATAGCGTGATCCTTCCAGGTATACTCCATCCAGCAGCGGAGTGCGGAACGGTGTGAAGTTTACAATATCACGAACGTGGATGTGGAGCAACTGGTGATGCCCACTCTCGTTGACACAATAGACAAATCCGTCATAGCTGGGTACCAGATGCCGCATGCTGTGACGTCGCGTACTTTCACGCGCGTAGCTTGTGGTATCCGTGCCATTAGCCTGGCAATTGCGCTCGGCTGTATCCGCAGAGCTGTCGATGGGAATGCTATTCAAGGCACAAGCGGTTTGCGTAGTTTGTACATTCGGCTTCCTTACGTTTAGTAGGTTATCTGTTAATCGGGTGACCCATAACACATTGCGTGAGAAGTTTGTGTTATAAGCTAGACCCTCGGTATCCAAGATGACCAAGCCGATATGCCCTCCTGTATCTTCATTCCAAGGCCATAGAGAGCGATTTGATGTACGTGCTAGACTTACGTTATTCATTGTCACGAACTCACGGTCAGTTGGGCTATAGTCTTCGTCAAGTGACAGTACATCTAATCGCGAATCTATGGTAACAACGTTATCTTCTGAATATGCATATACGGGGGAAATGATCCTAGGATATCGCACATCTCCTAGGTAGCCCTTAAGATTAGGTCCTACGTACTGCAATAGACACAGAATAGTGATGTAGAACCAAAAGTGTCTTGAAACAAGGTTATATCTGCACTTCTTACAAATACGGTATGCTTTGGATTCCAAGCCTGCTTTAATGCTTTCGAAAGCATGATTCAAGTGATGTCCAGGTCTGGCCGTACTACACTCTTTGGCTGTGTACGGCGAAGTCATGCTGGATCAATTCAACACGTCATTCAAACACTACGTAATCAGATACACAGGAGAGTAACCGAATCACGCAAGCAACTCGGCAAGCGTATGCCGACTACGCGTGACGGTACTCCCTCGTCTGCGTAATGCGCAGTTCGACCGCATTGCGGTACTAATATCGACGCAAACACACCCTACTCCAGAGCGTCGACCACCCAGTATTGCCCGACTTGGTAGTTAATATTTAAAACTAGAGCGTATACGTCCAAATTGACGAACATCAGGCTACAGGTACTGATTACAACGCGACAGAGTGATATTCCATGTATCCGTATCACACGCACAAGGCCGAAATGCGTGTAGTGGACACCGGCAATGTTGAATGAGATATTTGGAAAATCTTTGTGATGCTACCGACTAGACGAATATACCATATGAATTATGTGGAGAAGGTGTGTGTCCATATAGTGAGTTGATATGAAATAGTAGGAATTAGGAACAATAGTTACATTATTAAGTGTGTAATCATTTGTGTAATATTACAAAACAGATATACCCATGGAAGCGAGGCGTCTAGCATTTAACTTACACATTAATACATGTGACACCTATTGAAATAGATCACTAGGATCATTCCATGAATTGCTACTCAGTATACTGGAAACCAATTCCTATGTCACAATAACATTACTTTAACCAGACGTTATGATATATATATATATATATCTATTAAAACACAATACACAGCAGTTACTACATAGCTACACTATTAGATTCCATATAACATTGCTGTGCTAAATTAGAATATGTTTAATTACATTATAGTGCTGCACAATTAGATATAGCCTATAAACATTCCAATTTTCCGTGGAAGGCTGGGATAACACACTGACGTGGTGTACAATCAGTTCTATTCCATATTTATTACATATTCCAAGGACATAATATCAAATAGAAATATTTTATCGTCACAATATGGATTACATGTCAATGGGCATTCCGGTTCCTCCCGAGCCTATAGCTCAGCCTAAGAGGCGTATGACCCGTTGGGGAAAGATAGACGATGGCAAGAACATGATTATTCACAATACTACGAATTCGTTTCTCCATGAGTTGAAGATGTTATCGGACAAAGCCGCTAACGCATCTGGAGATGATGCCAAAGGCTTTTGGGGACCCGAGGATGACAGGCCATATCTTCCACCTCCTTATGTAGACCTTCCACCTGGGTTGACACCGTCACAAATGGATCAGTTCCTAAGGGAACAGCGCCATGACGACCTGGTGAAAAAAATCGCATCTGGAGAGTTGGAGTTTGGTGATGCTGACATTAGGCCACCTTCTCCACCACCGGTATACGATCGTAACGGCAGTCGTGTGAATACTCGTGACGTACGTGCTAAGAATGCGATGAACGAGGAGTACAACAGGCTGGTGGAGTACTTGCTGAAACAATTGCCTGGATTCGTGGCTTCAGCGGACTACAAGCCACTAAAAAAAATAAGGAAGATTATTATACCGTTGGATAAATATCCTGAATACAATTTCATGGGTTTAGTTATTGGTCCTAGGGGATGTAACCACAAACGGCTAGAGGCTGAGAGCGGCGCTCAAATATCGCTTCGTGGCCGCGGTACTCTAAAGGAAGGCAAGCAGCGTGATCACCAGACAGATGAGGACGCTGCCATGCCAATGCACGTCCACATATCTGCTGATAAGGAGGAATGCGTGGAGAAGGCTGTACAGCTAATTCAGCCGTTATTGGACCCATTCCACCCTAAACACGAGGAGTTCAAACGGAAAGGACTGGAGCAATTGGCGTTGGTTAACGGTGTTGCTCTGGGTATATCAGACGCCAGTCGTTGCAGTGTCTGCGGTGCTGTGGGCCACCGTGCCTTTGAGTGTCCAGATGCCCCTGGACTACGCACTGTAAGACATGCTGACGTACGGTGTGCTATTTGTGGCTTCATGGGCCACTTGACTTCTGACTGTAAGTTAGCGGGTAGTACGGGCACTACCGCTGCTACCCAGGAAGCCGTTAAAATAGATCAGGTATGTTTGTTTATACTATATACAATGCCACTAGGAATACAACCGCATGATGACCGAGTTGACTGGGGAAGCGCCTGAAACACTAAATCCAGAGCAGGCTGAGCAGTTACAGCAGTACCAGATGGCATTTTACCAACAGCAGTACCAACAGTACCAGGAGCAGCTTTATCAGCAGCCGCAGTATTACCAACAGCAGTACTACCAGCAATACTATGCGCAGCAGCCACAGGTGGACGTTGTCCAGGGTGGAGTACAGGCGGGCCATTATGACTACAACCAGTATAACGGCTACAGCGTAGCTCCGGTACCTAATGACACCATCGCATATACCAGTGCTGCTCCGGCTGTTGAACCTGAATTATGTGCGCCACCGGAGCCAGCTCCGCCACTCCCCGAGGATGAAGGCGCACCACCTCCTATGTAGTATGACTTTATTGGACATAGCCGCGAGTAACTGGAGCCTAAGCAGTAGAATAACTAGTGCACATTAATTGCTGTGATATATAGAATATATCATTAAGATAATGTAGCATTCTAGGATAAAACTATGTAATTAGCGGATTAATGTCACGCTAATTCAGTGAACACAGAAAGCAGTACCGCTTAGATACAATATGTACCTACACATTAATGAGTAACCATACAGTGATACACATTCCAGATGAATCAGGTACATCTGTGTTAAATAGATAATATAAAAATAATACATTGTCTAATAGTGACTTGCAGGATGTAGTATACATTGTACTCCACAGGTCAATATTGTGGAGCCCCCGAGCTATAACGTTATAGGTGAAATATGTGCTATACAAGACTATTTTTATAAAAAATATTGTCTCTCGAATGAAGTACATCAGTGTTGGTTTGCTTATTGAAGACCACGCGTTTTCAAGATTCCAGCACTGATATTGTATTGGATTTTATATATTGGCATATATGTCGTAATATTTCAATTACATTAACGTAGTTATTATATACTATCATTTACAAGGTTGTTGGTCTAGATAAAGAATACTTCCCAAGTGATATTGATCTCGAGCGGTACTATTTTAAGTATACACCTTTTATCACAGGGCTATTAACAACATGTTGTTTAGTGGATCGTTACTACAACCCTTATATCGGCGTGTTCCAGGAAGATTGTACTCCGTGGGTGGGTCATGTTCAGGAACATCGACAACTGGATATGGCAACTATACCGGCATTGTTGGACACCGTCGAAGTACCTGGAATATTACCACACCATCGCATCATCCATATGGTCAGGATATTACAATAGATGTCTATACACTCCGATTTCCTAAGGGTCGGTTATATTTTTCATCATTTTCCGATAAGCTCCCGAGGAGTAGTGAATATGACCATGCGTATATAAAAGCACTTGAGGAACGAATATCAAAGCATGCAGCAGCGGCTGTTGCGGAATATCTAGACCAACAGCGAGCGTCGAACAAAAACAAAACACGTATTAGCACTGCTGGTATTGTGTTATTAGTGATCCTGGCATGTGGAATGACAGTTTTATACGTGGAGAGTGTACGTCAATCTGTATCAGCGGCTACAGGTAATGCCGCTGGGGGATTATTATACAGTAAAACATTCCTAGACCAATCACTGCGCTTTTTGGATAAATTGGCGCAAGACTTTCTGAATGACCCAGCCACTGAAAAGCTTCTATGCAAGAAGATTGAGGAGTTGCTTGTCAAATCGCAAGACGCCATAAATCAAATGGTAATGCGCGTTCTAAAGGATGAAGGTGTTGTTAACATGGCCTATGAGCTAAGTTGTGACGTGTCGGAGATGCTGTGCAAGGACCCGGAAATTATCCAACTAGTAGGGCAGCTGCTGCTGGATGCAATTTACACCGAAACTGCCGTTGACGGAGCTGCTAAATGGGTGGTTGCATTAACGGAGCGAGAGGATGTATCTGCTTCTCTAGAAAATTTAATATGTAATCGTGTTTTCGCAGATGCCAAGATACAGTTGGAAGCGCTCAATTTCGTATGTTCAATGTTTATATTTACTATAATATACAGTGCAAGGACGTGACGGCACGATTCCTTAGGGACCAAGAGACTAGAAGGGAGTCTCTCGCGTTTCTCAAGTCACTTCTCGAGCGACCATCACTTCAAGCACAGATATCACAGGCTCTACTTGGTGTGGTTAAACACAGCATATACCCACGATGGTAAGGTGAAATAGTGCTATACAACATGCCACAGGCTAATGACACAGGAAGGAACTACTATCACAGGACTCCCAAAGCAAATAGAAAGGAGTGACAAGCCACTGGAGCACACCTCACCTGAAGCGTTGCGTTTTTTCTAGGAAAACAATGATCACACCACCAAGCCATAATAGTATCGCTGGAGCTAGGTTCCAGGACTGCTGTTCAAGTGGTACACAGTTGGATAATCCATACACACCTGTGAGTCTAGCTAAAGGAGCCCTCAATACTAGACACGTGTTATTCTCAACACACCCACATTTAAAGTAATACGAACTGTCCTAGACATCATTTGACATAATATAAGTAGCTGGACTACCAAAAATTAGATCTATATATTATGGTGAGTATGACAGCATAAATGTCACGCTCGGTTATATGTGGTTTGAGGTGAAGTACTATATTAAATCTGATTATTATTATTATTATTTCTAACATTTTCCCGAACAAAATGGCATCTAAAAGTGATCAGCCGTCACAACTGGTGAAGTATGGGTTGACCGCCAAGATTCTGTACCATTTATTGGCCTTTATGGATGGTTATGACATCCAGTCTCTATCGGTATGTATGAGAGCCTTTGAGATTTCGCTAGGACTCTCACCATCTTCCCTTGCATGGATGGCATCGGTCGAAATAGTGTCTCTGGTAGCCTGTGGTACCATTTGGGGTTACCTAGCGGACTTTTACAAAATTCGCTATTTGCTTTGCATCGCAATGAATTTAGTCGGTCTATCAGCTATCGGTATTGGCTGCGCCAGCAACTACGCTCTGGTAAGTCATAGACAAGACGTTATAAACATTACAGATTATGTTCCTACGTGTTGTACACGGAGCAGCCATGGGTTGCACAGCTCCAGCTATCCAACAGATTGTAACTGGTGCCACTGACAAGGACTCTTACGGAACAGCTTTCGGAATCATCCACGCAGTGTCTTGCTTCGGTCGTCTGGTATCTGCTATACTGATAACATCCGTTGCAATCAAGGTTCCATTTGGCAAGATTTATGGATGGCGTATTTGTTACATTGCCGTTGGTATAGTGTGGATTCTGTTGGGTGCCCTTATGGCTATATACCTAGACAGTGCCGATGAGAGCAATATTACCATAGAGAAGGAACCAAACAACATTTGGGAAACGCTAAGAGCTATCTTCCGCACCTGGACTTCAATCATTTTGCTATTTGCCATTTTCATTTCAGACGCTCCCTTCGCTGCGTTTACCTATATGATTCTATATCTACAATATCTCGGGCTTAGTGACCTCGAAGCTGGTGTTGCCTGTGCACTAACTCTTTTGGGTGGATTATTAGGTGGTGGTTTCGGTGGATTTGCTGTTGATATGTGTCATAAAAAGAGTACGAGATATGGTAGACTGATTGCGGGTAACGCCATTATGCTACTGCGTCTATCAGTGACACTTGCATTCTTTTTGGGGCCCTTACCCCAAAACGGTTTAAGTTGGTATCACTACGTAGAGATCATACTCCTGGGATCGTCACTAATGACAGTCAGCGCTATTGATCGTCCTATTATGGGTGCTGTCGTGGAGAAGAAGTACCAGGCTTCCGCAACGGGTATCAATCGCTGCATTGCCGGTATACTCAGTAGTCTCACGTTCCTGCCACTCGCTGGTCTCTTAACTGAGATGGCCTTTGGCTACCAGAAATCACAGCTGCCCATAGATCAATTGGAAGAGAACGTGAGGTCAACAAACAGCGATGCTCTGCGAAAGGCGATGATGTTCATCATTGGCATAGGTACAGTTATCAACACCATGTGCTATATTGCCTTTTTCTTCACTTACCCCAAGGATTCGGCAGAGACCGAAGAAAGGGAAAATGAAGTAGTATCAATATGAAGTCGTTTATAATATTTATTTAGATATGCTGATTATCATTTGACATCAATGTGACCTGATCAGTTGCCTTGCGATAACAGCTTCTAAGGCATCGTCGTCAGTCTCTGGTATGCCGTCCATATTATCACCAGATGCCAGTGACTGCTCTAGCCGTTCATGCAGGGTCCGGGCAATCTTGCCTTTAACCGATGCTGCTGCCACGTGATCCACATAGACATCGGGAAACTTATATCCCAGCCAGACATAAGCATCCAGTATCTGTACATGTTAGACTCTGGAAACCCACATACCTGGTACAACATCTCTAGCTGGCGAATGTGTTCCTTTATATTCTGCACAGTAAAATTCTCGCAATTCTCCAGGAGTTCCATTGCATCCTCGTGGATGACATTGCGTAGCTTGACGTTATTAACCACCGAGTGGCTCAGGGCAAACGTACGAAGTATAAGTTGTAAAGCAGGTTGCGACCCGAGTGGTACAAAGAGGTATTCCACTATAGTCCTCGTGGGTAACTCAATCTGTGACAAGGCGTTAGCCACTTTTAATATCGACTTCATATCGAGTAGCTTGAACATCTGAGTTGATTGGGCCATCGATCGGTATATCTTGATACATTCAGACAGTGTACCCGGTGGATCGGTGACACCTCTTACGGCGTCTATGAAAGCTGATAGAGTATCCGTGGAAGGTGCTATATACGCACTCTCAAGCTGATCCTCCTTCCTGCGCATTAGGCGCTTTAAATGGACTATATCGTCCTCACGGGTGCAACCAACATATCCGTTGCCGCAATTAAGTGAATACCTGCCAGCACGACCTGCAATCTGCTGGACCTCAGCAGCTGTCAGCATGCGATATCGACTGCCGTCGTATTTCGTTAGTGAATGGAATATTACACGCTTTATCCTGACGTTAACACCCATACCAATAACATCTGAGGCTACCAGTATTTGTTTCTTCCGGCTGTTGAAGTCATTTATCTGCTGCTTACGAGTCTCGGGCGGTAGCGACCCGTAGATAACTACAGTCGATGCTGGCTTGGAACCGTCATTTTTGAAGCACTGGCGCTCTATGGCAGTGGCGATCCTTAAGGCAGTGTTCCTCGCAAAACAGACTATACAGTCACCAGGTAACAAATCAGATATCTTAACAGGTTCATCTAAAATGGACACTGTACCAAGCCTGGTATGCTCCTTGACCTCAAGCTGTGGGCAATGTTTCTACAGTAACATAACCTACCAAATCTCCCGCCATGTTACAGAAGGACTTTGCCAGTAAATAGCAAGATGTACTCCCGCAAATATGTAACTCGGGGGTGCGCAATCCCAGGAATGCACGTGTCCATGCAAAGCCCCTATTACTGTCGCCTATCATTTGCATCTCGTCAATCACTGCGCACCCGTAGTCACGATTTAACTGTGTCATCTCAACGGTACATGCCATATGTGTGTCTTTGGTAGTAATACTAACATCCTGCCCAGTAAGCAATGAGCACTGTATACCCTCATCCTGGAGACGCTGCTGCATCTCCCAAGCTAGCAAACGAAGTGGAGCGCAATAAACACCGGATTTCGCCCCTAACAACCTCAGGTGAGCTTCGTATGTCTTACCGCTGTTTGGTGGACCTAGATGCGCAATCACTTTACGGCGAAATGATCGGGGTTGATACCCTTCAAGAGGTCTTGTTAAATCAGCTAAATGTTTAGCTCCATGGAATGCTAAAGTGGCGCGTGGTAACTCATTTTGCATATATTGCGATAGATATGGAGTCAATGTTTCGCATGTGCTATCCAGGACATCAGTGGCACTTGAGTTTGTAACACGAAGGTTGTTGAGAGCTTCTAGTAAAGTAGTGCGTATAGTGACTCTTAGTTCGTCATTGTTATCTATATACTCAATAAATCGTTCACGAAGTTCGACGCTGTTGACCATAAAAGCGGGAATACCCTTGGTGTATAACGTAGATATCCACTTCTGTTCATTGCATAACCGCAGCAATGCATTGTTTACTGTATTGCGCTCATTCTCAGTGAAAGGGATTGTAGCTTGCGATTGTTTATATAAGCGATTTATACTAACACCAGACAAGTGACGTGTTAAAAGCCGGTGTGAAAAGGATTTAATGTTACCTAGATATACACATTGCATTTTAGTGTGCGATATAAATAGTTTATGTAGCTAACGGAAGTCAACAACCACTATGTAACTCTGGTAAAGAAGATGCACCAGAGGATGGACATAGTACTGTTCATGCCTACACATTAAACACAAATCGCTTATAAAAGTCACAAACAATGCTGTGATTACTGTTTCATTATGTTCAAGATTGAATTGTACTAGGACGCAACCATGGGCCTACACATCTGTGTTAATGTGTAGAACTATATGATGGATTAAAACGGTAAATTAAGATTATCACGATATAGTACTAACCATTCCGTGTTGTACATAGTAAAAATACTACCGCGCTATAATATGTGTAGTATTACATCTATTTATTGGTTATATTCACTGACGCACTCTGGTGCAAGACCAGCATCACGGGAGTATTCGGTGCGTTAGTATATTTATTTGTACTAAACAAATGCAGTTTTATTAACAAAATCCCACTGCTTTACGCAGGTAATTAAGCTTTAATGTAGTACTTAATAACCAACATATCATGGCGACATCAGCACCAACCGTATCGCCCAAGCATCCGCTATTGGCACCAAAGAAAGCTCCTGGATTATTATCAAAAGTTGCAATGCCACCAATAAAACCAAAAGCTCCATTAATATCGAAGGTGAACCCAGCAGTACCCAAGAAGGCTCTGATTTTACCTACTAAGGCAACACCAGTCACGACGCCAAAAGCATCAAGTGCCCCCGATGTCACCAGCAAGTTATTGATAAAAGCAAAGACAAATGCAGCTTCTATTGTGGAAACGGCTAAAGAGCCTGAAAAGCTTCCATCGCGTAATGATAGCATTGTATCTAACAAGTCAGCAGGATTAGAAGGCAAGTCGCATCTTGAGATACCAGAAGGGGAACACCAAGGACTGCTGAGTATGAGCATATCACACCACAGCTCGCCTCAGTTAAAACATAGGCAAGGGAACCTGAGCATTGATAGCGTCAACATGGCAGACGCTAGATTAAATCACGGACAAACAATGCGTGGCAACCAAGCTATCGGACCCAGAGATGAATCGGCAATGAGCATTGATACTAATGAGCACCAGATGACAAATTCTATATACAGTGCATACTCCAATGTAAAGACTGCTGAAGCCAAGGACATTGACTGTGTTGGCGCCGTGGGAGCTACACCTTGGTTGGAAATTGAGCGTCGTATTAATGAAATAAGAGCTTTGGCAGTGTCAAATGCACCCCAACAGTCACCACGTAGGCCAATGAAGAAGAAAGATAGTAACAGCATATATAGTAAGTACAACACCCACTATGAAAGAACCAATGACTGGAAGAAGGAGGTTACACAACCATTAACTTATAGCAAGGTGCAGAAACTGAAATCAAGTAGCACCGCGGAGCCTATGTCACATGAAAGAGATAGGTGGAACTTTGTAGATGGGTTCCTTAAGCCACGCCGGAAGCCATTTGCCAGCATGTCGGAACTATCGAGGCACTTCTCTAATATCAATAGAAGTGACCAGAGCGAGCTCATAAAGCTACTATTGGCTTGCAGGTCACTCGAAAAGGTTATTGAGGAGCAGCACGGTGTATTGGATATGCTGGACCACGACATTCGTGAGGCTAGAGAGTTGTTGAGGTTACCCGAGCACCTAAGAGGAATGTCGTCTAAAACATTAATGGGCAAGCCGCCACAACAGGAGTCGTTCTATCCCACCAGTGATATACCACTCTTCATAAAGGGGCGTGTTTCGTTGATACCTGGACCAAATGATATCCAGCTATCTGTTGTTAACAACGGGTAATATCACCCGTTGTTTGATGGAACTTAAATTAATAATGTAGTATTTATAGCCCGACCTGGCACTAAATAATGGCATAGATTTATTAGCTATTGCATAGCGATAGTAAATCATATACAGGTTATCACCTTGATACATAGTATCTAAAAAGCAACCACTATAAAACATAGTAAATTAAAATCATTCAGTCGGTTTCTCTTCCGTGGTGTTGCTTACGATGGGCGATTCCATAAGGACGATGCTAGGAGCGTCAAGGTTCAACACAAGCGTGTTGGTAGCCTCATCAAACTCAGCATCACGGATGAGATCCTGAACTGCAGCCGGCGATACCTCACCGTAACCGGTGTCCAGGGTAAAGTTATTCGAACCCTGCTTGTCAAAGTTGGGTTGTCCCGGCTTAGTAGCAGGGTATTTTGCGATTTCCTTGCCGTCACCGGCAATGACTTTCACGTTGACGTCGCTAGCATTCTGGTCCATTATCTTCTCGCCATGCTTTATCCTGACGTTCTTGCCGACGACGTCAGCAACCTTCATCTGCTTGCTCAGAATCCAGTATTTGCCATTGAATACAGGGACATCACTGTTACCAATGATGTTGTGAAGTGCAAAGTCAGCAATCCAACCTTGCTCATAACCACACCAGATGAATTTACCAATGTTGTAACCCATCTCACGCAATGTAGATGCCGTTGTAAGCAGATGAGCACGTACGACAAAGTCAGCAGCTTCCAGACCAAACGCTAATTCATCTAATTTCTTATCTTTGTCCATATAATAGATACGCTTAGTTACCTTGTTCTGCTTCTCTAACATGACAGCATTGACACCCAACGGTTTCAGGGCAACAACCTCAGCGATAAATTCCTTGTTGTGGTACACGACACGACCGTCACCAGGATTAACAGTGACACTCTCAGGCATAGGAATCTTCTCGGGAGGTGGGTAACCACCATAGAAGAATATACCGTCAAACTGGCGAGTGCCAACAAGAATGGCACCAGCTATGGATTCCAGTGGTGCAGAGGAACTTGAACTCTTGCGATTAGCTATTGGCAAGTCACTAGCATAGCTAGCACCCAATACCTTGATCTCTTGTATAATCTTACGACGGATGGTCATCTTGGATGCAGCATATTTAACCATGCGTTCACGGTATCTATCGCGAGTGGCCTCAGGAGCATCTTCCATAAACGGGCATACCAAGGTGGGACCCATCTCCCTATGATCAGGCTGCCTAATGGTAAGCGACCTGGAATACTTAAACAAATCATTAATAGAAGCTGATAGGGCATTCATATCCTTAGTTTGCAACATGGCCTTGTTTATCTGAGCAACAAGAGTTGCCTGCTCCTGGTAACAGTGGTAACGATGAGCCAACTCGGAGAACATAATCGCAGAATCATAAGAATCAGCCTTGGCCTTCTTACCTTTCTTAACGACCACGTTCTTACGCACAGGCATGGCAATACACCTACGAGCAAGATCTGAACCGACACGAATAATATCGAGTGGGTCCTCGAACGTAGCGTCCATCATCTGCATAACCTTAAGGACGTGGTACTTGGTAGTTGGAATTGCTACATTCTTACACTTGACAGTGCCCTTGACATTGCGTGGGACACAACCTAAATGAAGAACTGGTGCAGCTGCAGCACAATGCTGCACAACAATCTCAGTAGCAGTCATAGCAAGATCGTACTTGTTAGACATGTAGTTAAGGAAGAATATCCTACGCGAAGTGTCGATGGTGGGATCGGAAAGATCCAACTTAGCCGATGAGCCACGAGCCCACATACCGAGGAACATTGATATGGCCTGGATAATTGGCATGGGAATAGCAGGCTTGTTCAAGAACATGAGCTTGAAGTCCTGGACCAAGTTGCTTATAATCGCCCTGCCAATGACGTAACGGGATTTGTTGTAAACCACTTGAGGCTCGAGGTAGGATTGCAATTCGGTAATGTTGCTAGGACCAAGACGACTTTTGAGACCCAAGGTCAAAATGCCAGTGAGGAAGTTCTTCAGACGTTTGTATTTGCCACGACGGTAACCGTCAACAGCATCCTCAATAAAGAAGCATATCTGCAACACCAGGGAAGTAAATGGTAAAAACTGCTTGGGCATACCTTCAATGTGCTTACCAACACTGGTGTTGAGGTACCTGAATATGGCACCTAAAGTCTTTGAAGAAGTACGTTTCCTTGATGATTGGTACTCGAAAGAATGGATTGCCGAGTGGAATGATTGCAATTGTACCCAGGTGTTGAAAGCCTGGTAGTACAAGTTGTTGGCATCACTGGAACTGCGCAAGTTAACAAGGTCAACTGCAACCTCAATCATCTGCAACAAGCCGTCGTCAAGTGACGCAACTACCTTCCTGGGAGTCTTGAATGCATTGTACGGCGATATGTTGCGACCCTCAAGCTTGTTGTCAACTATCCTACCGGGAACACGGTATCCACTCATGAACCTGTTAAAACTGTTACCAGCATGGTCAATGACATTGCCCAGTCTATGGAAGTTTGGCCTCTTGGAAACGTTAGTAAGAAACTCGGGAGCTTGCATGTTGCCAATCGCACGTGGTATCTGTTTAACACGACCAGGAATCTTATTTACATAGCCCATTAGGTGAGGTAGTTCCAATAGTGATTCATTGGCATTGGGGTCGACGTACTCTGATTTCAGATGGATGTTCACCTTACGGTTAGAGGGGCGGTATTTCATGTCGTTAGTGGTCCTGAACATAATCTCAACCAGTAGTTTCTGGATGCTGGTGTCTATACGGAGCAAGTCGTCACGAAGGTATAACGATACCCAACGCAATATCTCACGCTGCTTGTTGTGAACAAATGACTTCAAGGGGTCGCCACTGCGGAAGTTGGTAACAATGCCCTTGGCACAGCTCATGTCACACATGCCCATGTAACCGTAGAACTTCCTCTTACCCAAGAAGGTAGTTGGCTCAGTGACACCGTCCATGATCTTGCTCAATACTGCAGCTAGGGAATATAGGTTCAGCTGGACATCAGTGGAAGTAGGTAGAATAGTACCATTCTCAGCCATTACCATGAACCTGCCAATCAGTTGTGGCATTGCCTGTGCCAGGATGTCAGCACGCAAGTACTCACTACGGCTATAGAAGTTCTCAAAGCGTTGGATGAGCCAGCTGCTACCAAGGGTGGGGGTTACATCGGTATAGAATGGAGCCACGTACAGACCACTAGCCTGGTCAAACATGTTAAGCATCTGCCTAGCTACCTGGTTACCCCTAATGATCTTCTGGCATTGGTAGTCATTAAAGTAGCCATCCAAGATGTTGTAAACACGTTCCTTTTCGGGAGTCATCTTTTGTGGTTTCTTTACCTTGTGGGCGTATAAATCGGGTTTGCCAGTGTCCTTACGGATGTTGTCCAGGAGAGTAGCCTTTTCCTTAGGTGAAGCGCGAACGTACCAGTTGCGATCATAAAATGATATGATGTTCTGCGCACTCTTTCTGACGTGGTTCAGCGCAATCGAGGCCTTCAGGGGTTCCACCAACCTACTGAATACCAGGGGGTGTTCAGACTTCAATTCAGCAAGACTGCCATTAGACAGTAGGGCAATCACATCTGCAGTCTCACGACTCACACGTAGACGCAAGTCGTGTTCAATCTGGACGGATTCCTTGTAACGCCTACGTACCTCAGCCTCCTTATCAATGATGGTTTGGAGCACACCAGCCATCATACGGGGAGTTTCGGATATGGGAGTCAGCAGCCTGGCACCCTTCTTGTAACTGTAGGAAGTACCAGTGGGAAGCGCCTTCTGCATAGCCTCAACAGCACGCTCCTTGTTAAGCCAGTCCTGGTCAACACTCATAGTCATCTTAGACATACCGTCCTTGCCACCCTCAATAACGTCATTCAGGTTCATAGCAGTGGCATCACCCTCCTTCTGCATGTCCTTCTCATCGTAGCCAGCGCTTGTAATCTCACCGGCATCGGGACTTGGTTCATCCGTCTTAACGACAGTAGCGGAAGTAGTGCCGCCAGAGACAGTAATGGCCTCATCAGAATTTGCATTGTCGGTAATGCTCTCACCCGATGGGCTTTCATCAACCGTGACTTTCACCGACGATGTAGGTAACTCCTCCATCTCAATCTTCTGCTCTTCCTTGGGTTGTGCGTTTTCGCCCGCTGGTACAGCATTAGCCTCCGGTTCGCCATTGTCAAATTTGGGTTGCACGTCAGGTACGGGTTTCGGAACATCGGGAGCAGCCACCGGCACAGCCGGTGTGATGATGTCTTCTGAAGCATTGGCACCATCAATGGTTGGGAAGTTGCTATCCGGCATTACAGCATCGGTTTTAGTAGGCTGTGGCTTTTCGGGGTTGCCCTGTACATGGGCCACTGGAGATGGTGGGCTGACGCTGGTCTTCTCCTTTATAGTGTCATGAATCTTGTGTAAAGGCTGGGCAGCAGTGGTCACAGCAGAAGCTACCTTGTTCTTTAGGTCCTGAACATTCGCATTGTGCATGATGTTGCTAATGGGTTTACCAATCTTCTCAGAAAGCATATCGGTCAACTGACCACCCTTCTGAGTAGCATCGCCAGCCATGCTTAATACACTATCAGCTACTTTTTTAGCCGCAGGAAGTATCGATCCTGTCAAAGGGATGCTGTCGCGAGTACCTAACTGCAGCAAGTTGACCACCGGTAAGGGAGTGTCCATCCCAAATGGATTTTGCAACAGGCTCACATCAGATGCCACGCAAAGCGAAATGGCAGAATATAGGATCCAAAACAGCGCCATTTTGTATCTATGTACTGCAAACAAGTTACAGAGTCTATTCCAGAGCCTACCTTAAAGATGTGCGCGAAATTAACAACATAATAGGCACATACAATGTGCCTTAGTCCGTAAGCTACAAGCTCAAACGGAATGCGTGATTAAGGTACCACTCTTAATGGCACATAAATAGTATTTCAACACTGAACACAGTTCAGTTATGTGATTAGACAGGAAGATGCTGTCTCCCGAAGCATCTGCTGCCTGTAGCAGCGAATGCAGGAATGACACACAGTCGGATACCCGTGTTGTAGAACAACGAGTATAGAACGACCTAATAACTTCTGAATACCGCTTTTGCGGCCGATTTATCATGTAAACGAAACTATTGGGACAATGTGTAGAGTTTTCAGTAGTATTATCGGATGCACTTATGTGCAGGTTGATCGGTAGACACGGAGAATAACTATATAAAGAGTCAGTTGGTCCTATATCATTAACAATCTCATGGTAATGTCATTTACAGCTCTTTCACTTCACACATCATATGGTTAGCATATGGAAATGTGTTGCCACTTTTACCTACACACTAGGTTTACATAATTTTGTCTACCTGTTTCGATATTGAGGACGTATATTACCCTAGGTATTCTATAGAATATAGAAACATCGGTCTCATGATGTGTTAAGCCGGGAAGTTGAATTAAACATCTATGTGACATACACACTTGAAGGCGTAATATGATATAGAATGAAGTGTATTCGTTCAATTCAAAGGATATTATGTTATAGAGTTGATAGAATAATCTATACGGAAGTAATTGCGATTATATCACATTTTACATAGTGATTGCTATAGTAGTGTCTTTCCGGTAGCAATAGTTTCTTGGCACCATGTCATAGATACTTGAATGAAATACATAATCAAATGTCTATGTTATGTAGAGGTACATTGCCATCTAGAATAGCTGTTTTACCGAGGTATTCTGTTACGAATTCCTGCATTCCATATCGCATATCGCAAAATGGTCACTGTTTCCAGCATTGCTTTCTACTGCGCTTAAGCACAGGATCATGGATAAGGAGGACTTTTTCAACACAAAATGAATCACATGGAAACTTTTTTACAGTTCGGGATTCCGTAGATTTCAGGTATCTAGGAATTGAGCCAGAATTGCTAAAACAATGGGAACTTTTTGATATCCAGTATATGAAGCCGTTTCAGTATATTATGGCCAGATGTATACTGGATACGCTCGGTTCAACTCAACAGGATGTATCTAAGCTGGATACCAAAAAATACATCTTCTACAATGAACCGAATTCAGGAAGAACTACTGGGTATCTATTACCACTGTTGCACCTGTTAAAACAAAAGAATAATAATATCGACACTGTTTTGATCATTACGAAAAGTGGACAGGAAAGCCGATCTTTATGTGCTACGATCACAGCATTGGATCCGAGTGCCAGGTGCTTGATAATTGATTCATATATTGAACCTGAAGATAGTAACCCTAAGTATACTGATTGTAGCATCAATACTATATCTGGGAATGCTGACCGAGAAACAGAAGCACTATCTGCTTCTATAAGCAGCTTTAATGCACTAAAGGAAATAACTAGTGACTCGGGGAGACACAACATCTTAATAGCTTCAATAGAGCGAATGGAAGCTGTACTACAGGATACGAGAGTTTCTAAACATCGATTAGCACGGATTGGATGCGTTGTATTCGACGACCTTTGCAGTTACCTTGATAAGGGGGCTGTGGTATCGAATGTATACCGTAGCATACGTGCTGCACAGGTATTCAGTAATCAGTGCAGTGGAATTCATAAGAAATCTCCTGTCAGCACTACCAAGACCCAAGTTAATGCAAATTTACATACCGACATCCATGTCATGTGCATTGTTGGCAGTGTTGGCGATGGCTTTTGCAAATTCGCAACAGAGTACCTAGGAGGATATTGGTTGTATGATCTGAAAAATGGTAAGTGTGATGTCGTGATCTATATGAGCCTTAGGAACTAAACAACGCATCGTTGGCGATGGACGTACTGACGCGGTCCGCCTGGAAGTTGATCTTGAATCAACACCAGAAATCGTTAACCTTTCTTCCGGAACTGGACGCACTCATCAAATACCCATAGAACATTCAATTTGTAAAGTACCAAGCACCAAGAACAAACGTGATAGACAGTATATACTGGAGTGCTTGGTGTACAATTACTTAAACCTGCCTACATTCCACGTACATCATATACTACCGCCTATGTTAAAAAAACCGAGAACGCCATACCAATGTATCGTTTTCGTAGCTAACAGAGCGCAACAACGGCAGTTGTCAATGTTACAGGCATTTAGAGATATATCTGTTAGGCTGGGTTCTGACGTCACAGCTGAAGAAAGAGCAAGAAACCTCAACGCCTTCAGGGAGGGAACTAAACCCGTCATGATAGCAAGTGATGCGTCTATCGCCGGATGTATATTCGATAACGTCAGATACGTTATCAATTATAACCCACCGAAATCAATAGAGATATACCGTAACAGAGCTGGCATTGCTGGAAAAAACACGGGGTCAGTATGTATCACCTTATATAATAAACTGGAGTACAACGAGTTCAGTAAAATCTTGAAAGCGCTAAAGAAACGCGTATCCATACATACGGCGCCATCACAGGACTACATGTACCGGTATAACGCTAAATGGCTAGAAAGATTCGCCAATGAACTTAGCGCAATGCAACCGGGGTTCATATTGCCGTTTGAAGAAAAGGCAAAGGAATTATTGCAAACCCATGATATCAACGACTTGTTCAGCAAAACTGCAGCTATTCTACTAGGCATAAGCACTGGAGAACCCATATCGCAAACGTCAATACTGTCAGAACGGCGTGGATTCACTGCTGTCACGGTTTTTGATGGCAGTGCTAATGCTAGGTTAACCATTGATGATATAAAATCATTGGTTGCTAGGCAACTACCTGATATAAACATGTCGAGTCTCTTTGGAAGGTATGCCAGAACGGAATCTGGGTACATTGTTGACATCAATTCACAGTATCTGGAGGTACTACTGAAGGCGGTATCCAACGAACCGAATATATGCTTTGAAATTGCACGGGAACTACCACAACTAATAATGGGAGAAGAAGCTAAGTTAAACCGTGCGAAGGGACATATGTCAAAGCTACCGTGGCGTTATTATAAAATACGAAGACTACAAATGCAAAAGCGTATGTTGTAACGCGTTCCATGGAGTCACCAACGGATCAACTGTGTCGTTGTGCTCACTATCCAGCACAAGCCTTCCAAAGCACTGGTAGTTATCACACTAACAAGAATAGATTCTATAATAGAACTAACAAAAATAAAGTGTAGTACCAATGTAATCATGTGTGGAGTCCTTCATATATATCAGGTTAACATCTAGGAGAAAATCCCTGAAAAGCACAATACTAACAGTGGAAATATAACTAATATATACATGTGTTAACTGTGTATGGTTGTTAGTATCTTATTTCCATATTAAGTATACTAACACTTTCTAAAGGAAAAGGCGGGATTTTCTACATAGCCGTGTGTAGGGACACATAATACACTAGATACCCTGTATTTAATATATAAACGTAAGGATGTCATATGGAGTAGGTACTTGCATCCTGCCTATGGTAAGGCGTGTTATTATGGGTACCGCAATTGTAGGCAGCTCGTTCATCGTCTACGATATCGGTGTTAAGCCTACAGTAAAGTCAGTAATGCTGAAGTTGGGTTTCCTGGTAGGTATATTTACCATACGATAACGCCGCGCAGGAGTCTAAGGTTAAGAAGGCTGCTTGAGGCATTGAATTGCTCGAATATGGACCATAGCCTCACCAGGTTACGCCATGTGGGCGCTGTAATATCGCGTAATAGACTTGTTTCCAGGCATACCAGCGGTTTGAATCACTATATTCTGTTCCATGGGATCATACACCGTGATCCAGCTTCAATACGTCCTATTGAACGTGGGTTCGCTAGTAGTCATGCTACCGATTGCTCCCTTAAGGTGGCACTGGACAACATTCAAAAGAACTACGAGAGTTACTTGGGTACACCATTACCGGTACAGAAAAAACAACTAAAACAGTCATGGAAATCACTGCTGCCATATCTAGACCAATGTGATGAAAGCGAGATGGTAAAAGTTTTGCGCGGGTTAATTACGGTATCAAAACGTATCAGATCGCCATTGGTACATCAGTCTGTAGTCTTAAAACTCATTAAGAACTTGTCTACTGACCGCGATGTTACACAAGTAGTAAACCCAGGGAGTGAAGTAGATCATTGCGTTAGTGATGAAGCCAAGGTTGCCCTTGTCCTAAGCAGCTTTAGGTTATGCGATGTTAAACATAGCACAAGGGATATTATAGATGACCTAGTATCACTGGCAAGCTCAACGCTATATAGATGGGACTTTGTCACTCTTGTAGATGTTTGCCGAGATCTGTCGTGGATATACCGATTCTACCATCACGAGCCATGCGCAACCTTGTTAAGAAAGGCCTTGAACCTAGCCTGTGACAGTGCAACGAAGCCTGGGAATGTTGTCAGCAGAAAACAACTGATTACACTCATGAAAGCTATGAGTGCTATTGGCAATGACTCGGTGACAATAACGAACAAGGTTAATCATTTGGTCGCTACACTTCTATCGAAGGATGATACAGACATACCAACGGACATAACACAAAGGCTAGAGCTACAATACCGACGCTCTAAGGGCAATGTGCATCTACTATATGTAGCCCTAGTAAGTGGGTTCCCCGTGAAAACCGGGTTGATACAGTCGTTACTCAACTCTGTGATGCAGTTTTGCTATGATTACTTCACCACAACGTGCAAGTTCTGGAAGTCTACTGTCTCTTATATGCCTCAGCATGATTACAATAACATCGATCCCAGGGTGCATAATTTACTCTATGCCAAGTGTCCTAATAAGGTCATACGGCTACCAGGATCACTGGAAAAGGAAAAGCCGCAACAAACTAAGCTTGAAGAGCGATACCAAGTTGTCATTGCTGCATTAAATCGGTTGGAGCATAATAATAAACATGCATTTTGCAGAGGTATCAAGCTGTGCAGTGCCCATTTGCGTATGATGAATGGCGAATTGGATGATCGAACGCGTGCATTCCTTGCAGCGGTTAATGCATATAAACCCGAGGGACTTATACTACAGCAATATCCAGAGCTGTTCGCTGCACTAAGGCAACTTGGATATAAACCGGTGCCAATACTGATAGATGGGCTGTTCCAGGTAAACTGTATTGACCACGAAGGTAGAATGTACTGCCAAATGTACAACCATAAGCAGGCTAGATATACGAAACGTGGTATTACGTATAACGCCCAGGTGGCACTGGAGCTAAGTTACCTAGAAGCTGCTGGTTGGCGAGGTGCTGTAATACTGTATACTGAATGGCAACGCCTAGACGACCAATCACGCCTCAAACTACTTAAAGAACGATTAAACATTTAAGTAACCTAGTTCTTCATAGTTTTGCGTTGTTGGAATGACTCGTAGAAATTTATCTGTTTTTGCGTAACTGATGGAGATACCTTCAGTAAAGCTGA
The DNA here is from genome assembly GCF_000165395.2 of Babesia bovis T2Bo. Classification (NCBI taxonomy): domain Eukaryota; phylum Apicomplexa; class Aconoidasida; order Piroplasmida; family Babesiidae; genus Babesia; species Babesia bovis. Next base: position 1,654,322 of record NW_026261571.1, read on the forward strand.
CGCGAGATCCTCAGCTGATATGCAGGCGCCAGGAGGTGCGTCAACTGACCTGACATATGTGTCCAGGCCATGTTCCTTTATATACTGTATCCTTAGTTTCTCAACCGCTGATATACCGGCCTCACGAACCAAACATGCCAGATCTGCACCACTGTAACCCTCAGTTTGTACTGCGATCTTCTGGAAGTCGACGTCGTCACCAATGGGTATACCCTTGGTGACCTTCTGTAATATGTCAACGCGGCCTTCCATATCCGGTAAGGGTACATACATTTGGCGCTCAAGGCGCCCTGGTCTCAACATGGCTGGGTCTATAATGTCCGGCCTGTTAGTAGCAGCAAGCACGTAGACGTCGGCACGGTTATGGATGCCATCCATCTCCGTTAGAAGCTGGTTTACAACACGCTCTGTTGTATGGTTAGCCTCGTTGTTACGCACGGGACATAGGGAATCGATTTCGTCAAAAAAGACTACACAAGGCGCACTCACAGCAGCTCGTTGGAATACTAGACGTACAGCACGTTCACTCTCACCGACATACTTATTCAGCAACTCGGGACCTGTATATCTAGTATCGCATAGCGTTAAACGTACCTTTAACCGATATGAAATTAGCCTTGCTGCCATTGGCAACTGCCTTGGCCAATAATGTTTTACCACAACCCGGAGGACCGTATAGTAATATACCAGCGGGCACTGTTAAACCAAAGGTACTGTACAAGCGCTTGAATAATATAGGAAATACTATGTGCTCCTCCATCTCCTTGCGTAAGTTAGATAGTGCCCCAACGTTATCCCAAGTGACATTGGGAATTGTCGCGAATCCCTCACGTTTAGCACTAGGTTGAACCCTAGATACACCAGATATAAAATCACTCTGCGATATACACGCCTCAGCATGTACAAATGATTGGTTTGTTATCTGTAAATGACTAAAAGTATACTCAAAAACATACCATATCACCATGATTGGCGAATAAACGACTTATGGCGCAGGCAGCTGCCTCTCGGGTTACAGCCTGCAAATCAGCTCCAACAAAACCTGGAGTCATCTCCGCAATTTGTTCAAAATCTACATCAGTACCAAGTCGCATCCCGCGAGATACAGCCTAGGGAACATGATGTCCTTACGGAGATACACCAACCTTTAATATACTAAACCTAGCGTCAGTGTTTGGAATGCCCATGGATATCTCTCTGTCAAATCGACCGTTGCGTCGAATCATGGAGTCCAAACATTCAGGGCGATTCGTAGCACCAATGACTATAAACAGTTAACTACGGTTGACCGCACCTACCTATAACAAAGTGGTCTGCCAAAGAGTCCATGCAGATGCCCAATTGAGCAACAATACGCTTCTCAAATCCACGCGAACTGTTTTCACGATGCGGAGTGACAGCGTCAATTTCATCAAGGAATATTATACTCGGAGCGCAGCGCTTGGCCTCGTCGAAAAGACCTCGAAGTCGACTTTCTGATTCACCAGACATACCAGTGACCAGCTCAGTGGCCGCCACCCTGAAAAATGCACAATTCGCCTCGCCTAGAGTATATGTGAAGTTGGAATTTAAAAAAGTATCACACAAAGCAGACACATTGCGTAGCTGAGGAATACAACTGATCACGGATACACAGTGACCATACACCTACCAGCAATAGCCTCAGCCAACCTGGATTTACCAGAACCTGGAGGGCCATGAAGAAGTATCCCCTTGGTAGGTTGAACACATAAGTATTTATATATATCAGGGAATTTCAATGGGCGTACAACCAAGTCGATTATATCACCACGAATTGCTTCTATCCCACCAACGTCGTCAAGTCGATATGGAATATCACGTTCTGGAATAAATAAGGTAGCTGTCTCCTCAGGATCGCTGTCCTCCTTCTTTGAACGCTTCCTTATTTTGCGATGTGCGTCTCCCTTATCACGCTCTGATGCATTTGGACAACGCCGTAAATCCGACATTGTAACATTCAAGCTTTGTAGACCCGGCCCCTGGCTATCGATAGAAGGTAGGTAATCACCGTTCAACACAGCTACATCCGCGTTGCTAGTTACAGCGTCATCACTACGTAGTATTTAACAATGAAAGTTAAACTTACTAATGCGATACTTCAGAAAGCACGCCTACAATCGACCTGCGAAGAACACCGCACTTCTGCCTTCTGTAATCGGAATACACATCTTGTAACTGACTAATCAATGTATCAATCTCGACAGTGTTATCACGGTCGCCTAGGAATTACATAAGGAATCATACGCAATTTACATACCATCCAACGCGAATGTTACATCAGTTTGAGAAAAGCATAACGGAGGCCATTGGAGCTGCTGAGCTTCGATCAACGACTTCAAACGAAGTGAAAAAATTTTTTTGGACATTGTTCATACAATTTATACAGAGCATCTAGATGGAATTGGTCCACATTCCATCACACATCTATATTAGGTCACTGATAATAACACTACAGTGGAAAAAATCTATATAAATTAATCTATAGGGTCAGATATGGGATCGTTAACGTCAAAAACCTCCTCCTCTGAACTTTTCATCAGAGAGGACCACGTGTTAGTAAGCTTGCTAGTAGCCTCTGCCCGAGCTTTTTGATCCTGTGACATATATCTCTGCACTCCAGTAACTTACCTCCGTCGTAACTTTGTCCGCATAGGCACTCGCTGCCTCCGATAACGCAAGAAACTTTGCCTTGAGCTCATCGTTAGCAGCGCAATCCGCAAGCCATTTGGATTTAATGCGGATAGACTTTAAATATGCCATAATAGACACACGCGCATGGCGTTTCTTCAGCTTCTTGAGTATAAAAAACATAAGATCCTTGGAAGACCAGTAACTCGTGTGTGACTGCAGAATGCCCAAAGGGCTCAACAGGTGTTCAGTGATGTCTTCCTGAAGCTGGTAATCATATCGTCGTGGGAGATGACCTGAAGACTGACGGTTCATGTCATGCAATGCACTTGATGATTGCTGAGATAAGCGCTCTTCCTCGAACATTGCTTGGACAGCATCGCTGGCCTCAGCATCCTCAATCCAGGTCTCACCATCGGGTATTATCGATGTTGATTCAAATGCGTCACCAGGGTGATCAGATGGTATTGCAATGGATCCAGGTGATATGACACCATTGGCAATAGCCGCATCAGGTTTTGTGGATGTCTTCTCCCTGAGCTTCTCCTTGAATGTACCCAAAGCATCCAGTCCTGTTGCATATATAGTCCCAAAAAAAACCTACGCTTATCGTGGACAGCTACATTGTTCACAAGAACGCTGTTACTCTTATTGGTTCCCCACCAACTGAATATGCTCCGGCCAATGGACGTTGCAACGTCGCTGATGTTATCAACAATCATTGATTTGGCCTGCTGGACACTACGCTCCCAACCATACCAATTCTTGAAGCCATTGTTCTGCCAAAATGGCAATATTTCAGGCTCGGGAAGGTTAGGTACATCCCTGTATATCAGCCGTTCCCATCGGTATGCAACTGGGTCATAGGGGTGAAATACATTGAAAACTTCTACACCAGCAGGTAATGGCATGCCCGACGTCATGTACTGAGGTGATTGAAAAATAGTAAAACATGATAAAGGACTCCCAACAGCAAACATGTAGTCAATCTTGCTCCTCAACCTAGGACGCTCCTCAAAAGAAAGGTTTGACACCCTTCCAGGGTTACCATGCAAAATCTCGTGTAATATAAGTGAACCCATAGAATAACCAATAATGGCAATTTTTGAATTCACAAACCTGCCAGACGGATGATGGCGTAAACGTGAAATCTCGCCCTCCAACTCATTGACAACACTCTCAAGTATAAAGTCACAGTATCGCGAATTAAGATAGAATCCAATGTCCAATATGTGACTCGTCAATACACGACGAGTGTCCTTGGCAGTAGATATGTAAGTATGGTCAAAAAGCCTATATACAATATATATGCACTAACAAGACCTACATGTTCTGTGCATCTATAATGTAGCGCTTCCAATTAATGAACTGGAGATGCGTCCTTAGAGTATCCTGATAAAACCAATAACGTTTGACGCTCTCCATGGAATAGCGCATCATGCGATAGTCAGAAGACAAAGCACTGTTATTCGTGCCGATGCCATGAAGCACGAATATAATGTAGTCAACATCAGAGCCATGGTCTGGTTTAGTACAAATGTTCAGCTTGTGCAGCAAACATGAGTATTGCTGTTCCTGCTCCTTGGCAACATTGTCTGCTCAGGGAGTCAATAACATAGATGGATACACACATCATGTATCTTGGATCAGTAAAATGCAAATATAAAAACGTACCACTAGAAGCGTGAATCCCCGCTATTTGCAGAGATTCCTTAGTCGACATGTAGAATTCAAGCAAGTGGATGCATGAGCCCGGTGTAAGCGACACGTTGGGTGTCTTGCCGCAGGGAAACTATAACCATACAAATTATAGTTAGAATAAATTTGTCTAATTACTAGTAAACAGCACTAACGATTATTCGTCAACAGCACCTTGAGCCCATCTCAACGAGTGGTAGGTAATCCAGTATCCCCGCTTCCAACAGCGAGCTTGGAGTCTATAATTCAACTGATATTATACAGATGTTTTTTGCTCTATTGTTTTACTTCACTGTATCTACAATGGCCTTCAAACTACCAGCGCTCCCTTACGGCATGAGGGAACTCATCCCTCACATCAGCGAGGAAACCTTGAGCTTCCACTACGGCAAACACCATGCAGGCTACGTCAACAAGCTAAACAGTACGTATTATTACCCATGAATAAACTTTTTTAGGTCTCATCAAGGGCACACCTATGGAATCATGCACTATCGAAGGTTGTTATAGGATTCCATATTATCCATGATGCCACAGAGCTGATACTCGGACAAACCGGTGCCGTATTCAACAACGCAGCACAAATATGGAACCACACCTTCTACTGGAACTCCATGGGACCTAACTGTGGAGGCGAGCCCACCGGTCCAATCCGCAAGAAGATCGAGGAAAAGTTCGGCTCATTCAGCGCATTCAAGACCGATTTCTCTAACCTTCTCGCAGGACATTTTGGATCCGGTTGGGGATGGCTGGTACTAAAGGATGATGGCACAGCTGATATTGTCCAAACCCATGATGCAGGATCACCATTAAAGGAGAATCTAGGACGCCCACTACTATGCTGTGATGTCTGGGAGCATGCTTACTACATTGACTACAAGAATGACCGTTTGAGCTACATTAACAGTAGGTTGTATCAATCCTATATATATTCCACAGGCTGGTGGAATCTTGTCAACTGGGACTTTGCCAATAAGAACCTCGAAGCTCCCTTCAAGTGGTCTTAAAAACTAAATTTTTATAATTCCTTATTTACTGCCGAAAACTAGAGCTTTTGGAAAATGTGTCCTTGCGGTCTTCTATACCCCGCCTTCTTCAAGGTCACTAGAACTGAAATCAATATATCACACATCATCATTACATGTCCTGGTGTATCCATATATCAATGTATATTGCTTCATTCAGTGCCAAAGAGCATTTTTTACATGAAGTTAATCGGTTATATATCGTACCAATGCTACGTACTCGAAATGCATCTGTAACAGCGCTACATACACCAGTATCGCAATGTGTAAGCAGACGTGGGTCCCAGGGTTACATGTATTCCACTTCATCTAATGCACAATGGCCTTTTGAAGATAGCTCTGATATTCCGGAAGAAACTACAAGGGATACAACAACACATATAAAGCGTAGGAGGCACTCAAAGTTGAGTAATAAGGCATTGAAGCTTATAAGGTCCATTGAAAGATTGTATCGCCCAAAGACTGCTGTAACCCAGTTCAGCAATATAGATAATGATGGCATATCTACTGATTCACTATTGCTACCACGGGATAAACGTGACGTATCTCTAGATACTATTCCGTCTAGCGATACAAGTGAATACGGGCCGACTAAGGCATTAGTGCGTAGTATATATAGGTCCGCAACGGGGAATGTGTTCAACGACGCACTTTGGAAGCGTTACGTCCACAAGATATCAGCAATCCACTCAACACTTAAACCAGCGGATCTGTGTATTGTGCTTTACTCCTTTGCTAAAGTCAAGTAGGTTCTGTAGAGTATGTGCCATAGATTCAGATACCTAGATAACGAGTTGCTCAAGCTGCTGACGCCCTTAATCGTCCGGAATATATCCAATCTCTCATGTGGAGGTAATGACTAAGTGTGATTGTCAGAAATCCATAGGCGCAGCTTTGATACTTAACGCCCTTAAACGATTGGAGGTGCCGAATCATGATATCATCGAATTGGCTACCAATGAATTATGCCTTAAGATGGACCATGCCAATCTACAGGATATCGCACTTACAGCAAACGCATTGGCATACTTCCAGGTGCAGCACCATAGATTTTGGAATATGCTCACCAGATCGGTGTCATTGCGACACCACCAAATGACACCATTGCAAGCATCACTTATCTTGGCTAGCCTGGCAAAGATGGATATGAGAAACCCCCTGATGCTAAGGTTGCTGAAGGATAAATTAAGAGCCGCAGTTGAACGCGGCGATCTATCGCAGGAACTACTTACATTATGCTTCCATTCTCTGGCGAAACTCGACTTCTCCGCAAACAATTTCTACAACGCCTGCACGGAGCAGTTTACGCAAATGCTAGATATGGTAAATACATATTCACATTTTCATAATGTCCAGCAACCTGAAGCTGTAGATACCCAATCCTTGGTACTGTACCTCTACACTGCAGTCTGTATCCTGGATGTACCACAAACGGTATGTTGTTGATGTTGTTCTGACACTCTCTAGGCCATTGTGAAGTGTCTGGAAGTCTTGGCACAACGAAAGGATGTCTTGAGCAATTATAAAGCTGGGAAGATGAAGTTTGTAATTGACTTCTTGGAGAATAAATATCCTGGTAGGTCAGATATCTAAGGTTTATAATATGTAGCTATACTGGAAGTACTAAATAAGGAAACTTTGGACCTACTGGATAAGATCAAGGAATATAAATTGTACAAGGTAATGTAGGCAAAAGTCCCTGAGATCCCTACAGGCCAAGAAGACGTTATCCAGGTGGTCACTGGAAGTCTCACGCTGCCTCAAAAAGCATAATATACGGCATCGCACTAATGTCCAATTGGGCCATCTATACGCTGATATACTAATACCAGACCTCAGTGTTATAGTTAAATGTGCTGGTATGTTTTTGCTGACTCGAGTCATTTATGGGCAGGGCCGTTTAGCTACTACGTCAAGTCACAAAAACTAACGACATTCGCACAAATCGAACATAAAGCATTGACAATGAAGGTATGATTTTAGTTACACTTTTAACTTTATAAAGGGATACAAAGTATGCATACTGCCATATTATGAATGGAACGCCCTAAAGACAGACGATCAAAAATTGGAATATCTCAAGAAGTTCGGTGAAACATGGGCATCTGTGCACTTTGGGAATGGAACTGAGCAATTGGATATGGCATAGATAAGTCCAGATGGTAGAACATAGCAATATGACGACAATTGACAACATAAACTACGTCAATGATACTGCTAGCTTACTAAGTGGTACATTAGTAATATAGCCCATACCACGATGTGATATGACTATATATACAACCCAGCTGCTATGGCATCGTGATAACAGTGTGTAGACAAAAGAGAGAATAGGTTAACACATTATAAGAACATGTAGTTAACATTCATTTTACACCTCAAAAATGACTACTAGGCCACCAAAAGGTCACTTTTTATCAAACTAGTCTATTCACAGCTTTGGGACCTCTCCTGCAAGAAGCGGGTCTTTGAATGGATAAATTCAACCAGAAATAACCGGATAAAATCATCCATATAAACAGTGTGTAAATACATTTTATATTATGGACAAGCCAGGAAATAATACAAGTGACCCTGGAGGTGATAACAGTTCACAGTAGGTAGAAGAACACTTTTTAGTAACTGATACAGATATCTGACTTCAAATATATTGAAGTACGACTCTAAATATGAACAGGAAATCCGCAGCCACGGCTTACAGCTAAGAGGAGAATGCCTCCCTGACATAAAGGATATTAATATGTCCTATCGAGATGCTTGGCTTGTCGGGAAGCAAGGTATAATCAATATAAAAGTTTCATCAGTGTTAGGTTGCTTGGCAGTAAGAAGAAACCTATGGGATCCACACCTGTTTTCCGGTATATGGTATTTTGTATGTGATGGAACAGATCCAGTAAACTTTTTGGTGCTGCATCCTCACAATGCCGGGGATAGGTGGCAGAAAAGGTCGATCAGGTATGTCATAAGGTACAGTGATTCCATATATACAGCATGTGGGAGCTTATAGATGGCTTCTGGGTGGCCAACAAATATCGCATATTATATCAACCCAAAGATAATGACGGAAGTGCATTGTCATACGCAACAAGGACAATGGTAATAGAAGGATTTACACGCAATTTTTATGAAGCTATGATCAAGTGCATACAGTAGGTTACACATAATAGCATATATTGCCTCCAGTGAGGGACAGGTCAGACTACAAATGATGTACCATGAACTGAGAGACCTGCGTAAACAGTTTACATGTAGCGATGCATCTAGATGTACGCCAGCTGATTCAAGGACTAAACGCAGCAGCCTGGGATACACGCGTAACAAAGATTTAACCTCTATATTGAAAAACAAAGCCAATGATCAAACGGATACCCAAGAGAAGCAGTGATTCCTACTGTGGCAGGTTGGGGCATACGATTTAGGCACTTCAGACCTTATAGTGCTAAATATCAACTCATATACCCATAAGGCTTGAGATATAGTGTTAAAGTAACTAATCTATATGCACTTTTTTGGTAATATTATTCGAAGAAGTGCCACGTATATAGCGATTGAATGTTTAAAATTGTAAAAATATTAGCAAAATTATCAGCAAAAGGCAAATTTATGTAAAGCCATCTGAGATTTAGGATTAGCATACTAAACAAACTTACGCTTATTCAAATGAGCCAAATATGCATCACGCAATAAGTCGCGAGTCTTGCAACTCTCTGGCGGCTCGTAGAGCTCCTTAGGAGGAGCCTTCATACGCTTAAGGTAGTAATGTATCTTTTGTGCGTTCATCGACTTCTCGCGACTGCACTTCTTGTCGAAATAAGTGTAGTCAACCTCATACTCAAACTCAAACCTTGCAGAAGAGTTCATTGGGTAGTCACGGTCGAAAACATTACCATCCACATAAAAGATCACACCGTTAAGCCTAGTAGATAACATGCGATTATAACGACCAGTGCGAACAAATTTGAACGCCTCATGTTCACGGTCGAACAATTTAGGCAATATACCGATGGTTATTAAAATGAAAAAAGCCAGCATATGGAACCATGACAAGGGTGTCATGCCCGGTCCACTGGGAGGATCTGTACCAGAACTACGGAATGATGAATATATAAATAGTAACTAACCTGGCAGAAGAATGCGTGGGTCTATCGGAACTAGAAGTCCTAGAAGATGGTCTGTCATCGCTATGGCAGTTATACCCCGCTCTTCGATTAGGACGGTAGTTGGGATTGCTGTGTTGGTTAAATACATTACGGAAAAAATCTTCTGATCTCATGTAAGAAGTAGTGTAATGAGAATGCTGCTGTGGATTATCACTAGCAGAATCTACATGGCGACCACCAGACGAAGTGAGGCTATGAAAAGCTTCAGATATCTTGTTGAAAGCCTCACTAGCATATCTGGCGGAATTCTTGTCAGGATGAAATTTAAGAGCCAACTTCTTGTAGGCCTTTTTAATGTCATCGGTACTGGCATTACGAGATACGCCAAGTACGTCATGGTAATTTTTGCAAGCCAAGATCTTTAAACACTCACGGTTAAGAGCAGCTTCCTGCGCACCACCAACGCCATTGCGAGAATCTGATGTACCTGAAGAACGACCTGCATTACCAGAGCCAGAACTCCCATAACTAAAACGATTACGAGCTTGCAACTTAGCTTTACAGGTGACTAACAAAGTTTTCACCTCATCAGTAGGATACATCGACTTAGCCTTCTCAAGAAACTTTATAGCCTACAAAGCGTAATCATCCATAAATAAAACCGTACCTTAGGAAGGTCATCCTTGTCCATCGCATTTTTTGCAATGTTCAAGCATTTAATCGCCTCATCCTTGTTAGCAAACATTGTAAACCGTCAACAACGTATGAATAAAATCCTACCGCAATAAACATACAAGCAGCATTAATTAGTACAAATAAATACAACCATATACACAATACATTTGCTACATAGGTACAATGACATATATGCCATAAATTAGCATACGAGTCAGAATACAGTACATACCGCACACGTGGACCTAAGGCAAAATTCTAACATGAAGCCCTATACAACCCATATAAACTAAGCGGTTTAAAGGATTCTAACTCCATATGCAAGATAAACATAGAATGCAAACCCCCAACAAATAACGTTTTTTACACAGTTGCACATCCAACGTGTCTAGCGCGATCATTAAATTATTACGCGATATCTAAAGTCAACATATTTAAACAGTTAAAATATATGTTGTCTTAATTAAACATGTTCATTATATGCACGTTTTGTGGCATTGTTATCAGTTTAAGGCAAGCGAATGTGATATACCTCATTACATAAGAAGCATGCGATATGTAGTACAGAATAATTCAATGATAGTCTCCTTCCTGTATATAATATATGTTTAGTGGATGAAATTTGTTATGTCTGTGCTTATCGAAGTAAACAACGAACCTGCCGCTGTACAGATTGGAAGATTGCGTAAGCATGTTTAATAAAATCATGTGTTAATGGCAAGCTATAAGTAAAGCAAAAGGGATAGGACAATTAACTCAAAATCTTGCTTGTATTGTATAGCCTCATATTTGAGCCATAAGGTTGTTGCCTAAATTTTGGTGCAGTAACATCACTTTATTGTCAGTTTCCAAGTATTATATCGCATGGTGAATTCATGGATTACAACTACTGAATGCATAGATTCTTTAATATTGTCCAAACTTTAATTTCGCAGTGACATTCAAAATGCCAGCTGAAAAGCCGAAAAAAGCCGTTGACCTGGCACTAGAAAATAAAAAGCAAAAGATTATATTCCATCCAGATCTGGAATATAACTCATTTGATGTGAGGTAAGTTAAAGTGTATATCTATAATTATTATAGATACGCGGAAGTTGAACCGCCGGCAAAAATATCGGAAGATAGATTAACATATACGGGCTCTACCTTATGGTGCACTGCACTTACAAGAGGATGTGCCACTACAGGAAATTGGTATTTCGAATGTAAAATCGGTGAGCCAATACCAAATTGGCGTAACTTCAAGCTGCGAGGGTGGGATTCAGAGAATAATATAGGAGGGATTGTAGATAAAAACCCACATCTGGAGTCGGTGTTGAAACCTTGTGTTAGAGTGGGATATGGAGCTAGACTAGCGAGATTCGAAAGTCCACTAGGGTCAAACGCTTTCAGTTGTGCTATCGGACAGGTAGGTGTTTTATAGAACAAAACATAACTTATAAGGATAAAGGAAGAATATATCAACATGACTCTATTATATGTCCACCAGAAGATTTGATGGATGACCTGAAACCAGGAGATATAATCGGTTGCGCCCTTAAGCTGGGAACGCCCACAACTAAAGTTCCCGATCCACGAGCAATAGCATACCTGTGGGCATTCGTCAAAAAAGGATTGCTTGCTGAGGTCTCCAACCCCAATGCACTAGAGGAATTAATGGTAATCAACAAGGACTCTGAATTAAGGTTTTCCGTCAACGGTGTGTGGAGAAATACAGTTGTCAAAGATCTGTACTGCGTGGAGTACCATCCAGCAGTCTCAACATTCATGGGCGCTTCATGCACATTAATAGTTGGACCCGAGTTTAACTATGCGCCACCAGACAATACATACAAGCCAGTTAACGAAATGACCAATTCAGAGTATCCATGCAAAGGTGAGCTGCTGAAGTTCTGGATACTGGGAGATACGTCCGTCCTCTCAGAAGGCGCGGTCATCAACAGGGAGTATCATAGAATTTCACCTAAAGAAGCAATGAGCTACGTTGCCAACCATATCGCTAATAACAGTGCAAAGACAAATAACTACACCGCAGAGAACAACAATGTGGTAAATGCAGAAACAAAACCTATTGCTTAACATTATTAGCTCACGTTAGAATAGCTATCTAAGCGGAAATATAACTGCCAATGACAACAGCTTTCCTAACGCCTTGAAAATGAACGATCAATAGATCATCTACGTCTGGCGGGACCCTCATGTGTGTTGGCCCTGCCGCCAGATGCAGAGTCGTCCAAGGCTTTTTTGCCACCTTCCTGCTCCGAAGATTCAATTTCAGGAGTGGGAGCCTTCCATGCCGATGGGCGATTAGGGTCTACGCGATATGCCCAACGCTGGTACAAGTAACAAAAGAAAATAATGTCGTCACGGAAACATGATAAACGATGCATCCAAGGCATCTCAATCAAAAATGATGCCACGTCGTCAACAAACGTATTCAGTGATTTGTATATCAACGCACGCCACGGTAAATGATCTACCGATTTCAACTTGTAGTTAATGTAAATCTGAGGAGTCATCATAATAAAACCAAAAGTATAGACTGAACCTGCAGCCACCGATATAATATAGGAATACCATGATTTGTGCTTGTCATAAAATAGAGAGTAAATGGCATAGCCCAAAACACAAGGTAACATAAGAATGCTCATGTACTTAATAGCAATGTGGTCATACTTCCTAGTGTTTGATTCCACGTAGTTCTGCATGATATAGCATAAGAAACAAATAACATACCTTGGCATTATCCAACTCAATAAAGGGATACTGACGCTTAAAACGAATCCTAATTGCCTTGCTTACCTTCCAAGCAGAAGCAACCAGACCTATAGCAATCTCGAAAATAATCAACCATGAAACATTCTCACTGTCGAAAATGTACAAAGCAACAATGATGTCACAAACAAAACTGATAATAACCGATAATGCCGATAAACCCTCCATAGAGTCGTTGCGATGCCAAAATTGAATGTCGTTCTTCAAAGCGAAGAATGAGAAGACACTGTGAAGTAATATAAAGGCACCAGAGAATATCAACATGTAAATGTTCGTAGTCATCAAGGTACGCTTAAACATCTCAAACTCCTTAGCTGACTGCTGACCTAAAAGACCACCAGTCTCACTGTTCTTCTTGAACTGAGCGCAAATGAGATAATAAGTTGGACTACAAGTTGAAAAGTGTATATTCAACATCAATGGATTCCCAGCCATTTCAGGAGTTACGTGCTTGTAGTGCTCCTCAAGCACCCAAAACTGAGATAAATATAACAAAGGGTCGTAAACCTTATGACTGTCAACACGTTCGTAAACATGATAGTAAGGGTCATGAGGATCCAATATATGCACACTAGTGTCGTAAACCACATTCACATCCAAACGAGGAATCCAATGCTTACGAAGCTCATGACTCTCGGGAATAACCTGAGAACTATCGGAAGATACCAAATTCACACCTTTTTCATGCTTTACTTCACGGAAAGTAATCAAAGGAAGAGACTTCACGATTATATGACCATCGAATCCTTCCCTCAAAACTGACTTGTGAAAAGGTGTTGATCTAGTAGAGTAAGCCTTATGAGGAACTAGAAATACAGTTGCAAATAAATTAACATGCTCATCACTAAAGAAGTGAGATCTAGCAGGTATCTGCAACTCTTCAACTTCAAAGGAACGATTGAACTTGTGTGTATAGACACGGTTCTCCGCAGAATAGACAAGATCAGCATCGGTTCCAAGTGAATTGAAATCAACATAAGACTTCTCACTAACATAAACAAAGACATCCTACAGTGTATAGGTAATAACATTGTCAAACCTACAAATAACTCGTTATTTCTGAAATAGTTCCGGTATGAACCGTCCTTCCTACCAGATAAAGGAGTCACCTGATTACCCTGCTTAGATCTCCAGAAAGAAATCAATATATGCATCACTACAATCTGCATAATGACCTGACAAAGCCATCCTAAATAGAATATATAGGATACATAACGACACTTACCGAAGGTGGAACGGCCACCCTCACGAGGCCTATTGTCCGCCATTATGTCAGTTTATAACATGGATAAATGTTATTAATAAGAGTTATTGACCAGATGTGTGCATCAGCGTTCCATCGAAGCGTATTACATACGTACATCATATGTACCCTCCCTCAGTCAGGCGGGGATAACTGAGTCGGAATTTCATATGTGGTGCCTTATAACAATAACACAATATCATATAGTATTACCATACCATCAACATGTCGCTCAAGGAATCCTCATTTAACTCAGCGCAACGCTTCGTAAGAAGCATTCTACCATACCTAGACAACACCGGTTCGCCTGCACACTCAGTAGTCGAACTGGAGAAATTCCTAAAAGACAATTTCCCAGAAGCAAAGAAATTGAATCGATAGTAAGTTAGAGCATTGAAGTATATTAATTGGCTTACTATAGTGAAAAATGGTCACTGGTAAAGGGAGGCACCTACTATCTATATGATCATAACGCAACAATGATGGCATTTCACGTTGGTATGTGCAGATGTGACTTATACAAGCTGTTCAGGTAAAGGATATAATGTCGAAAATAAAGGAATTGTTATCGCCGCTGGCCATACTGACTCCCCGGCACTCAAGTTAGAATACAAGAGCGAGAACGTAGCCCACGCATTCAACCAGGTGAGGCAAAAAAGTATATATGTGCATTGAAATTAGGTTGTACCACTCACATACACTTCCGGTCTGTGGCATACGTGGCTAGATCGTGATCTAGGCTTAGCCGGAAGAGTCATCGTGCGCAACAACGGTTGGTTACACAGGTCTCGTAAAAAGCAACACAGCCAGGTGTTCTGGAAGAAAGGCTGATCAGAATTGAGAAGCCGATTATCGTAGTCCCCAATCTTTCGGTGCACCTGCAAACGTCGGAAGAACGTCAAGTACTGAAGCTTAATAAGGTATGACCCTAAACCAATGATATATGTTCACTAGGAAAAACACCTTAGAGGTGTAGTAGCCACAGAAGCAGTACATAATCTGCATTCAAATGGATCGCACCCAGTACTAGGGTTCATAGCAAAGTATGTTACGTTTCATAAAAGTATATTCACATTCTAGGGAGTTGGGGGTCAAGGTGGAGGATATTGTTGACATGGATCTCTGTATGTTCGATATTACCAAGTCATCACTATCTGGATTATATGAAGAATTCCTCTCAAGTGCTAGATTGGATAATCTAGCGTCATGCTTCTCCGTACTGGGAGGTTTCGTTGATTTCGTGAAGTCCAATGGTTGGTTGTTACCACTCATCACCTATCTAAAAACAGATTATTCGAACTACATTACTTGCGTTATATTCTACAACTACGAAGAAATGGGTTCGTTAATGGCATCCGGTGCGAATTCGGATATAACCATTGAGTGGATAAAGAAGATTTTCAATTCAATGGACTCTTCATTCGAGGAAAACAAGGATAGAGCTATGGTACTTAACGTAGATATGTCACATGCAGTACACCCAAACCATTCTGAACGGCATTCGGACACGCATCAACCTCACTTCCACGAAGGATTGGTTATGAAACGTAATATAAATGGCAGATACGCCACAGAACTCAGAGCAGCTGCCGTTGTAATTGAAACTGCCAGAGAGGCAGGAATACCAATACAGGATTTCAGGGTCCCAAACGATAGCCCATGCGGATCCACAGTTGGGCCGTTTTTGTCTAGCAGACTCTGCGTACCTGTTGTCGATGTTGGCATACCACAACTTGCCATGCACTCAATAAGAGAAATATGCAGTACCGTAGACATGTGGCACTTGAAGGAAGTAGTACGCGTAAGTGGATCCGTCTGTTGAAACAATCTACCTTAGGCACTTTTTTCAAACAAAAGGCTATTTGAGCATTATCAAAGCTAATTTACACTATGACGATTACCTATATCGTACAACACTTTAATGTATAATATTGTATTAACATCTATCAACTAGGATGTCTTTAGAAGAGGCATTCAATGTAGGAATTTGTAAATATGGAGCTGCCATTATTAATATAACAATGGCATTTCTAGAATGTAGGCATATACTATGGGTAAAAAAACTGATATCATATTGGTGGTAATACAGATTGCATCAAGTGATGTGCTCAACCATAGCCATTACTGCGTGATGTCAAGCGTATAGAAAGCATAGCATGGTTAATATTAAATCTTTTTAAAAATTAATGTACAGTTAACAATAGTCTGATATTTTACATGGCTTAAGTGCCAATATTATTGCTACATTATTAAAATTATAACAAAACCCCTTTTTGAGTTTCGTCAATGATACTACAATTGTAGTGAAGCGTCTATCTTATTTAAGATAGAGTGGAAAGCCTTTTATGATTATATAGTTATCCTAATTGGTCCAAACGACGACCAGCATCTACGATAAACAGTGCAGAGACAGGCTTGTGGTCACTGCTGATTACCTTATCGTGACTGCGGTAAAACATGCACCGCACTGGATTCTTGGGATCAGAGGAGTACTTGCTCCCGTAGAGAATACGATCACACCAAGCGGGAGTGCGCTCCGCATCATAAAAGTTGGTCTCCTTACCAAATTTATAAGTAGGTCTAAATGTTATAGGCTCCTCAATGATACGTTTGAAAAACGATTTGGGAACTTTGCGCTCAAGAATTAATTCATCAGTTTCCAGAAGTTGTCTATAATCTCCATTATAAATGTTTTTGAAGACGTCTGTAGTTTTATAATCCATCATGTCGGAAATACGGAAATTAAAGTCACCTCCCAGGACAAATAGATCTTCCTTTAAGATTGATAGACGTTTGCGAGATGGAAATAATGCGTGAATTACCTCCTTTAACTCAGCAATACGCACACCTTTTTCGACAATCCCAGCGTGCAGATGAACGTCAACAAATGCTAAATTCTGCCCACCCATATTGAAGCGTATCCCAACAGCGCCCTTGTTACCAACGTTACCATTGAAACCAGTCTTCACATAAGTAGTCACCAAGTCACGCACAGTAGGACGCAACTTCTCACTCACAAACACTGTCAAATATAAACCAACCATCGAACAAGATTTCAAATGAACAAAACGAACACCACGACCAAAAGCAAAGTCATTCAAAATGTTTGAAACTAATGCAATAAGCTTTTTCTTACGCATGTTCTTTTTATGACTAGTTAACACATTGGCAGTCGTTAGAGGAACAAACTCCTGAATAAAGAAAACAAAAACGTCAGCCTCAGACTTTATACCAGTAGATATCCATTCGAATATGTTATCTCTATTAGAAAGTGATACACCATTCATGTTCCAAGTGCCACACCATACTACCAATTTGTCCTTTTCTGTATATCCAGGTAAGAATTCAAAACTGTCATTAGTTAGAGACTTGTCAAGTTGCACGTGAGCAAAACCTAGCTTTTCAGAAAGAGATGGTGGAGTTAGAGATGTATCCACCCAAGACCTCGGATTGTCGCTGATGGAAATGTCATGATCCTCCATAACAGTAGCAGAAGAAACCGGAGGCCGTGAAGCTACTTTCGTCTTCCGCATGTGCTTCAAATTCTGAAGGAATGGTACAAGCTGCTCCTCAACAAACACCAAGTCTTGTGCATCTTCACAGCCTATAAGTTCACATATCTGGGCAACCACTGAACGGAAAACATCAGAATCGGGCAACTTCTCATCATAATCCAGCCCAGATGGCATTTCTAATCTGCGACGTTTATCTTCACGAACAATTCCATCAGGATCTTTGCCATATATAACACTGGTAAACAATGAAAAATAGACAACATATCCAATGACTACATGGGTAAAAGTGTTAGACCAGGAATGATAACCAATATTTCTACGAATTAACATCCTGAAAACACTTTATTCAACATATATGATAATAAAAACAAAAACATTACGGAATCAATCAATTTTTATTAAAGGAGCCAATACTGCAAATATTAAAAGGATCATGCTAATCTTCCAAAAGCCGAAAGTTTATAATAACCTTTTTTACGTAAACAATGCTAAAATATAAAAGTTAAACACACGAGATCACTGTGGAATCCTAAATCGTAGATGATACTACGGCACAAAGGAACATCCAGGCCACTGATGAGTCAAAAATTACACCTATATCAATTGCCAAAATAACAAAAGGTTTCAATATAATATGCACCAAGACATGGCGAAATAAGAAGAAGACTCTTCATGTCCTTCATGTTGGTACAAAAGGCGTACACATTCAGGCATAATTTGCCACGCTACTCGGAGACCGGGAAGATACTAAGAAGAGTTGCATTGCCTAAAGAATCAATCAACATATTATAGAAATTAGCATATAGACTAATGTGTAGATGGTGTGTGATGCGTAAGGCAATATTTTCAGCACTACATTTGTTATAATGCCTCATGGATTAGCTGGACAGCAACTTAATAAAGTTGTCCGAAATATGAAAAAATTAATCAATATATAATTAAAACAACATTTAATGTTTTATTAATGATTTATCAGGCCATAGACTATCATATTCCTGTGGAATCTGAAATGGTAACTATGTTCATGACCCAAATGAATGATGTCATCAATACTATATGAAGAATTGATCAGTGTATTTTATTTATTGTTTATTTTATTTCTACAAATCGTGGTACTATATAAAAAAAGTAGGCTGCTGTATTTCTATCAGTAATACCTTTTGTATATTTTACCCTGACAATTCATTCTTAAGATTAGATAATATATTATTGACACTCTAACTGTGGTATTTTTGTCAATACGTTAAAGTTAACCATTTCTAAACAACTATGTTCTATGATTAATCCCTCTTGCCAACTTACTCCAGGGGTATGACGTCATCCTTGATGAGCAGGAACATGCGTGCCATAAGCAGCATAGTGCTGCAATGCTGCGTTAACATCATGGTCTTTGGGCATAGATCCCACAGGGTATAGCAATTGGACCCATTCTCGCTCAGTCCTCGTAAAAAATCACTGCTCACGTAATTAGGCGGATAATCCTGACGCTTGTACATAACACGATATCTTGATATTTTATCTGATTACCCAGTTGTAATAGTATTGTGATATTCCATATTAATTCGAATTAATAAAAAGTCAGAAATATAGCATGGATGTTGCATAAATCGGTTTGCTTTCCCATGTTTATAATTAAAATGTAAATAGAGGTATGCCAATAATAGCTATAGATTACATATGAGATTAATTCAAAGGTCAATCAACGATATTGCAGCCTGCATTTTGACTTGCCGCTTTTTCGCGTACAACTCAAACAATGCTGAAACCGCCTTATGGTCACTAGAAACCATCTTTTCATGGCGACGGTATGATAAACAACGAACACGACTCTCAGAATCTGAACCGTTGTTGCCACCATATAGAATACGATCACACCACGCAGGGGTACGCTTCACTTCGTAGAAATCTGTCCCTTTCTTGAATTTGTATGTAGGCTCAAAGGTAATAGTAGCTTCACGAATGCGGCGTAAATGAGACATAGGGTGCTTTATTTCGCTCAAGAATTCGTCGTCCTCTAACAGAACACTAATATTGCCCCCGTATATCTGCTTAAATACCTCAGTAGTGCCTAAGTCGTCCATTGAAACGATGTGGAAATTGAAATCTCCACCTAATACAAATAGATCATCATCCAGCAATGAATATTCACCATGTTCCTGGAATAAATTGCGAATGACGAAATCAAGTTCAGAAATTCTCACACCCTGAGGAAGCTTGCCAGAATTCAAGTGCACATCAATCAAACTGATGCTCTGCCCACCCATATTGAAGCGTATCCCAACAGCACCCTTGTTACCAACGTTACCATTGAAACCAGTCTTCACATAAGTAGTCACCAAGTCACGCACAGTAGGACGCAACTTCTCACTCACGAACACTGTCAAATATAAACCAACCATCGAACAAGATTTCAAATGAACAAAACGAACACCACGACCAAAAGCAAAGTCATTCAAAATGTTTAACACTTTTCCGTTGAACAAAATTTCTTTGTTTTCCTCAGTGCGTCCACTTAAAACGTTCAAAACAGATAATTCAACAAATTCTTGAAGGCAAAACACAAACATATTGGCACCAGCTTCTAGACCAGGTGTCACCCACTCACCTATGTTGTCCTTTTTAGACAACGATGCGCCATTCATGTTCCAAGTGCCACACCATACTACCAAGTCGTCAGCGTTCTCAGGTGCTGCTGTTGGTGTAACCGATTCAGTCGCTGTAGGAGAGTCGATATCGTCCTTTGGCACAATGTTAAGAAGAATATTTATAGAGGCCTGGCGAGCTTCATCATTAAATACTACGCTACAAGCACGGTTCACCATAGTCTTGGTGTAATGAAATAAAGCACCGTAGGATTGACGTCCCTCACGAATGTGCTGAGTGTAAACGGACTCCGTTCCAGAGTGTAATAAACTCACATTGTCACCGTGGTTACACCACATGTCACGAAATTCACGAAGCGAACCACTAAAATCATGGTCAGTGTGATCGTGGTCAAGCATATTACTGGCACCCGATGGATCAAGCACATTTGCCAGCCATACCCAAGCTACCATGAGCTGCATAGCATTAGTACGATCAAGACAATCAAGGCAATTTACACGAAGGACGCCACTCTGAATACCAGGTATACGCTTCCCAACACATTGCTGGCGCAAAACGGCTTTTCGTGAACGTGACATCATCTCACCATCAAAGTAACCATAGGCTTGCAACATATGTAGCAAATTAGTGTTCACAAACGAAATTAACTCTGGAACAACGGAACTCCATTTAACCTTCACATTGTAGTTATACTTCACCAAATGGATCGGCAAATAATCAAAGGTATGGTTCAAATGGTCAATTGCCTCTAGCAAGAAAATCTCACTTGCCTTGTTGTCAAGCAATGTCAACATGCAAACGTCAACATCCTCACCAAACAGACGCTGAAGATGGCGATAATGGAGAAGAAATGCCTGTTCACTCTCATTAATTGGACGAGTGAAATATGGATGCGCAAAAATATTGCGCTGGCCCCAAAAAACGGGAACGGAACCGCGAATCTGAACAAAACTCTTCCAACTACCTTGATCAACGCGTATGCGAAGCTCGCTCTCTACGAAGTTGCCCACATGACCTTCAACGTCAATACCCCTGGCATTCAAACGAGTGCCAGATCGATATACACAACGACGACCAATCAACATTATTTGCAAGTTCTTTTGATTCCATAACTGCTGCATATAACCTACATAGCCCTGAATTAAAGGAGTCAACCAATGCGATGGGATATCATGTGACATACCCTTGCTCCAATTAAACATCGGATCAGCCATGTCAAACAGTGTTTCAGATGACTTGGTGGACCTAGGACTCGACTCACTTTCCTTGTGGGAAGTAGCATCTACAGTCTCTGGCAAGGTAGCAAAACGCCTAGGACGTAATGGTACATATCCTTGCTCCCATTGGCGTTGCAACGACCTAGTTAAATCAGCAGAACGACTAAAATAATGACCGGTAGTCAACAAGTCACTTATATCCTTAATTACGCCACTGTTCTGATCATTCTCAAAGGATTGAGAACCGGAATCACGAAGAGCCACTGGACTCTTCGATCCATCCCATTGCGATTTTGAACTGTTAATGCCTTCTTCACCCAAAAGAACAGGGTCGTCATATTTTACATCATCACCGCCAACCTCCTCCAGGAAGTTGTCAATTGGGAATAAGTTTACCCTCTTTACCCTGTATATAGTGGATTTCCGACAGTCAACAGCAGTAGCCTCATCAAAAGATACATCGGCAACTGATTCAACAGCTACTACAACATTTAAATAAAGAGACCGATTAATGTTGATCAGGCCCAAAATAGCATCAGCATACTCCTGAGCAAGAGGTGTCTCAACAGTTAGAGGCGTCGATGACTCGCTCACAGTAGCATTTGGGCGACTTATCCAAAGCGATGTGATAGGAGCCTGCGAATCATACGTGCAACCATCGTCGCCCAAAAAGTCTATCTGGTACCACCGAGAGTACACCCGGATTAAATAGGCACGAGGTGAAGCAAAAGATGATGCCATACCCTCACACCTAGATCACAATAATGTGCATCCCCTTAATGAGGCAGTTGTCGAATACAAAAATGCACAGAAACATAACACAAGCATTTATGGCATATACTACCACTCAAAGATATATAAAGAAT
The DNA here is from genome assembly GCF_000165395.2 of Babesia bovis T2Bo. NCBI lineage: Eukaryota > Apicomplexa > Aconoidasida > Piroplasmida > Babesiidae > Babesia > Babesia bovis. The sequence continues at coordinate 1,676,689 of NW_026261571.1, forward strand.
AATCACACACAATCACTGCGATAGTATTAAAAATACAATATTTGATCTATTATCCTGAGATAGTGCCAGATTTTGTATTTGTCCAGCCATGCGAGATACATCTATGAACCAGGTGTGGGTGGCGCCCGCACGACGTTCATATATTTCATACTTAATAAATTATAAAAATGTACACAAAACCGGTTATTACATAAATTTATAGATGCGGATGCAATCAACACTAGCGCTTGACTAATGGCTACAACTTAACGTAACATAATTACTAATTCTACAATGCTGGTATAATGGATAGCCCTGAAATATCGCAGCATAGGTTTATACAAATGAGTGTAATTATTTATGTACTAATGGTTACATTTTTACATCAATGGAATCTTTAAAATTCTTCTGGAACTATACACACCGAGTATGTGTTGCAAGACAGAGGCAACAATAGAACCGTAACCACTCAAATATACACACCATCTTTTATAATTGCATGAATAACAAAATGAAGGGTTATTCAATTGGATATAATAGTTTAAAACAAATGTTAACTTTTTTTCGTGAGTGGCTAATGTCAACTTGATAAACAGCCTTCCGGCTTAAACGCCGGTGTACACTATAGTATGATGAGATGTATATTCTACGGTATGAAACAGTTTTTGTGTCATTATTTTCATGGCAAAGATGCTACTGTTTAACAGAATATATCGAAATGTGTATAATAATGAACGATGGGAGGGATGCCAAATAATCTACATTTTTCATGGAATCTACGCGCTTTAGAGCCTATATATAATCGCTGCAATACAAGCAACAGATATGTAAAGTGTCAGACGTCATGGCTGACAACTCAATGCAGTACTATGTTAGGTTGCGAATTTGATCACAATGATAAATGGCCATACCTTCGGAACACTGATTGTACCTTATACAATCTATGTTTCCAGACTCAATTAACTTGCCTACAAAGCAGACGGATGGTTTGGAATATAACAAGCAATCGTTCTTCAATTCACAATGCTTACCATAGTTCATGTTTCCCTACTTCGTCAACTCACGGCACCGTTAGGCAATACAATAGTGAGTCAAAAGATGATGAGTCAGCTTCACAGAAAAAGCATGCATATAAGAATGACCTTATAAAATCAGCAGAAACATACCATATCTTGCGGAATCTCAAACTAAATAAACCTGATGATTTCCAGGCCAGTATTATGTGGTGGATGAAAGGATATGTAAAATCATCCGGAGATCATATTATAAAATACAATGAAGATGATCCCATTGATGGAGCAGTTGGAAGTGCTCTAGGAAGAGTAGCATTAGTAGTAGGAGGGTCAAAAACAGGCAAAACTACTAGCTACATGCTGGCGCTCTCTGACATAGTAAATCAAGAAAGGCATGACCTTGAAAAGTTCGGTCCAATTCGTGATGAATATCGCAATAAGCTCATACTGAAAAAATCTATAAGTACAACCCATTACCACTCAAGAACAGATATGCCCAAAATACACGGTATACCGAAATTTGATTGGAATGCTCTAATAGTGCCGTTGGGTGTAGTATTAGTACCGCATAGAGAAATTGCTCAAGAATTGTTTGAACTGAGTTGCAAAATGCAGTTAAGAACAAGGTTGCTTGCAGGAGGTATGGGTAATAAAAAGGCTGCCTCTTTTAGAGGCGGATATGCCACCGTAACAAATGATAAGCAGTATGATAACATTGACCTGATTATATCAACACCAGAAATGTTAGTGCGTGTGTTGAACGGTGCTTATAATGATACTAGGATTGATATTAAATATCTGCAATTCCTGATCATGGAAGAAGCCGATCTCCTGTGCGACGGATTTTACTTAGAACAAATGAATGAAGTATTAAACATGATACATTCTTATAAATTGAGAACTATTTGCATAACAACTGCTAAAACTGACGCCCTAATGAACTACTTACAACACTCGCATCTAGATGGAAAGGGCGATATGCTGTCTCAAATTCAAATAACTCATCCAAAGAGTCATAGCGTTGGTCAAAACGTAAAGCAAATATTCACAGCAATTGCACAGGGTGACCCTGTGGATAGACTTATTGAAACCTTTGATGAGCTAGATGTACGAGTTGGTTCTGGAGGACCCAAAACATTAGTTTTTTGTAATACTGTTAAATGTTGTAAGTTCTTAGAACATACACTCAGTGACCGTGGATATAAAGTTGTATCACTTCACGGAGAAATGGGATATGGACAAAGAACAAAGGCAATTAAAGACTACGGAACGCGGAATAATATCCTTGTGGCTACGAACTTTGCCAGTAGAGGCATATTGAATAAAGAGGTAGATAACGTAGTCTCTTTCGACTTCCCGGATAACGTAGCAGAATATCTACACAGAGCTTCTAGGGTATCCACCAACGGTAAGAAAGAATAAACCTTCCCATATTAATGTAACAGGAACAGTGAACACTTTATTTAGCAAAAAACATATACCAATGTTGAAAAATATACAGCGAATCAACACAGTTGACCATCAAATAGAATATAGAAATGTAAGTGCAAGGGTCGCAAGGGTATTGCAACTACAGCTTGAATGGGATGCTAAAATAGCACTCAGGTAAGCAAAGAAATTCACTGTATCAAGTGGAATGCAGAAATAGGAAACTTAAAAAGGGTGGTAGAAAAGCCCTAAAACTACCACCTAGACGCAACATACTATCACCTGCAAACAAAAAGGCAATGAAGCGTTTCTACCTCAGAGAGAAAGCCATTAAGAAAGTACAACTCCTTCAAAAACGTGGTGTACTGCGTAAAGGTTATGGATTACCAAAGTAGGTCACATATTACTAAACACAAAGGCTTGTAGATGGCCTGATCGCGCAATAGAAGCAAGTGATAGTCAGGAATTTGTAAGAATGCAACGTTCCGCAGATGGTTTTCTGCAAATCATACCAAAACGAAGGTCACGCACAAAAACGATTGTACAGGTAGGCAGCACTTTTACATTATACAAATCCAAATTACAGGAAGGTGGTTATGATCACGATGCCATACCCATAAAAAATGCTCCTACATATCAAGAGGAAACAAAGTTGAAGCCTAGAAAACATCACCGAAATACACACTTTTCTTAACAACGGAACATTTTATTAATAAATATATATAATATGCTTCTATAGGTATTAAGATTCCACACAAAAACTACTACCGCACATTAAACCAATCAAACGATTACACATGTGGATTTTCTAATACCTAGAAAGCATGTTTATACGTTTGGTTACTTCCAGTGCTAAGAATATAGCGTTCAATCAGGCGATAATTAACTGTCGCCGTGTGTCCGCCGAAAGCTTCAATCCTCTGACAAGATTAGTCAACGATCATTTTGAAGATAACATATTATATCGCGTTGATAGTGTAATCAACACACATATGTTTAGCTTAACGACTTACGACAGAAATATCAGGAGAATTGAACCATCCATATTGACAATTAATAACTGGCAGCTCTTATGCTGTGATTTAACAACCAAAGATATTGATCGCAATGCTTACAGATGTAGAAACAAAACAACCAAACTTGCCATCAAAAAAAGAAGACGTCGTATGGGAGAACGAGTCAGCTTGCGGTACCGTTAAAGAGATCTCAATGCTACCATGGGAACGTGTTATGTACAAGCGCCAGGCTTATCCGCCTAATTACGTGAGCAGTGATTTTTTACGAGGACTGAGCGAGAATGGGTCTAATTGCTATACCCTGTGGGATCTATGCCCAAAGACCATGATGTTAACGCAGCATTGCAGCACTATGCTGCTTATGGCACGCATGTTCCTGCTCATCAAGGATGACGTCATACCCCTGGAGTGAGTTTACAATGGGTATTACTCATAGAACATAGGTATGTAGAGGGCGCAGCAGTACTGGCTATTATTAGTTTTTGTATTGTGATGTACCTGACTAAGGCTACCCTAACTGGTATGATAATAAGTGTTGCTCATACCAATTTGCTTAGATCGATTTCAACATATCAGATTTGCATTTATAGTCCACTTCACATTGCAGGTAAATGAGTGGTGATGCGAACATAAAATTGTGCAGATACTTCAACCGGTGTTACAGACATTGACCTCCTCCTTCACATATGACACCATATACGCCTTAGCCATTATGGTATCGTTGATCAGCATTTTTACGCAAGACTATGGAATTACGGGAAATGAGGAAATATATGTAAAGAGTGCCGACACACTACCAATGAACTGTCTCATAGTAGTTGCCATTTTGATTTCCTCTCGTTTCGGATGTTCGCAGAAGGTAGCTAACGTTTATTGATAACTTAATACATATAGGCAACCGCGTACATGCAACTCTACGTGATGTATGTTGTTATTTATCATACTTATGGATCCAATAGGACATTCATGATGCTGCCCTTGCTTCAAAGATTCATGATGGTAAGGTACATCAATTCAGCTTGCAAAACCTAACAGACACACAATCACACCAAACTTGTTTATTTGATGACTCTGGGCATTATTATATTGACATCATGGTGCCTTTACTGCTATCATATCGCACTGGTTCCCGTATACATGTTAGGGTTAGTTGTCGGTCATTGTTAGATAGACATCGGCAGGAATATCATCGTAAATGTAATAGGCCCTCTTGTGTATATATATGCCCAGAAATACAAACGGTATGTTAGCGTGAAATCCGAATTTATTGATTATAGGAATGTATCTGGACCATGGAATCCCGACCAAGTCCCACATAATAGAAACTGTAACTAAACACACAGTTTTCTTACTAATAATTACCATGGTATTTGAAAAATCGCAAGCTACATGTAAATAGTAAGTCAACTGAAAAGGATGCGATAGTATGCTCATTAAATGTCCATCTTACCGTGTATTTGTTAACAGCTGCACACCAGACACGACGTCATATCACTGATAATCCATATGCAGCAGCACAAGTGTTAAGTTTCCGTCAGAAAGATTTTGCCAGTATGCCCTCAAGGTACTGAACTCGGAGCCAAAGACACACGAAGACCGAGCTGCTGTTACCTATACAAGTGAAGGGCCTATACTGAATGTGTAAGTTTTACTATTAAATTACACTTTATATCTGTAGAAACATAGATGCTGTTAACCCGCGGACGTTAAGGTTAAAAGTAAACACTTTCTACGAAACATGCTACCTAGTATCTTCCATACTTGAGGCGTTCCCAGAGAACGTATAAGGTATGTATTACCGCATGAAGATATGGAATCATCGTAGATCAAGATTCGACCACAGCAGGAGTGGTATTTATCTTTTCCTTAAGTTTTGACCACTTAGTATGTAGCTGGGTGGCATTGTGCATCAGATCGTCATAGCATTTCTTAAGATAATATGACCAATAATAGACTACCATCTTGTCAAAGGGTTCGTCAAATCCAACGTCTAAAAATGTAGTTTCCTCCATAGGTTGTTTAAGCAACTGCTGAGATGCACTGTTGTAACGGTTGTTGATGTAATCTAACTTTAACAATTGCAAATCATTTATAAAGTCCCGAACCCATATATTGTTTATTGTAGTGCACGCTTCCTTATTCGTTTCGGTGTCCAATGCCACCAGATTGAAAGAACCTGCATCCATAGCTTGTTTGAAGTTATCCGCTACCACTCGACGAGCGTTCAGCATCATGTTTGTTATCAAAACATCAAATTGCTCTAAAAATTCATGGTTGGTATTAGCTCCGGTGTACCAATTATAATGACTGAAATCCGACACATATAGTGGCAATGTGAAAGTATATTGATCACCCAGGGTCACACGAAAATGTGGCAGCATACCCAATGCCAAAAGGCAAATGATTTTTGTCGAATACATCGGGAAATATTATTTATGTAAAATACAACTATATTATCTAGATCCTAAATTTCATAAATCAAATGACAACTCCAATCTTGTAACCCTTGTTCATGAGTGATTATGTTCTTAAAATCAATCCTACTGTTGTTATCATGTGTTTAAAAAATGATCCGGTATGGTAGGCTCGATTTTTCCTCATATTTTCGAATGGTCAGAAATTTGTTTCCTTTTTCAGATGTACTTTTCGTGTCCGACAATTTGGAAGATGCATAATACCAGTGTTGCAGAAATGCAATATTGCTTCACGTAGCTTGCAGATCCATGTTATATAATTGCAAATCTTTGGCGGCTTATAACATAGAATTTTACACTGTCACCACATATCATATCAGTAGAACTGTAATTCATATACATTGTTAAATTCGCTACAAAGTATAACAAACATTATATATTAACATTTTATTGTGCGATTATATTAATTTTAACGTGTTAAATAACGAATGGTTGGTAGCAATGCAGAACCCAGCAACATTATAAAAATGGGTCGAACATTAAATGCATCAATAAGTAGATAAAGCCTACCAGTGGCTTTTACAGATGGTATATTGTCAACATTCCATGCAAGACGTTTAACTTCCGCCTCTAACAGAGCCATGCGCTTCTTTCGGTAACGGCTTAACTTCTCCGCCATATCAATGTATGTCATCCCAATGCAGTACTTTTCCTTTTTTATTTTTGCATCAACGGAATCTTTCTCAGTAAAATTACTGTGCGCATAGCCCAGCAACATTCGTTGTGCATAATGTAACATCTTCAGTGTCTGGAGATCTACCAACACCGTGTGGCAGCGAACGTAATCCTTAACCATTTGCTGACTCAGATAAAACAATACCCTGGGATATATTAAGTTTTCATTAATAACACGATACTCTTTGCGTAGCCGCATTATAAACTCAGAAACCTGATTTGTGAAACCAGTATAAAACGCTGTCTCGATCACTGGTTCAATAGTAATTTGTGGGTACTCCTTAACTTTTTCTAAGCCATCAGCTGGTACTTTGGGATCAGTACCAATGTTATAATAGTCACTGGTACAAGCCAACATATTTGGGCAGCGCGGCCCAAACAGCAATATGCTGCTGGACGCATAATGAACCCCCAAAATGATGGTGTATAAAATTATGTACATTGCGTTGGTTTTTATTTTGATTTAGTATGATATAAAGAAACAAGTAAAAAGATCTACAACGATAAAGCAAAGGTGAATTTCATCAGACAAATGAAAGATCTATCCAATCAAGGAAAGATTTTTCCGTGGTACTAACATCTCAGGGCTCTTTACGGGCCACAAAGCTAAGCCGCATCCTACAGGACTATGATCGCTCGTAAGGAGAATATTTTTATCATTGGGTTGAACAGATGTATATGTTGTGTCATCAATTTGGAGGCATGTACGTAACTCTGGGATAGACCACTTTAAAACACGGTCAGTCCACGATGGAACACGATCCTTTACGTTGCCACCTTTGTACCAGTGTGTTTCATAAAGAGTATGGTAAGCGCTATCTGCCCAGTTATCTTTACTGTGGTCAGCCACATCTCTGTCATCACGCATCTTGTATGTTGGGAAAAAGCGTACAACGCCTTCCTCAAACTTCATGTCGGCGAACAATGAAGCTCCTCTGGAGTAGAATTCATCGTTGCAAAATAGCTCTTGTACATGGCCATTGTTTAAAAGCATTAATGCCTGTCGGGTAGAAATGTTAGATACCCTGAAGTTGAAATCACCGGTCCATAATATATGATGGAAAACATCATGTAGAGAACTCCCGGAGACACCGTAAACATAACACAGTTTTCCAATTACCTGTTTTATTGCTTTCTCTCTAGATTTGCGCCCCGTTGGTAGGTGGCACCCTACTACGCAAACTAGATGATTGTATACCTTCATCTGGAATGTAACCAGACCTTTACTCCTATTGATACGACTTATGGGTATGGATCTTGACGGACCCATCTCAACTATCTTTGAATCTAATAACTCCTTACGTATCCATACAGCGATGCTTGTGCTTTTCGTCTTTAGGAAGGCGCCATCGCCGTGACCAGATAGCTTGTCATTTTCAAGGGGTATTCTAACATAGTCTTCATTAGATTGCCGTAGCAAGTATTTAGTTATTGAAATGAACATACCACAAGATAGAGTTTCTTGTAGTGATATTATATAGATATCATAACCCATGGGGATCCAATCGTTCAATGGCTCGTTGTCTTCTTCAGTGAGAGGTTTAAGCTGTATCGTAGATTGACGAAGTCGGATCAAAGGTGATTTAGAATGATTTACAGGAACCTTCCTTTCATTGATAGGGGGAAATGACGTTTTGCTTTTATCAAGCACAAAAAACCCGTTAGTATCAGTTTTTCTAGAGACATATTTGGGAACAATGGGGGATTCAACAAACACATCTTTTTGTGATGTATTATCTGCAAGCCGTCGTTGGATAGCATCCCTACGAGCCCTAACGAAACCGACATCTGAGTAGTTTATTGGCCATGAATCCTCATCACGCAAATCATGTTGTTTTGAAAGATCACGATTTCTATTAGGATTTAGTGAATATGAAACGTCATATGATTGTATACTGTTGGTTGTTGTATTTAGGTAAAACATATTTTCGTCACTTACAGTGCTCAATGCTACCTGTTCCTCTTTTGGTTTTGTACGGCTGTCATTATATAACAATTTTTTTGACTTATTAATAAATGTTATATAACGTCTGTCAGAAAAAAGTTCGTCATCTTCGCTACCGTTTAATCTGCAATACGTTCTCTTACGAATATATCCTATTCCACCCTTTACATAAGTCACACTGCCACTATAAAGCTGGCCAACACGTTTGCAAAAAGAACCAATGACTCCGTACAACGCTTGAGCCGGACGATAGATGTGATTCGTCCAACGGTTCTCATTATCGGATGTTGGTTTGAGTGTTACTGATTCGTCTGGATCTTGGTATGCACAATTCCACGTACCAACAAAAATCCTAATAGGGCGTGCGGAGAGATCACGCTTATCATCATCATTTTGATTTTTTAAAATAGAAGTATTTCGTTTAAACTTTCGTTGATGTGAATATGTGGAATTCAAGTTAACACCAATGTTTTTATTTGATTGATTGTAATTTGATATTCTTATACGATTTAAAGCATTGGTATACATATGAAATGGTGTTATTTGATTTTCCGATTTACAGTCAGAATCATAGAAAGGGGGATCGTCATTGACAAACACCATCGCAGATATAACTTGAATTTTGTCATTTGTTCAAATTCATTACAACAGTCATAAGATGTTAAGTGGCTACACATGTGATTTCAATCTAAAATTATTATATTGACATACGAAGTGGTGGCACTAATGAACTCATGGTGTCTACATTGAATAAATACTCTACAAAACAACGATACCACCCATCGTAAGTGAACTATCATGATGAGAATATGCGTTATTCATGCGACAAAAGTGGCATATCCTAAGTATCTGCTGTACATAAGATGCCACGAGGATTGTGACCATGTCTCAAGAAACAGATCGAAGAACCGCTGTACACTAAGCGTCACCATGAGCTAACAATAAAACGGCTCAATTCAATACTAACCTTTATTTATGCAACAAGCCTGAAAAGGCGGTAATCCATTGAGCCATGAAAGGGCATATAAAAATAATAATTAGCACCCGGTTTAAAGAACAAACTGAATAAATACTACCCAGATAATTTATGTGTAGAACATATATAACATAACGAGTCAGTTATGCACCTTAAAAACAAAAACCGCAAATTATGCTATTGGAAATAATGTATAAACAACGACACAATTCATATCTTACCGACATAATCATTGAAAAAACTGCACAGGGTGGTCTGTTCAGATGTTATCAGCTAGATGTGTAACTTTTACCTCAGTTCCATGTGGCCTTTTCGTTCAAGTAGATGGGCTCCGCTACCCCTATCAATAGGCATATCATACCGATGGAGTTATCATGTAAATGCTAGTAACGATATTTATTTACAAAATATAAATGCTTAAAATATGGAAGATTGTGAAAATCCAGGGAGTTCTGTAACTCGCCTGGGTGAACGATTACAAAGTAAGCGTATTATCAATCTAGGCGCGGTTACACGTGAACGTCGACTGGTTTCATTAAGGACACTTAGACAGAATGTCGTAGAATCAAAGCGAACGGCATTTCTTGATAGGTTGATGAGAGCATTTACTGATACTAGTGACGATTCCGTAATAGACGACATTCCAATTGAAACAGATAACAACAGTATCACAACCATCAAATCCTTAGAATCTATTGAATCACCTTTGCAAGATTCATATGATGATCTCTTTTTTGAGATATTGTCAGAAAGAAATAAACAGAACTACCGAAATGTAATGGGTATATTAACCGTACATGAATTTCTTCTAGCCACAGAAATGGTAATACGGGAAGAAGCTATCGCACTTAAGAATAGCCTAATGTTTGTTCGACCCGAAGGGTCACGTGTGCTAATCATAGTTGTTAATAACCGGGCAAGAGTTTATAGAAAAAATGGGTTCAAATGTACCACTTTCAAGGTAGCATTTACGAAAGGTCCGACTGTTCTCGATTGTATTGTTAACGATATTGGATACGAGAAAAACAAACACGGCTACAACATGAAGTACTACGTTCTGGATGTGCTGGTATACAATGGCTATTCGATGGCCCATTCTGATACAGAATGCCGCACGTTCTTTATTAAGAGCAGGTATTTTATTAATGCTCTTTCATATATGATTTTTATTTAGGCTTGAAGAAGCAGGGTCACAATATTGTAATCCCAGTTTTGTCATGTTGACCTACAACGAATGCACTCCTGAAAACATGCGCGATGCATATTATCAGTAGGTTTTATGCTGATCTATACCAACATGCATCAGATTGAAAACCTTAGATTATGAAACGGACTCCATAGTCTTTGTAGATCGTGCAGCTAATTACGTTGGTGGTTACAATCCAAATTGGCTATGCTGGAGAGACGCGAATACCTCAAAATACTGTACAATGTCACGGCCTGGGCCAATACACGCTCGTATAATATACAATTCGAAAAGTAAATCGCTGAAGACACTAGATGACATTGATCTAGGGCCTTCTCCTCATTGGATAGAATACGATCACGACAAGGTCCTCAAGTAAGTTATACCTCGATGGATGAATCATGTGGATATAGGGTGTTGATAAAAAATGTCAACCTTTCTAACCTATCTATAGAGGAAATTTCCCTGTCTCCAGATGCGACAAATCCCACTAGATTGTCAAGAATGAACCTAGAGACTGCAGATTCGCATAGGAAAATAATCAGAAGGTTCATATTGGAGAACCAAACAGACCCCAATCCAGAAGATTCATACAATCGATTAATAGACGCCGTAGAAGCCGTCGATTATTAATCATCTGATGATATCAAATGAATCGTAATCAAAATCTCCAGTCTTTTCACTCATGGCAAAATCACATGATTTAATTTCCGAATTAGGAGATCCTACCTTTTCTAGAAATTGGCGAAATGCATTCATCGATTCGACATTGTGCGATTGACATTGTCCAAATACAGTGCCGTCGTTATCATTCTTCACAAAACCTCTGATCCCAAGCTTGTCTGCTTCTTGCTTAGTATACTTTCTAAAAAATACGCCTTGGACTCGTCCATATACACGATAACTGGCAACATATATGCGCGTCATTATGGTAATTATTCGATAAAATGGTGGAATCAACGTACTGTGCTATGCTTTTGATCAGCAATAGTAAGCTTCATATTACAACAAACATGAAATAATTAATGGACTGTATTAATCATAATAAATATACACCACGAAAAGTTATAAGATACAAATTTCAACATCTTACCCCAATGATGCTACATATCTAATGGCGTGTTTTATTAACACACAACATGTTTTCACAAATCACATTTAAGGCATACAGTTTTGAAATAAATTTTGGGAAATCATATTAGAGTTTAAAATGCCAAAGACGCTAGAAAATTTTAATATCTAAATGCCCCGGGTCATAGATTAAATTTCCAAGGGTACATTAGCATTATTACATAGATAGAAAACTTAACACACATGCTCTTATCTTAATTCAATCATGATTATAAATGTTGCAAGTAATGATGCAACCTACGACAGCGCGTTGGTTTGGATACTAAAAAGGAATCATTATTTTAAAGCGGGATAAGATGCAAGTATAACACATATTCGCGTATATTACATATTTTATGAGCTTTCCTATGATAAAAGCATAGATCCAGTCTAACTAAAGAAGAAAAAATACTATTTATAAATAATAAATTCGATTGACACCTGGTATAATTCGTCTCCTTATTGTCAATCGAGTAACAATCAATCAAATTATATAATTTATCAAATATGTAAAAATTTTAGGCGCAAACATGTGTGTGACACACTCCTTAAAATACGTACAGAAAACGCCGTTAATATACCAGCTAGTCGACGCGCGACCTAGGGCACCACAATACAAAAACCATTGACAGCGCGACAACCATCAGTATAAACAGCATATTTTCATGATATATATTTTTAGCTAACAAAAGGGGTGATTTCCGTCCATCACAAGAACCGGGCACCGTTTAAATAACATAATTCTGTGTTTGGCTCTTCCCATTTTTTAACCATATTTTTTAGGTATGTTTTACATAAATTTTATCGTTGTGCATTAATCATTCAAATTGATGTGTAAATAAACGTGACAGTGTTACTGTAACTTTATATTGCCATGTTATAGATATGTGAATTTAACAAATAGAAACGTTTGGTTGGCATATTTCATTATTCTTTGACTGTTTAATTTGTTGGTCATTTTATATTTTAGTAACTTTTATTATTGTTGTTTATCTACATAGTTAAAATGTTTGTATTCTCAAACTTGTTTGTAGATTACCTACTGTAGCTTTCATTAGGGGAAAGAAAATTCAAAAGGATCTGTTTATGTATAGGAAGCATACATAAAGTTATGATAACTTTTCCAGAACTTCCGAGATGTGATATTCTTTCATATATAACCCGTAGTCACTCTTATTGAGTTGTCGCGGTATATATGTAGATATGTGCGGTATTGCAAAATAGGTCCTAGTTGGGCTTAAATATAATCTGGGTGTAACAAGACCCATGGTTCTGCATAGCGTGAAGGATCAAGAAAATGATGTGTTTTAGGCTGTTTTTGGATGAGTGCGTAGTTTTTAGTGGTGTATAACACGTGTTACACTATATGTAAATCTCAGTAATCCTTTTGGAATTCATTACAAGAACCGGCAGCAGAATATACCGTTTCATCTTCTTTGGATGTATCATATAACATTGCAACCCATTTTCCGGAGGTTCATGAGATATATCAACAAAAATACAACAGCGAATGCTGAGTGTTAGTGGTTTCATGCCTTGAAGGACGGTTGGCAAGATATACATCGATCGCGGTTTTTGCATAACTTGTTGTGGATTAGTTTCTGGTGAAATCGATACGCGTGATACAGTTATTATTTCGACGTATATCCTTTTGCGTTGTTTATAATTATCCACGTCTTCAACAATTGACAAGTGTACCCTTTTACTAGGTCGTTTTTTTTCTCAATACCGCAACCTTGTATTGTTTATATTGAATATTTACCATTATTTTGGCAATATGAAAGGGTCTCAATCATCACACAGCTATGTGCTGAACAAGCCCACCAAAATTGAGTTTCACAAGCTGCGTATACTAATACTTGATGCTCCAAACAATTCAAACGTCAAGTTATATTTGCACGAAATGCTTGATTTTGGAGTTACTTATCTTGTGCGGACTTGTGAAACTAATTATGATGATTCGGCAATAATTGAAGAAAATATTGCTATCAAGGAGCTTATATTTAACGACGGAGAACCACCATCGGATGAAATAGTTGCCGAGTGGTTAAAGCTTGTCAAGGAGGTGGTTGCAAGCAATGGTTCTGTGGCGGTACACTGTGTCGCTGGACTTGGTCGTGCACCAGTTCTAGCTTGCATCGCTCTTGTAGAATACGGTATGCATCCTTTGGATGCCATATGTTTCGTGCGTGAAAGGAGGAAGGGGGCAATAAACCGCAAGCAGCTGGAATTTCTCAAATCATACAAGAAGCGCAAAAATACTGGTTCATGCATGCGATTTTGTCCCGTTATGTAACCAACATCATACCCCTAATTCATAGAGCTTAATAAAAGCTGGTGGCAAACTTTTCGTTAAACATTAGATATAATATTACGTTCCACTGTCATTAACTGTCTTACGATGGTATAGAGACTGCATGGAACTGTTAAGGTTAACTTGATATGTGTTACTATTTAGTGGTACAGGAACTAAAATGTTTCTACAGGAATATATAGTTGACAAAACGTTTATACTTCGTTAGCTTCCATGTTCAGCAAATGTGATGACTAATAACGTCTGCTTCATGTACGATTGAATTTAAAATTACGAGCTTAAAACCGCAAAAATATGCAAAGCCGATTCACCTGCTCGATGATATAGTAGCATGTAGAACAGGAATCTCACATAAGGTGGTACAATGAGAAGAGGCACCTATATAAACTATATGTTATCAATTATACAAACAAGCCAAAAATTGTGAACTATTTCGTCATATAGTAACACATTTGGTGGATAGAACACTACTGTAATATATAGAGGCCATGCGTAGTGGTAGATGTCACCGTACGGTTTCCGGCATAAGAAGTGCGGGCCACATGAGAATGTACTAGGGTAGTTCATTATATATCACGGCAACATCCTATATCATATGACTCTACAATTGTACTTGATATAGTCCCCGCACCATATATGGAAATGAACATGCATTAAAATTGGTTCACGGCTATCCGATGCATACATTTTGTAAGTTACTCTATTAAGAATATATTATTCTTCATAATATATTCAACCATTAGGTATCCGCTTGCGTTATACAGACGTATGTGGTTTGCCTGCTTAAGGTGCATTGGACAGAGTGAAGCTTGATTGTATAGTTGTCGTTGTTGTTTCATTAGCTAGAAACACATCCAACATCATTACATTGCTTTTTATGTATTGATATTTGTGAGGATGGCAGGATTCCGTAAAGTATCTGCCTGCTTCGTAGGCTTCGTTGCCGTTAACTATTTATGTCAAAGTGTAATGTCGAATGATGTAACTTCGGATGAAGCTGTGGAAAGTACATCGGTAAAAGATGACGTTGGCGATGACAGCATCACCCTATCACCGTTGGCTTACAGTCCATTGTATGCTTTGCGCCGTGATGTTGAATCAAAGATGAAAGACATTGACTTTAATTTACTTAACTTACGCTACGGTCAAATATTGGATCGCATAGTTAATCACGTTCCAAAGGATTCTGATTTGTTAGAATGTGGCAATATTTTGAAGGAAAACGTCGCAATATTGAAGAAAGATTTACCTGCTGAATTCGCAATTGAAATTAATGGTCAACAACCTGGCAAACTATCATTTCTAATTCAGAAATACTTGCCTCTATACATGGCGGAAAGAATAGCAAGCCATACGTTACCTCAGGGTAAGAAATCTTTGCTACAAAATGAATGGATGAAACTACGCAGAATGATAATAAATTTTATTGACGACGCACTAAAAACACCTAAAATGCTTTGCATCGAAGGCAAAGCTCAGAAAAACATGGAAGGTAACATGTGGTTAAAAATCTTCAGAGGTTAACAATCTAGCATCGGACAATAAAAACGAATCAGCGGGTGACAGTTCGCAAGATTAATATATCAAATGGTGAAATGATCACCAGCGAACCACGACACACTTTAAAGAAAAGCAATGCAGTCAAATTCTTGATTTCCTTGCCAACATAGCATGTCTATTAACGGCTTCTATTGAAAGTATAGGTCAATGAACCATGCTAATAATGTAACGATAAGAAAATTCAGACAACAGATAATCAATATACGTATATGGTGTCACCAGCCAATGAACATACTTTTTTGCTACAGATTAGCTCTACTGTAACTAAATATGGCACTTGTGCCCACCTATTTGCCCTACCGTTAATCTACTTTATCGGCTAGAGTAGTATATTGGTGGCAATAAAACTCTCCAATACTGGATTCCATATCTGTTTCCATCTGCTGTAGCCTATATCCGCAACATCTATCTGTTATGGCAAGTTTATACGTTGTTAGTATCTATTCGGGAACATTATATTTGATTGATGCATACGCCACAATGTAGCATGAAACGTGGACAAAGAGACCACGCTATACTTATATCAGTTCTGATATTGTGGAAACTTATCATATAACTTTCTATATAAGTAACGACCAAATTGTAAACGGATGGCCTCATTATGCGCCACTTAACATGACGTACCCTTATTCGTCCGAATATATATACATGCTATGAATATTCCACATGCATAACAGTTATAAAATTTCTAATATACTGCCAACATAGAAAAGATAAGTTATGGAATGCATTCTTCATCTATGCATTTACCTCTGGGGTACTCCCAACCATAACGCATACATTTTGTAAGTTACTCTATTAAGAATATATTATTCTTCATAATATATTCAACCATTAGGTATCCGCTTGCGTTATACAGACGTATGTGGTTTGCCTGCTTAAGGTGCATTGGACAGAGTGAAGCTTGATTGTATAGTTGTCGTTGTTGTTTCATTAGCTAGAAACACATCCAACATCATTACATTGCTTTTTATGTATTGATATTTGTGAGGATGGCAGGATTCCGTAAAGTATCCGCCTTCTTCGTAGGCTTCGTTGCCGTTAACTGCTTCTTTGTGGCTGAGTTTTCTTTTGCAGAAGTACTCCCCAATGCCAGTACTCGTCCTTGTTATAAGGTTTTTAGGCACCCCGCATCATCAGTTAGTGTATGCTGCGCCCCTGCATACAAGCCACTATTAATTCAAGAACACTGTGGACGCAGGGCTAATAATCTTGACTTCCAACTTTTGGACAAGCGCGTGAAACAATTTTACAACCGTATTCAGAACCATCGTACTACTAAAGATTCATTGCAGCCTTATGAAACGCATGTGTACAAGATGCTGGACAACACTAAGGAAAGCATGCCAATTGATTTGGCAGATGATTGCTGCAGTCTTAGGTCTGGTCAAATGCCCCTGTGGTTCCTTTACCATTTGGCTTCTTACATTGCCAGGCGTCTTAGTGCTGAACTTAGCCCCGGCATGACATATCAAGCGAGGAGACAAAGAGATGAGCACTACAGGAAGATTTATGAGTTTGTAGATGAAGCTATTAAGACCCCTGCTTTGATTCATGTAGACAGGCCTGATCAGCCTGCTAAGGAAGCTGCTGCTGTCGCATCACCTGTATCTGCTCCCAATGAGACTCTAAACATATCTACAAAACCATTCTACTTGACCCACATCCCTAGTAAAACATGGAATGAAAAGCTGGCCGAGAAATGCAACCTTCGTCTTTTGGAGGACCGCCTCGCCAAGATTCACCAACGTATTATCGACGGTGCTGCAGCGGAGCCATCTGCTATCTATAGCAACTTGGCCTTGAAGGAAATCAAGAAGACTGTTAAGGATTTCCCTGTTGATTTGGCCTGGGAATTGTTCAAGCACGATTCTGGTAGATTGTCTAAGATGACCACTATGCAGTTGGCTCCTTACTTTGCCAAGAGGCTAGCTGGTGCTCTTTGTGATCAATTGGGTATGAAGCATGGCAATTCTGAGTGGATGCGCCACTACCTGGCATTGCGCAAATACATTGAGGAAATCTTGAAGACCCCGGATACTGTCTACATTGACTAAGGATAAAGATGCATAACATGCGTGTTGTAGCACTTTAAATGTCAGTTTGTTTGCAGCTATGCAAAGCATAGTGCCTATTGTTATACAAATGAGGTTCAACTGAGTTGATCAAATTCGGAACACTAATGTAGTTAAATAATATTGAAAACATTCACAACCGTTGCAATTGAACTGTATTAAACTATTCATTCGCCTGCCCTACCGTTACTCTACTTTATCGGCTAGAGTAGTATATTGGTGGCAATAAAACTCTCCAATACTGGATTCCATATCTGTTTCCATCTGCTGTAGCCTATATCCGCAACATCTATCTGTTATGGCAAGTTTATACGTTGTTAGTATCTATTCGGGAACATTATATTTGATTGATGCATACGCCACAATGTAGCATGAAACGTGGACAAAGAGACCACGCTATACTTATATCAGTTCTGATATTGTGGAAACTTAGTGTGCACTAAATTTATCATAGACGATGATGTATAACGGCGATACCTTTCTAACATTGTTCATTCGCTTAGGTTCATTAATAACAAAGTTTAATTTAACAGGCGTATATTGTCATTGCATTCACCCATATGATGCTAGTAAATATTGGTATTTATATATTGAACATAGAACCAATTACACTGCGAAGTTACGTGGATTGGTAGTAAGTTATAAATTACCTATGAATATACTAAAATCTTTACATCCGAACATTTACCAAGCATTCATAATTGAACAAATTTAATACCATAACAAGATCCATGAGATCGAAGAAAATATGAATAAAAATTGCGATGTATTTTATAGCATCATTAATAACGTCGGAATTATTCACGTAATAAAACCATAAACACCATTTATAACTATAACGTCAGCTAATACCTATAATCGACAAAGTTGAATAATTGTAAGTGGCCCATCGCCGTAAACATGGCTCAAGAGTGAACAAAATGATCCATTTATATTTTCAATGAACTACATTGATCATACAACGTAGTAAGTCCTGCATTTCGAGTTAGTCAGATTACTTTTATATGCTTGATACAATAACAAAATTTTCATGTCGTATTATTACTGGTATATACAAACACCAGCCATTTGGCAATGTTTGTAAGCAATAAGATTTATGGCCATTACATACTTTATCAACTATTTCCAGTTGACAGATCAGGGTTTTACACATTTTGGATACACATTCCCACGTACGGAGCAATTCATACAAAAAGAGGGATAATTACACTGTTTTGGAGAAGATAGAGGCCTACTGCCATGAAAAATCGTTTGTCGTTTTTATGCCGAATATCCTGATAGTTATAACTGGTTTTTATTAGCATATTTGTGCCTGATTCTTGTGCCCGAGATGTGTAGGTCGAGGAAGACAGGATGCCGGAAATGTGTGGTCTTGTGGAGTGCCCATTAACTGTTCGTATGTTGCGGCGTTTACCCGTATTGAATGGTATATCATATGACGATCGAAGGCGGCGTTGGTGTGTAAGGGTACCTTCTGAGATTTGTGATTTTGGTCAGCCTTTATACTTTAGTGCTACTGAGTCTGACGCTTCTACGGCGTGGTTATCTGCCGCATATCATTGGTGTCGTTTGATACTTTCTCACGTTCGTAATGATGTAGATCAGTGTTCCTGCGGTGTTTGTCAGATTCCTACCGATGACCCTGCTGACGGTGTTAGGTTGTCTGCATATGATTTCAGCGAATCATCTGCTGATGGCATATATGCTTCTGCAATCGTGCCTTACGGTGGATGTAATTCTTCATCTGTTTGGTCATCATCTGATGGTGACAATATATTATCAAACTGTAATTGTATGAGTTATTCATTTCCTGGCGTTTTACCGGATGGCGTGAATTCTCCTGATGCAATGATAAGTTCTTCCGAAATTTCTGGTATGATTTTAAATTCTGATTTAGATTTGCACTCTAACATTGATTATCATTTATCATCTGTAGATAGCTGTTTCGGTAATATCACAGTTAGCGAGTCCGCCAAAACTGTTGCTAATGAAAACATCGGCACTGGTAATTTAAAAGATAAAATGGTAAATCGTCGCTTTGGTTGCATCAAACCAACTCCGGGAATTTGCCGAGAAAAAAAGCGCAATGCTTTTGGCAAACATGTAGCACATTCAAGTACCATAAGAGAATGCGACCATGATGAAAATGGGCGCACAGGGGTTTCAAATAATACATACGCTTCTAAACGTAGATATCCTAAACCAACATCTGATAAATCCAGAGCGTATTCATCATTGGTTCATGCCCTATCGTATGATAATGACAATGTAATACAGGGGAACCAAAGGGAACACTGCACCGATTGTTCAGAGGCACCATCGTTTTTTGCAGACACATCGGCATCTTCTATGGTTGGGGATGACAACCGATTTACATACGTGGTTCAGGGCCATGTAAATTATGACAACCTTCATTCATCATATAGTAACAATTTAGAAAGTGATGACATGGAATTATTCATGTCATTTGACCGTATGAATAGTAACAATGATACGGGAAAAGAAAGAAAAGGTGATTCGAAGTCGTGCATTACTTCATTTACCAGTATTAATCACGGTGAAGGTTGCAAATCTGATTTCGGTGGTAGTAATATTGATTCATCTGTTACGTCAGATCCACCGCTAAGTTATAAAACAGATGAACCAAGGTTTACTGAACACGATGTGGGCGATTACAATGGTGGTGTACTGCTGTGCGATGCCCCTGTTTCCTCGCCATCTGTATCATTGCATTCTGGTGGATTTGAATTGCAACCTTCATCTAGTACGTCCGGTGGTATCAAGTATCCAAATACAGATAGTATTATAAAGACTGATTATAATATGCGTGACGATAATAATGGTGAAATAAGGTCACTCAAGTCTCGACGTACTTCGAAAATACATCGTTCCACTACACCTCATTCATCCAATGATATAGCTGATTCATTACGTCCTTGGTACAGAGGTAAATTTAGATAAATTTCATTTTCATTTGTCTTCAAGAAGTATTCTGGGTTCCAAGCATTTCGCGTTGGCGTACATCTTATAATGATGAATTTGGTCTCCGCCACACGAAGACATTTACTCCATCTTTTTTCGGTGGTGTTAAAGCAGCCTATGATGCTGCTGTTGAGTATAAAACTGCCGTGGAGCGTATTTGCCGTGCTACTGGCATTAGTGATGAAGAACGCGTGACATTGAGGCGCAATGCTGACATGTCATTGAAGCGTAAACGTTTACCTCGTTGCTCCAATAGTGATTCTGAATCTTCACCATCGACAAGCAATACTGGAAATAGACCTGCTTTACTGTCAACTACACGTTTATTGAAATCGGTTGATGAACCTATTACTGTGGAACCTAAGTTAAGCGCTCCACCTACAAACGATGGTCCAAGTACATCTAATCAATTTGATAAGTTATCTAAGCAGATTCCAAGTTCAATATATACAAATGCTGAGTAACGGCGAAATTAGCATTTAATATTTTAAGTTTTGAAATCAGTAAGTTTTATAGTCCATTAAAAAATGTGACTTGGCACATTATCCTCAATCTCGCATTTATATTTTGCTTTATACTTGATGGTTTGTAACATAACTACTAGTGTTTCCGCGAGGCATTTTGCCGAGCGCTTATTATCGGAGGTCCCTCTCAAGGGCTCTGATGATTCTTGCGATAAGGAGCCATGTTCGGTAATTTTACTGTTACACATCGTTATAATTGTTTATGATAGGATGATCATAGTTCCAACTGTGGCACTCATGGCTCATTCCCTCCTGGTTTTGGTCATGACAACTCTGCTGTAAGCATATATGTTATTTTCTAATGTATAAAGGAACGTGAGCTTTTTGAGCGTGATATTTCAGACAAGTATCGGGGATGCCAGCTGTTGGTTGTGGAGACTGTTGTTCGATATTTTCCAGGTTACGTGAAGAGGGTAAAGCTGCTTATACTTCTGGCAACTACAAATTGGCATCGAACTTCTACGATAAGGTCGGTTGATATCAGCATTATCTGGTTGTAATATTCCCATAGATTTTGATACAACTGGATTACACATTTACTGATGACCCTGAGTGGAAAGCGAAATTTCGGGAGATTGAGACAAGTTCGCACATGAATTTGGGTCTTTGTCGATTCCGTTTGAAGGAATATCGCCAGGCTATTTTTCATTGTAATCGGGTATGTGTATAAGGCTAATATCTCTTACAAGGGCGTAGGTATTGTCTTTCAGCGAGAACCACGTAAAGGCTTTAATACGGCGTGGTCTTTGTTATATGCATCTCTCTGAATATTCCAAGGCTGCAGAGGTTGTCCATCAGATAATACAGTTTATGTATCCATAGGATTTCAAAAAGGTCTTGGAAATTGAAGATGACAATTGCACTGCACGTGAGCAGCTAATTGCCATAGACAAGCTCGTGAGTGTACATTAAGGATATATATACCTGTTGCAGCGTCAAAGTGATGCCCATAGCGAAAGATCACTATACACCGCCATGCTAGGTGTGAAAGACGATGCTGGTCATATTTCCAAGTAGACCTAGAGGCATTCTTCCAACGTTGTAGACAGGGATAACATTATTGACAATAAACTGCGGGTCAGCAGCATATCCAATATATATTTCCCCTAAATAATATTTTGGATATTATATTATTTTTATTATAGTTTCATAAAATTTGTTATTTGTGTCGCCTTCCCCATCGGCGCGTGGTATCTACTTAGGGACTCTCGTGTTACATTCAACAGTTTTTTGTTAACACATTAGGTATACCATTGTTATTATATAGCACAATTTCAGCGCTGGTTGCTGCTCTATTGGGAGTCCAAGTTATAGGCGCTTTAGTTACCTTTTGGATGTTTGTCGTTGCTAATTTTGCTATTTTATAAAATGGCTATAAACGTGACTATAAAAATAAGCGGTGGCGAGACATTTGTTGTCGAGGTAGAGTTATCGATGACTATTTTGGAGCTTAAGGGAAAATGTGCCGATCGAGCTGGCGCTACTCCAGAAAACCAGCGTTTGATATTTAAAGGTAGATATATGCATAATATTGTAACATTGTTTTCAGGACGCATTGTGAAGGATGAAGACACTTTGGAGTCGCTGAAGGTCGAGGATGGCAACACTATTCACCTGGTTAGAAGTGGAGTTAAGCGCACATCACCTCCACCTTCTGTCTCTGGTACCCGTGAGTTTAGTTACTTATATGAATCATATCCATCACAGAATCTGAATCATGTCCTTTAAGTGCTCCTACGGGAATGCCTGGTACATCCAATGTTACCCCTCCCACGTTTACGCCAGATGCTTTTCCATTTCCTCAGTCTGGGCAATTTAACCCTGAGATGCTCAATCAGATGATGCAGGGTGCAGGTGGTTTTGGTGGAATGCCTGGCATGGGTGGTATACCGGGTGTGGATGACTTTAATCCTCAGACTGCTGCTGCTTTATTCAATAACCCAATGATTCAAGACATGATGCAGCAGATTGCGAACAACCCTCAGTTGTTTAAGGACATTGTCAGCAGCAATCCTATGTTGCAGCCTATGGTTCAGCAGAATCCTATGTTATCTTATATGATGAACAACCCTGAGCTTTTGCGCAATATGATGCGTCCAGGGGTTCTTCAGGCAGGTTTGCAGTTACATCAAAGTATGCAGCAGCAACCACAATCTGCTGGTGCGAATGTTGGAAACCCATTGATGTCCGCTGGTGGTTATCCTGGGTTTGCATTTCCTACTTCGATGCCTGCGGACACTCGTCCACCTGAGGAGCGTTATGCATTTCAGCTTCAGACATTGCAGGAGATGGGATTTACAAATCGTGATGAGAATATCAGCGTATTGAATTTAACAAATGGCGACATTTCTGCAGCTATCAGTCGTCTATTAGAGGCTCGTGGCAACCCATCAGTTTGATGTACAGTCACTAATGTATTTTTTTATTTATCGTGATATATTTAATTTTATGAAAGAGTTTTTAAAATGCCGCATGCTACATCGTTTAAGCTGTACATCTATTCATTTATCAGCAATGATAAATCGAGAATAGTGCCGGGGTGTATCCTTGGCATGTAGCATGACATTGAGAAATTGAAATAGAAGGTTTCAGTAGCTTGTACAAATATGTAAGACCTTTTAATAAGACAATCAATGTCCGTGTCCCTGTTTAGCCGTGTGTTTCGATTTCGAATTGTATTTGATAATCTGCCTTATAAGGACGGTTGCAAAGGTTCCGGACATCGATACCCATTGTACCGGTGTCATGTAATGGTTGAATCTGAAAATAGAGATCAGTGAGCTTGCGATCTTCCGTACTGTAGTCATTAGTGTGGTATACAAGCTTCCATATAGCTTGAGGCATATTACGATGACTATTTGTCCTATGCTGGCTGCCAATGACAGCAGCATTATATAGCCCCAAAGCTCGGGTGAGTTGGCAAGAATTTTGAACGGCATTAGGCCTTCGAAAATGAATACCGTGGCAGCGACTATTGGGAAACCGAAGAAGTTGAGTATGAAGAGCAGCAAGAACGGATGGATATCCCTAAGAGAAAGCATCTTGTCCTCGATGGGACCGGTAACACCGTCCCAAAATAGTGAGAAGAGGCACATGAACAATCCAAATGGCGTGTTTTCACCTTCCATCCTAATATTCTTCTTGAAGAAGTTGAAGCATATGATACAAGCGGTGATGATGAGCACGGCGACATAGTCATACCATGGGTACCTCTTTCCGAAAATTACGAAACCACCAATTAGAATGGGTATCATCTTAGCGCTTTTGATGACAATTTGTGTGGGAACTCCGATAAACTTTAATGACGCTAGGGATGATACCATGGCGCAGACATTTGACGTCGCTGCTAGTGCTCCCAACATCGCTATTTTGCAATCCAATTGGTCGAACACATTCTTTTTAGGTTCATTAGGGTCTGTTCGTTTTTTGTAGTCCAGGTTATGCTTTATCTGCATTCCTCCCATGAGTACTGCAGTTGTGAGTACATTGGATGCAAAGCATGTAAATGTAAGGAATACTGGGTAATCGAATTTTTTGCCATCAAGCACAGGTACGCGCATCAAATGTTCTTGTAGATACTGGTAAACTATAAAGCTTACGCACACCATTGAAAAAAGAAACGCGGCTAGTCCTGCATCCTTCAACATAGTACGCCGTACTTCCTTTTTTTCGATATTCTCCTCCAAGGTGATCTTCATTGTTCTCTTGCGATTTGTAACTGAAACACTGCTGGTAGATGACGTTTTGCTATCTGATGAGATATATAGCTCGTCTTCACCATCATGGATAGCTACCCCTGTTGGTTGCAATGACCTGGCTATTTTCTCCTCAGCAGCAATACGCCGCACAGCGCTTGACCTAGTTTCCATGGTTAACTATGTCCTCTACCCTTTAAATATTACATTAGCGTTGCGGGGTCGTGCAAAGGCGTTGGTTATATATTTGTGAACCTGTAACGAGAATTCTAGTTGCGATTACCGCAGGTGCTATTAATCATTACACACCGGTTTTGCATAGTTATATCTATGTATTACACGATAATTTTAATGATGTGTCTGTGTTTAATGTATTATTCATTGCCCTATACTGCATGGTGTAAGTTTGATTAGGTGCCACTACGATTCAGAGGAAAGGTTTGGATTACTGCAGCTCTATATATTAATGTTTTCCACGTACACCACGTTAAAATAATCCAATGTGTAACATTCCAATGGTCATTCATTGGTGTTGGTCTAGGGTGACCTGAGAGAATCTATTAATTCCACTATCACTACCAACATCTGTTATATAATCACTCAATATGGACCATGGTGTTTAATTATATTTTTAACGTTGTATTGTTTAGTTTAATATCTATTTTACCTGTTGCGGCTTTAGGTCTATCACCTCGTTCAGCAGATGGTTTACATAAGGCTCACATTAACATCTCTTATAGCCATCCGCAGTATAAACACACTTCTTCTATTATAGATAGTTTTCGTCGTTCTTTAGATCGTGCTAAGGTAATAAACTTGGCAATGTGCCTTGATGTCTATATAGGTTGAGAATTACGTTCGTGATGTAAACATTCAATTAAAGCTAAAACCTACTATTGAGCGTTTACTAATAGTACAAGAACTCGGTGAACCTTTTTTGCGCTTTAGTCGTGCTGCAGATGGTACTCGTATTCTTTTGGGTAACAGTGACAAGGCTTCCTTACCCGAGAGCATTTTAACTCAACTTACTGACCGCAACATATCTATTCCTTGGCATTTTCTGATCCAGAAAGTGCATAGACCTCAGGTGGTCAATTCACCGGTGGAATCTGAATCTAGCCTTCCTAGTTCAAAGGCGGACTTTTTTGATAAGGGTATGTTATTTTGGGTTATCAGACATGTCTCAGCTGATGGACACAAAGAGCGAGTAGCATGTTCATCATGGGACTTTCGCCCTCAGGAGTCTTATATATATTTACCGCGTTGGATGATGGAATCTATGGATTTACGGTATGTTGCTTTTGGGGGTTATATTATTTATAGTCCATATGACACGGTATACGTAACTCAATTGAAATTGCAAGATGCTATTTTTGTATCTATTTCTCCTGTCGAGTCATCTTTTTTTGCGTTATCTGCCCCCAAAGCTGTGCTTGAGGAGCATTTAAAGCAGTATTCCTCTTTAACGCGTGGTACTACTATACAGATAACTCACGAGGGTATTACATATCACTTACGTGTTAATCGCATTGAAACTGAGCATTGTAAGGATGCTGAGTGTGCCTCTATTCAGGACACTGACGTATCTATAGACTTGGTAAAATCCTAAATTACTTTTGTATAAACTACTTAAATCCAGATTATATAATTCATAGTATACGCATTATCTATTGTATAAATTAATAGTATGTACATAGCTAACGTTTACGATTGCATACATATAAGGCATTGTGCCGCGATAGAACGGAGGGCGTGCTTCGTATTTTGTGTTTTAGTATTCGCACTATATAGATCATATTGCATTGTTTTGGCGTTACTAGTTCCATTCTTCAAGGGGCCCACTGCGTTTAATGCAATGTTGACAGCCCTGATTTGGCAGTATTCGTGTACCATATGTCCACATAGGAAGTATGTCGTATGATGTAATTTCGGCTGTGGTACAATCGTCGTGAGTTGGAGTACACCTTTCAGTGTTTCTGCAATTGGTATAACATTACGCATATCCATTGTTGTTGGTAACGTGATTGAGTGACATATAGCGCAAAACGACGTTCTGACGTCGTCACTATCCTTTGGGGAAGTTCCATACCTATCAGTTACCGTGGCCTTTAAAGGGCTATTCTCTATTCCAATGTTTGGATAGAACAGAACACCTTTGGTTATTACATTTAGACGCTGCTTTGCTAAATGTACATATGAGTATCTGTACATTCCATGTTGTTCATTTAGCATTTTGTGATCATGTTGAAGATTATACAACGTTAGTTTAACAGCTCCAAGTATATTTCCTGATTTAGTTTGCCATGCGTTGGAGCAGTATTTAGTCAGTTTGTAAAACACCTCCCTAGCTTCTTCCAGTGGAATTACCTGATAAATTAAATTCAGCAACGTCTTGTGTATTTCTAAGACATTCCGTGGTACACCGATGAGTTGTAGCCGTGACGCCAGGATCACAGTGTTGTAAAATACTTCCCACGGTAGACCGCATATCCATGCAATGAAAGCTTCTGTTTTGTACTCCTGTGACAATGTAGATGTGTTGTAATAATCCATATTGCATAACCTTAATTTCGCCATTAGTGGGATTAGATCATATCGTCGTTTTGCGTTTGTGGAATACTCCTTTATCAGGGGGAATAGTGCCATTTTGTCGAACACTGCAACTAGTTTGATATACAATTCAAGGTATTCATCTGGCAGTTTCGCTTCAGAGTGTATACCTTTAAGATAGCTATGCAATAGCTTTGGTTTAGTTGTGAGTTTGGCCACCAACTCTTTAACATCATTTGGTGTATTATACTTTTGAATAAGTAAATCTTCCGTCATTTCCGGATCGATTGTGTATAGTTCTATTACTGCATTAATTACTTCTTGGTGGAAAGTGTGATCCGTATCAGTGAGCACTTCTGCGAGTTTCAGTGCGCTTTTTGATTGTGCGTGTAGCATGAATACGAACCCCTTCTTCATTTGGCCGATCCTTAGCAATATGGCTGCCACGGCCATCATACAGGCTCTGGCACCTGGACTAAATATTATCCAGGGTTGGTATATGGATCCATCATCCAACTGCATTAACTGGGTGAACAGAGCATAGTCACTGGTTACATCATGTGACCATTCATATTGTGTGGGCGGTAACGTTGTTGGTATCGATACCGATTCCAATTCTTGTTCTAGCATGTGTAGAATATCGCCTTTTGATTCGTTTATATATATTTGGGAATATCTGTATGTACTACAATCTAGGTACTTACTCGTGCCCACATCCCTAGATACTGAGCTCCTACTTTGGGTACACTGCGGGAATGTAATATTATCTTGCATATTGCTCCTCTTGGGATAGCAATCCAATTCCATGTAACTGCGTGGTTTAATCTTTCTATCAATTATAACTTTGCAATACCCAGAGAATGTATCTAGGGATACTGTTACTTCACGTTCCTGTGTGCTTAAAGGGACAGTAATCATTTGAGGTAGTGTACCAGATGGATAGTATCCCTTGAGGCATAACTTCAGCATTTCGAACACCCGTTGTGTTTGGGACGCATCAAGGTTTTCTGTTACCACCAGCCGTAGCAACACGAATGGCATATGTGGTTCTACAGAAGCGAGAACACAGTTTATGATCACTGATCTAAGAATGGTATGGGCCTTCATAAACTCTTTCATACATCCTTGTACTATGTATCCCAGTAGCACATTAAGCCTCTTGTGTTTAGCGAACAGTGCCACTAAGTCCTGCATTTGTTGTTGAAGTGCAGACAGGTCTCTATGGTTGCTGGAGTAGTGTATGTATCGAACAGCTACCGCCTTGAGCTTATCTATGTTAACGTACGTAGAAGAGAGCATAGCCTCTACTGACTGTAGAACTACATTGTGCAACCCATAATCCCATTTGTTTTCATTATCTAGTCCCAATTGCGCAATCAGCTCGCAAATTACCTGTTCGTAGTTTCCGTGCTCACACGACTGCATCACATGTTGTTCCAAATGTGCTTCCTTCACGGTTAGTATACTACCATTGGCCACCATACAGAGTCCCTGGAAAGACTCGATATCAGCGTAACAGTGAAAGAACATGGAGTTCTTTGCGGCAATCAGGTGATCAAATGGCGCGTCACATAATCTGACTTTTGGCTTGTCCATGGCTGATAAGCAATGACCAAAGTGTCCTATATCATTACATCGGAAATGGTTGCACACTATCCGTATAGACCTCAGGAATTCCAGATTACTTCTATCCAGTTTACATGTAATCTGGATAATTACCTGTTGCGATACATTACGGTGTTTCCCGAGACCGTATACAAACGAGTGGTTGATATACACCTTGTTGTAGCACGGGTCGAAGCTATAGAACGTATATTTTGAAGTTGTTCCAACTTGATCGACACCGCTTATCAGAGCTCTGTTATCTGTTTCATCTCTGGATTTTTCCAATGAAAAGGTTGATCGTTCATGTCCCACCTTGGTGTGCTTCACTGTCTTTTCAACGGGATCCGGTGGCGTTGTGTAGAATACTGAGAATGTACCCTTAGCGCTTTGGCGAACCACTGATGATACGTGACATCCAATAGGGGCTGTTAAAGTGTATGATACCCTTCCTCGTAGTGGTGCATCAACCGTTGTTTTAGGTTGCACGATGGTAACATAATGCGGTAGAACTTTGTTAGTGTACCTTTTCTTCATGTTTTCTATATCCAACAGTTTCATTCGTCTGTTCCTGTGTACATCTTCCATTCCTTCTACGCATGCTGGCAGTACATCCACTATCCTACATAGATTCTTTATACCTACTAGTAACTTTAATTTAGATATCCAGCAAAGCACAACTCCCAGCTCCGGTAACTGAAGTTCTCTGTGTACTGGCTTGCTAAATCCCACACAGTGGGTTTTAATAGCGCCACTTAATCTGTTTTTATCGAATGTAGTTGCCTTCTGAAGGAATGAAGTGCTTTTTCTTAGTGCAACAGAATCCATAGTTCGCACCAATTCATCAGATTGCAAATCTGGGATAACATCAGACATGTGATTTATATATTTATTGGACCTGATGGAGCAATATACGCTTTCTCCGTCAGCAACATAGTCATAAAAGGTATGGCGTTCCATTGGTGTTCTGTAACCATTGGTATCAGTTAACATCGCTATATCTCCAGATACATCAGTCATTGTATCTGGCGATTCTATGAATAACATTGGCACAGCATTATTTTCCAAATTGATGGGTGCTGCTATGTTTTTTGCTATAGTTCCATTCATGTAGCGGTTGTTTCGAGCGTTTGCGGGATCATCAAGTACATTTATAACTTCTATGGAACTACTGTTTGCCTTTGGATCTACCATTGCATTTGTTTCTGCACAATATAAATCCATCTGTGGTTGGACTCTATGTGATTTAATTCTATCCTTGTTAGTGCAATATTCAATACCAGAGCACGGCTCTAGTTCATCCATATCCAGGTCAGATTCATCGGAAGTAGCATAAAAATCATTTTCATCGATAAGTTCGTGAAGTGGTGTATACTCCCTAGCTACTTGCGGAGACTCCAAATTTTGGTCCAGGGGCGGGCTATGTGGAAGAAATGCTACCATTGCGTGTTTGGGCATCAAGTATATTTGTGTACCTTCAGCGTCTGCCCATGCCAGCATATCTCCATGCCATGCAATTGGTATGCGTTTGCTTGAAGGTCGTCCATTGTGGATAAGCGTACATGGAGTATCCGATTTGTCCAACAGATCAATTTCCACTCGGTATATATGCCCACTTGCTGTTGTAAACACGATTGTAGATGTGTATTCACTTGTGTCTAATGGACTATCCTGACCGCTGAAACTTGACCTGAGGTCGTATGTTCTTCTAGGTAATTTAACCACGTGCTGGTTTTTTATTGCATCACTTGTACTATGATTGTGCAATTTAAATTTAGGATTCACTATTAATCCTCGTATTCTTTGGCCTGTTCGCAGCTTATATATAACCCTTGATCTTGATATGTCCGCTAAACAAAGCAGATGGATATAGATATACCCCAATGATGTAGCGCAAATCATGTACGTGTAACTATCCAAGTACTCTTCTGTGCATTTTCTAAGCTGGAGCTCCACTATCTGTCCACTGTGAGTGGCGATTAGTTGTTTTTTCCCATGGGCAATAAGATATATTTCACCATAGAGCGTGCCTATGACTATATTGCTACCTTGGGCAGCCACTACCGACGTGAATGGGTCATCATCGGCAACTTTATCATAATACGGGTAGTTGCCGGCAATCGTCATTTCATCAATTAGTCAACCAAACCCTTCATCATTATCGTTGCAGCGTATGTGCTTCAAAATCGATCTTATAAAGATCACTTTCCATTGTATTTTGAGTGTAAAGTATATAGTCTAGGTATGTGTATATGCTGATTATTTGCATACCATATCGCGACCGGTTTATAAGCCGCTGCCACCTCTGGGTGTACTTATTGCCATATGGGCGTTTAAATCTACTGAATATCGAATAAATGTTGTTAATAATGCTATAAAAGTTATCTTGAAGATTGCAACTCTTGATGTGTAAGACTTAATAACTGCTTTACACCTTGTTGTGTAACAGGGTGTAGTGGAATCACTAGTACCTAACATCGCGCTACACATCATGGATCCCATGAAATCTAAATAGCAAATGTAATAATATTGTGTGTCAATAGGTTCAACTCTACGTTTTTGGGTAGTGTTAACTATTTCTTAGTGCACATGTCATTTTCAGTACTGCATAGCTGTAAACAGGATTCCATTTTACTTTATGTGCTGTATTGATCCAACAAGCTACAGGAGTTGATTTGCCTGTAGAATTTTACTATATTCATATATGTCTACATTGCTACACGATTAATTAATTCGTAAACAGTGTTTCATATGATTCTAGTTATCCAATAGTTCATTATATACTATAAGCTTGTATTAATGGAAAAGGGTAATACTTTAACTTAGCATTCAAGTTCCCTACATCATGTAACATGATGCTAGGTTACAGCTACCATAGTGGACTAATTTCTATATAAAGGATGTTGGATTATGCTCATAGAATGGTGCTTAAGCATAGTTTGCTCTAGATGCTTCAGAACATTGCAGAGAGACTAAACTAATCTGTAACCTAAATAACGGGCATATTACGGATTTTTCGTTGGCTATGGGTCACTTCATGGGTTACTTCGGTGCGCTTACTGCGATCTTAGGATGCCGGGAAAATGTAATCATTTGGCGGCGTGCCGTTTACGTTGTTCGATAAGATGGCAACCTTGGGTAGGAATGCGCCACTTGATAAGGTGCATCCTTTTGTTTTTCATTTCGATCGCATATGTCGAGCCTTTGAGAATTAACAGTGCCTTTTTAATAAACCAAGGTTTAACAGTGTCACTTAACGTTGATAAACGTCGTGATGTAGAAACCCATTATTCGTTAGAACCTGTAAAAGGTTCTTTAAAGAACCCATTTACAAACTCATCATTACGTGGGCATCTATATGTACACATGACTAAAAATGCAGTGGGTCCTAACCCCCTGGAGCTGAGTGAACAAGAGCATATGACTATTGCTTCTTCCCTTGATTCGTTATTCGACCGTTGTGTACAATCCTGTGACCATAGTGACTTCCAAACTGCTGTTGGTAATATCAGGGAGTTCATGTCTGCTTATAAGGGTTTCTATTCCCATTTCTTCGAGGAACCAGTTGAGGTGGCACCTCCATTAACGGAAGTACCCAATGCTGCTATACATCGTGGTGATCAACTGCTGGGTGATAGCTGCAGATCGGCACAAGATGTTCCCAGAACCGACTCCAGTGGATCCATGTCGTCCTCCAAGCCCTTGGGTCGTTACAAAGCATCCAGGAAGGCTTTGAGTTACGAATACACTGACGACATTGACTCCCGTCGATGGCGTGTTGAGGCTAGATCTAGGATACCTCGTGATGTTTGTGGTATGATTCTGTACCAGCGTAGCCGTTGCGTGGGTATCATGGGTCGCATTATGCACAAGGTATCCTCTTTAGAGGATTTGCGGACAGTGATCAGTTTATCTAAAGATGCATGCCTCTTGGGTATGGACGTTTTGAAGAGCATGTATGAGGCTATGTGCATTATGAATGCGCGTATGGGCCGTACTACGAAGGCTCTGGAGTACATTGAGCGTATGTGGTCACACGGTGAACGTCGTCGTTACCGTACTTACGAGACTTTATTAAATCACTTCGAGGGTAACTTGGACAGTGAGGGTATATTGCAAGTATTGCGTCACATGGTTGATACGGCTGGCCTCACTGTAAACGGTCTTTTGTTAACTCGTGTTCTTGTTGCCATTTGTTTATCAGCTCGTCAAGAATTAATGAAGCATTGTAATGGTGCGGGATCCAACATAACTTCGGATACAATGGGAAACCTCAGTGACCAAAGCTCGGATGGTAGAAGTCAAAAACATCTGTCATCTATGCTAGGGTTGGACTGTGACCGGGAATCCGTTCCTGTGCTCGACGCCGAGTCGGGAAATCACACTTTGAAACATCCAACATCAACGGATGTGGACAATAAAGCTCGCAAGGTCAAAGACACGTTAAAACGTCAGCTGGAAGAGGTATTTCAGATATTTAGCAATCATGCTTGCAATCGTGTTGCGTTATCTGCTCGGCTTGGTTATGTGATATACTCTGTATTTTCCAGGGCTTTCCCTGACCTAGTTAGGTTTACTCATGTATCCCCTAATAAATTATCTGGCAATTTACCTATAAATACTGAACACTTGGGTGGTAGATCAGCTTTCAAGAACCCTAGTGGCATTACAAAGGATTTGGATCAGTCAAACTTTAATAATGGCCATAGCAAGCTCCTGCAAGGTGACGGTGTACTGCCAGATAATAGTGCTACTTATGGTAATTGTGTAAGTTGTAATTTTGCAGTGCCTTTGGTTGACCTTGGTATAGCGGAGCGTCTGTCGGTATTACGCCGTTGGCTTCAGCACATATATGATTACAACTATCCTGAGATTTTGCGATTAGCTAATTTTTACGCTTGGCTATATGCTCCATTGACTGCGGGCAAGGGCTATACCTGTGTTTTGGATGGGCAGAACATCGGTTACCATAAACGTGAATCTATGAGCCCTATGGATTTTGAGAAGGTTGATATAGTTTTGCAATCTATGATATCACTTGGTGAGCGTCCTTTTATAGTGTTACCTTACTATTGTCGTACTAGGAAAACAGTGTCTAGCTCTGTACTGACCAATGAGGCCATGGAGTTACTATTCCCTGGTTGCACATTGCCTTCAGCTTTGTTGAACCAGGTACCCGTTGGGAAACACGCTAGGTTGAAATATTCCGACCGTCATAAGGCTGCTCTTATAGATAAGTGGTACTCCCAGCGTCAGGTTTATTTCTGTGCTTCTGACAGCTACGACGACAACTATTTCTTTTTGGCCAATGTGATGTCTGGTTGTGCTGAGGAGCTACATACAATCGCAACGTTTGTCAAGTCCGCATTGGCGTTGCTACTGCAGCAGCAGGGGGATGCATCGATGCTCCCTGAGCCTGAAATCGGTGACTACGCTGCTGCGGCATGCCCCTCCAGGCGTCCTCTAATGATGACTGTGACTAACGATACGCTATCAAATATGGAGATTCCTGGTGTGGATGAGGGTGCCATGCGTGCTTTGCGCGACATACCATTGACTCCTTACTTTTTCACTGACGGTTGGTCTCGGCGAAGGCACTCTGATGACCGGAAGGTAGTGGTTGGCCAACGCCTTCGGTATTCCTTAGGTAACGTGGGCCCTATAAATGGCAAATTCCACATTCCTTTGGGTTATGAGCGGAAGGTCCTGGATTACAAGGCTCGTCACACTGTTCTTATCAGTGAACATGAAGAAGGTTGCATAGAGCCACCTATTTCCGGTGCATATCTCGATACACAATCTGACGAGTCACACAACAGCGACCAGGAGCTAAAGCAGATAAACCAATGGTTAGAGCGCCATGGTTACAATGAGCTGTTTAATGCCCTTTGTGACAAGCATGGTCGCAGTTACCCTCAAACAGAGCCACGCCGCTTCCCTATATCTACAAAATCGCCAGAAATAATCAAGCAGAAGTTCAATCCAACTCAAGAAACACGTTGGCTGTGCATTGACTTAAATGTGCTGGGTAACACAAATGTGTAATCATTGTTGTCTATCCTATGATGGGGGATACATCAAGTTATTTCATAGTTTATAATACAAAAATGTCATTTTTCGAGAAGGTCGCCTTGCGTGCGAAGCGCTTGGGATCTTGTTTGTGTTTGGGTCTTGACCCTCGCAACGAGACTGTTGACCGTTTTTCTCAGACTGGTTACTTTACTGTTTTATACGACCGCCATGTGAAGAACAGTCATCTTGATGGATTTCGTAGTCGTGAGATATCTTCATTATACGTTAAACTGAAGCTTTATTGTTGTTTCGTTCTAGAATCTACACATGAGCACATTTGCTGTGTTAAGCCAAACCTGGCATTTTTCATAGCTCAGGGTGCTGAGGGCATTCAGGTATGTCATTGAAATATACTGATGTCTATGCTACTATACAATACGAACTTCTTGGTGGTCAACAGTTCTATTAGTAGAGCCACTCTTTGTACTTACTTAGTTTATTTCCACTAACGATGTTCTAATCCTGTATGGAGTATACACTTCATAGGTTTTGATGGACATTTGTGAGATGCTCCGTGAGATGGATATACCAATACTCCTTGATGGCAAGTTGGGTGACATCGGTTCGACTATGGAGTATTACAAGAAGTTCATCTTTGACATATTGAAGGCTGACAGTTGTACTGTCAACACACTGCTTGGCACTGACGTTCTGTCGGTGATGGCTACCGACACTCAAGGCAATTACGTTCACGACTTATTTGTGTTAGCCAAGTGTTCAAATCCATCTTCTGAGCAAATTCAGGGTGCTATATTGAACGACCATTCTCCTGTGTACATGGAGATAATCAAGAAATGCGAGTCGTTCTACAAGTCCAAGGGTGTAACCGGTGCCAAGGTTGGCTATGTCATTGGTGCTACTTGTGTGGAGGTGTTATCCGAGGTTCGCCGAAGCTACCCGGAGTGTATTATTTTAATGCCTGGCATCGGTGCTCAGGGCGGTCAACTTGAGTCTGCAATGAAGGCTGGTATGTATCTTATGTTTCATTACACATGTATTCAGCTTTGGACAGTAACGGCGGTGGTGTGATTGTACCTATATCGCGTGCTATTATAGATCTTCCAAACCCTGGCCAAGCTGCTGAACAGTGGAAGGAGCAGATCAACGCTTGTATTGCTTAAATGAAGTCGTGATTTAGTGACCTTACGCAAGGTCCTTAAACTTTAACTCTACCATAATAGTGTGGATATTCTATTTTGTACTGTTAGACAAGTTTATGCATTGGTATATATTTTGTATTACTTAGCGACATGCTTCAATGTTGGAAATGGGATTATATTCTCATTGGCACAAAATGGCACTACCTAGATAAAGGTGAATCCAATCTATGTAGTGTTTAGCTTCCCACGGGTATAATTACCAAAGGGACACTCTGTGGTGATATAGGTGATATCCAGTAACCATACTATTGCACTGGCAACACCGTATTGTACACATGGCAAAATGCTAGAATAAACTAATATTTACTTTTGCTAGTCAGTGGTAACTTCACGAAGTCCATGCTGCAACTAGTAACTCATATCATAGATTGTCTAGTAATACCACATTACCGGGTCTTATAGTGCATATATCATTACTCTTCTACTTCGGGGTCACTACTATCCGAGTCAGTGCCGGAGTAAGACGAATCACCCGAATCCGAACTTACGTAATCGGAATCTATGGAGGCAACCTTGATTTTAACTTGCATTTCATCACGTTGCGCGATGAGTGTAGGCGTATTGAATCGTAGCAACAGCTTGATGGAATATGCCACCAACGCAGGCATTGAGGATATGATATCCGATTGGAAATCTTGGAAGTCTTTAGTCCCAGATCCGAGCTCGTTGTGATGGCTCTTAAGCGCATTGGCATCATCTTCGTCTTCAGCTTCAGCCAACATATTGACAACTCGCGATTTTGTCTTCTCTGTGGTAGCGGCCTCAACAACCGGTGCTTCCGACTCGTGTAGCACCTTTCTGCCGTATATATCATCATTGTTGCTCGAAGAACTGCTACCCTGCTCCTTTAGTATATTCAGTAGTGTATCTACATTCGAGAACCATGTATGTGTCTCTGTATCGAAGTTACCCTTATCCACTACGATATCATCTAGTCTGCGCTTCTGCAGCTGCTTTCTCCAGATATTCTCTTCAACTGTATGTTCACTAATAAGTCTGTAGACGTTAACCTCTCGTGTCTGTCCTATTCTATGGCATCTGTCCATGGCCTGTCTATCCATAGCTGGGTTCCAGTCAGTATCATAAAATATGACTGTATCAGCTCCCGTTAGCGTTAGACCCACACCACCCGCTCTGGTCGACGATATAAATAAGAAAATCTTCTGGTTTTCGTTGAATCTCGTGACTATGCGCTGCCTCATATCAACTTTTGTGGAGCCATCTAGCCTGATGTAGGTGAAACCCATGAGATTAATCCAGTTTTCCAGTATGTCCAACATCTTGGAGAACTGTGTATATAACAGACATCTATGTCCCTCGTTTTTTAATTTATTTAGCAAATTCCCTAGTACCAGGAATTTACCACAATCATCGTGTAGTAGATTTCTCGGTGGGAATAGAATCCGTTGTAGCCCCGGTGTCATTTCCATGGTCACGGTCTTATCCATAAAGTTTGACCTTATAAAGGGCCTCGAGAGCTTCTTCTGCGCTTTTCTTGCACGTAACTCTCTACTTTGGTTTAACGCTACTCCATTTGTTCCTGATATCAATACTTTTCTGGGTACGCATTGAACTGGTCTCCCTGTGGTACATACGAACCTTGACATGATCCACCAATACTTCTCTGCAATATCATCTGCGCTAGGCTGGACTAAATCGGCAAACAACTCCACTTTTGGTTTTGGTCTTTTATCTACTTTGAATAGGTTTAAGATTCCCTGTTCATTTACTTCCAGTAGTTCTCGACGGTTAACAAGTGTATCCTTGTTCTTGGATTTCGCCTGTTTAATATATTCATTTAACTTAGTGGTTCCCCCTAGGTCCGCAATATCCAATACTTGCACATCCCGATCCCCGGAATACCCAATCGTGGTAATAGGCCTTGTCATGGACATTCTATCTGGAGTGTCCTCACGTAGTCCCCCTAAGACACCGATATTGCTGCCACCATTAATCGCGTTCTCTGTAGCTGTTTGTCCAGGGGCTCCATCGCCTAGTTTCATCGGATCCGCTGGGTGATTTATAGAGCCCGTGTCTGTTATAACCCTAGATTTCACTGGTTCCATACCAGAAGAGACATATCGTCGCCAATTTGATAGATAATTGACTGGATCGTAGCTACGTACCTTTAACATCCGATTTATAAGTTGGTTACATAATCGCAGCTTCCTTCGTCCTCCAGATCTCTTGCTGGATAGGCACTTTGATATCGGCAATCTATCCACTACTGGTAAATGAACTAGCTTCTTGTGGTACCCATTATCATTTTCACTGTACAACCTGTTGAACGGGACCTTTAATCCCTGGTACGAGCGC
Source organism: Babesia bovis T2Bo (assembly GCF_000165395.2). Classification (NCBI taxonomy): domain Eukaryota; phylum Apicomplexa; class Aconoidasida; order Piroplasmida; family Babesiidae; genus Babesia; species Babesia bovis. The sequence continues at coordinate 1,715,341 of NW_026261571.1, forward strand.
ACAAATGACACTGGTGTAGCTACTCGTTCTATTTTTCCTGTTAAACCAATTGACACTGGCAGCGAATTGGGTGGGTTCCGGTAGAACGATATTATTTCATACTTGTACAGTCTTTGGTCATGTTTACGGTCTTCCAACAGCATCATTGAGGGTATAACCACATCTTGCATCATACCTGGGTCGTAATATGGTGATTCCACTGGTCTCGGCTGCAACTGGTCTGGGTGGTTACATATCTTCCTGAGCTGCATCAGCACAAATAGCATTGACCTATAGCTTGGGTTAGACATGGCATCTACGGTACTCCTACTGGTAATGAACTCATCATACAGTATCCTCTGTCGCCGTGACAAATAGCACTTGATAACGTGCTCGTATTTCGACGGCATCTGCTTTTCTACATCCTTCTTGAGCCTCCTGAGTAGATACGGCCTGAGCACTGTATGCAGCTTCTTGACTAGCTGTGCTGTCTGGGAGTCCACTATAGCCCCTGTAGCGCCAGTCTGCTCCTTTTCGATAGACTCCGTCAGCGGGTCGCTGAACCACTCCTTGAACTCGCTATGCGAGGTGAATATATCTGGCAGGATAAAGTGCATCAGCGACCACAATTCCTGTAGTGAGTTCTGCAGTGGCGTTCCCGTGAGCAGGAGTCTTCCCTGGGTATTAAACGTTAACAGCGTCTGCCACCGCTTGGAATGGAAGTTCTTTATATTCTGTGCTTCGTCCAGTACCATATAAACCCAACTCTTGCGCTTGAGTATATGTGCATCCTGTACAACAGTGGCGTAGGACACAATACAGACATTAAAGGCATATTCCTTGTTCCATCCTACACGTTTCTTTGCGCGTTCAGCGGGTGTCCCATAGTACGACAGTATGGTGAACCCCGGGCAGAACTTTTTGAACTCCATTTCCCAGTTGAGCAATACTGACGTTGGTACCACTATTAGGTGCGGTCCCCAATTACCATGGTCGCATGCCAGGTGCGCCAGCAGCGCTATTGTCTGCAGGGTCTTGCCCAAACCCATTTCATCGGCCAATATTCCATTTGACTTGTTGCGATAGAGTGACGCCAACCACCTGAGTCCATCCAGCTGGTACGGTCTCAGCACAGCCCTGATAAGGCATGGTACCTGTACTTCATCAGGATCGTCTGATGCCACACTATCTCTTGGTGAATTCTCACTATCGTCTGACGACACTGCAGATAGCTCCTGTGGGTCACTATTGCTTCCAGCCTGTAAAGAGTGAGTTGTGTACATTGAGTAGCATTCGATGACTGGATACATCATCCGTGGCCAACAAAGCCTGGACATACTAAAGACTTACCACTTCATGCGTTGAACTGGGACTTGGTAGTTCTTGGATATCCATGTGATCGTTTTCCATTTTTTTGTACATTTCTAATAACTGCTCTATTGGCATTTCAGCGTCATTCTGCAAGGCATGGATCTCTTGTTGCTGTTTCGTGTCATCATCAGAGTCGCTACTCATATCTTGGTCAAGCGCTTCATCTTCCATTTCCTGCTTTTTGTACATATCCTCGCCGATATCAAACTCCTGCTCATCGTCTAGCTCCAGTGACTGTGGCTCCTTGGTATCTACATTGAAATTACCACCTGAAGTGGCGTCATTGGGATCCTGTGAGTCTGACTCCGTGGAATCCAGACACTCATCACTATCTGTAATCGGTGAACCCACATCGCCTGGCGTGGATGTTTCCTGGTATTCAGCTGCATACTTAGCGGCATCCTCTTGGTACCGCTTTAAAATCTCCTCTATTGGCATATTCAAGTCATCTTCCAGTGCTCCTATTTCCTGCTTGTAGTCCTGCGCCTCGTTCTCACGCTCCATGGCAACCTCCAGCTCTGCATCATCACGTTCCATTTGTTTCATTTCCTCTGATACAATGAACTCATCCTGGTCGTCAGCTGGTACGTCATCGTTTTTCACGTTCACAGCAGCGCCATCGTTAGTTTTACCGCGCTTGTGGGTGTCCGTAGTCTCCTTTTTCACATCCGAGCCCTCTGTCTTGATTCTCCTTTTGGTGCGGATACGTTCATTTTGGTTGATCGACAGCTTAATTGCATCCTCAACAAATTTGTCCAACCTCAACCGTTTCTTTTCCAGTAGAGTCGCCTGTAAATCTCGTTTCATGCGTTCCCATGCAAACTTTTCAATTTTCTTCCAGTACACTGCCACCATGTTGCATACATTCTTGCAAGATAACCTTTTATTACGCAGCTCTTCCTGCTCCAACGTTGCCCTTCGCGATTGTATCTTGGATGTATGCTTAATTGCTGACGCCACCACTTGCTTGTACTTTCTCCGCTTTTCACGATGTTCCCCAACCACAAGGCCCTGGAAGTCGTCCATCTCCTTGAGTGCGGAGTTCCACAATGATGCATCCGATGACTTGTGTGGTTCTGTCTGTTTTGTCGGTATGTTACGACCCATTTGGGAATAGAGTTCCTCGAGCTCCTTTTGGTGCGTTTCAAGTTTGATAGTAATCTCTTTGGTTGCTACTTTGAATTCCTTGTACAACCCACCTAGTGACACTAGGAAATCCTGGTCAACCTCTACATTTGGCTTTGACATTGCAACAAGTTCGTCTAAAGCCTCTATCCTTGAGTGCAATAGCCTGAAGTACTCCATATCTATCATTGCTCTGTCATCTTCCAGGATGCTCCCTAATTTACTGTTCTTGTACCTGCTGCCACTATCTCTGCTGGAACTTTTATCTTTGCAGTACGGTGCCGAAATTCTCCTAGGGTTTGCCGCGAGGTTAACTTTTTTCTGCGGCATCTTGCCGCCGAATAAATGCTTCTCTACATATTGTATCATTGGGTGCTGTACCATGTACTGCTGGACTCCGCATGAAGACCTGCCTCCCACGGTAAATGGGCTGGAAAATGACATGGAACGCCCTTGAGGCAATCCCATATATCCCATATTGGGTGCTGAAACAGTGTCACAATGTGTTCAGGTAACTTACCATTGATTGCGTTGAAGGATGTATCAACTTGGGCGGGACCAATAGCTCCGTATCCATAGACCATTCGTGGCCCATGAGCTGCTGTTTGTGGATATGCGCCATACACGTCACCCATTTGCTGGAATGCTGCTGGCGAGATGTGTCTCGTGGTATTGACGTTATGTATACCGTAATTCATGACGCCGCAGTCCCCGAAGCTTGCAACGGGTCCCGCCAGAGTTTGCATCTGTGTCTGCCAGTCGGAAAATGGCGGCATTGTATATGGCTGCGGGCAGTACTCCATTGCAGGTGGTAGTGAATCATTTGCTGTAGTCGTCTCCTCCTTTACCTCCGAGGAGGCACTGTCCTTGGAGGACGCCGGTACTTTATCTCCCGGGCTTTCAGCGGCCATTTTATAATCCCCTTGGTATATGCCGTCTAAAGTGTCCTCTGCGTTTGGATTGTATTCTGGAAACCGTAGGGTTGTTCACAAACCCCTTTTTAGTCACCGCTTGGTGCTTAGCTTCTGCGATTAAGCCTAGTATATCACGTTCAATCTGCTTGGGTGATGTCTGGGTCCCCCCTAACACAATTGACCGGTCACTTGCACTGGTACCAGTAGATCTAGACTTCAAGGTTTTCTTTTCAGGTTGCAAGCCAGATGCACCCGGTATGGGTGCGACTTTTGTTGTGGATCCGGATAGATCACTATTATTGCCAGGTTGTGGCAAATCCGTACGTTTGAGTTGGTTGGTGTTAGTTTGGTTGTTTGGGATACTTTCTCCCGAGGTGTCCTTTGACTCCCTCACAGTACGTGGTGACAAGTCCCTCTTGGTTAAACTACGGTCTGGTTTCCTGTTGCCAAGATTATAGAACTCAGTTGGTACATCTTTGCTCCTAAAGCAAAGCGGTACGTATGGTACTTTGGGTTGTGATCCCGAGAGCAGTCCGTTGCGATAGGTACTAAACAGCCTGCGCAGTCGAGCTGCAATCCGAAGTTTCACTGAAACTTCACGCTTCGATGCTGATATAGCCGAGAGCTCCTCCTTAGATGCGGTGAAGCTGTTGCGCAACTCGCGATAGCGTCCAGAGAGCTTTCGCAGCTGTCGGTTGGCTGTTCCGAGTTTATAACCAAATCTCCTTATCTCCCACTCAGCCCAGGCAAGCTTGGTACGTATGAGTGACTTTTTGATATTATCCTTCTTGCTTGGTGGGTTAAGACCAAGCAGCTCTGCGACAGGCTCGAGTTGTAGTGGTTCTTTTAGGGGTCGCCTACCGTTATCGGCGTCCCTTCCGTGTAATCCACTGTTCTCGGTGAGATGTGACTGATACTGCTCTTGGTGGAAGATAGTGATGGGTGTAGTATCGTGTGTATTACTACGATTCTCTGTATGGGCACCCGGGCATCTCCCGTGGAGTCTTACAGCGCCATGCAAGTGATGTACGTAGCTGTATACAGATAAATAATTGATGCACAAATAGAGTAAAACGCTAACAATGTGCATGGACTTCGTTAGCTATAAACAACTGTACTCTAGTTCTGCTGTGGAATCTGTTTATAAACACAATGTAAAAGGCGTTATAAACATTTAAGATCAAGAATCATAGTTTACACAGAATACATGTATTATGGAGACAGTTTCGTTTTGGTTAATATGGCTCAATGGAAGGATAGGGCCCAATGCATGGGCCTTGCGGCGACCGTGGTGTCTTGAGGGGACGAAAGAAGAAATTTGTACTCACGTATATCATTTCGTGGATTATTATATAAAGTGACTTTTTAGGCAATGCTATCCAGATTATAGGTTAAATTTTGGTCTATGTGTGTCACCGGGTATGCGTATGCCCATTATTTAGGGGTAATACAGGCTAATTCAGAGAAATGAGTTCATTATGCGACTGACTACGTATTGCGATGGCCCAAGACGTTCCTTAACAGTTTCGTAGGGTACGTACTCTGAATACTTGAGCATACCGTATAGTTCACGCCTCATGAACTTTCGGATTCTTGGTGAATTGGTTTCCACCAGCATTGTAATTTCCATATCCTTATCATATGAGCGTTTACCGTAGTTTGAGCTTCCGATAACGGTTGCGCATGGTGGTTCTACGCAGGCGTCAAACTGCGCTTCGGAAGTGTGCGCTGCTTCTAGTGGTAGTCTATCCTTCAGTATCCATATTCCCTTTGCGTGGAATGTATGGTTAGGTCGGTTGTACTCCATGTATATATCATCTGGGTACTTTGAATCCTGTTTCAATCCATTGAAAAGCCAGGTGGCAGCTGTACTGTAGCAGAGTGCCACCATTCGTTTCAGGTGTCCATCTTTGTAGAACGAGTTTGCATATGGACTTGATGTGACCACTTGCAGCGGCGTTGGTTTCCCCAGTTGTAGTCCGAACTTCAGTATTTCCTTGAACATGTTGACATACCTATCAGTGAAGTTGAGGTATGCAGTAGCGATGAACGTGGAGAAGCCTTCCTTTGCGTATCCCAGCAGCCACTCTTCTAGCATATTGACTCCCTGCATGAAAGCCGGTTTAGTAAAAGGCAGGTGTAGGCATATTTTAATATAGCAGTAACATCCATTCTCCGTGCCGGTATTATCAACAGCTTCTAGATCACCGGTAAAACCATGTGTCTGTCCATATTTCTCAGATACAACCCGTTTCTTTCTTGGTGACTTTGCAGTATTTTCACTGTGATGTTTCTTACGTTTTAATGAGTTTTTCCTCAAGACGTCCTCGCACATCCGTACCATTTGCTGGGTACGTATATAAAGTTGTTTCCGGAATAGCATGTTATCGTCCAATGGGTTGACCATATCCGATATCCACTCTGTTGTGAGGTCCTTAGTCAGTGTAAAACTGGCAGACTGGTAGGTTTTAATGAACGTATGCATAAGATCTGAGAATAGCGGGTCCTTGACCAGCATATAACGATCATATCTGTCCACAAAGTAATCTCGCCCTGCGTTAGCCCCTGTTATAATGCAGTCATCATCGGCTATGTATATTTTGATGTGCATTGTCCCGAAAGCCTCGCAATACGGCGACTTGAATATCTTACTAAGTAACCGTCCTAGCAGTGGGTTGTGGAACAACGACACTGTTGTTCCATGGTTTCCCCCGAGGTAAGGTTGCAGTTGTGTAAGTGGGCTTACGATGGCTCCTGATAATCCCAGCCTTGACGTACGTGCCTTATCGACCAATATATCGATTGTCAGTTTAGGGTTGCGTTTTTTGGCTGCCACTATGCATTCCAGCAACTTACTTTCAAGTTCACCGCATCCTACGTATAGACATGCTAAAACAACCCTAGATCTAGCACCTCTGAAGCCAGTACAGAGCCAGTTGTAGAAATCAGCGGGTCCATCTAGGAAGGACACGCATTCATGGTCTACTGCGCACTCCAAAATTGAATCGTCATTCATGTTGAAAAGGGCACCTTCCAAGGGTCATGTTACAGCCAGAAAGAATATAACATGCAGGGTCCTATATAGACATCGCGTTGTACGAGACAGTTAATTCCCCCAAAACAATTACTTTTAGCGATTAGACGTATGCTATATCTACAATGTGTGTTCACAGTGGTACCATACGCGACACTGATGGACCAATAGTGACTATGAGTGTCTAAAAAACGTATATTTAGTAGACCCCCAAAAAATTAATGTCTATAACAATACTCAATGTGTTTATTGAATAAAATGGTCATCTAGGGAATAACGTGAAGTTAAACAGTTGGGGGAAACCATGACGAGTAAATAAGGTGTAGCCAGTACATAGCGATTATCTGTACGCTTTTTTATATTGTAAATAAACATTGATAGTGTACCTGAATAGAACGCGTAGGTTTACTAAAAACGGTGACACACATGTCATAACTACAAAAGCATACAGGACAATTAATTAGATATATACTTCTTTAAAAAACAATGTGTAGATGTATATCCACGGAATTGCCTGGATAGCGTGGATTAACACTTATCAATACCATGTCTTGGTATGACACGGTATAGAACATGGTCCATGGAGAATTTTCACAGCCGTTTAATTTTCATGCTACAGGTATAAACTAGATGTGTGATATATATTGACGTAAATGCAGCCCCTGGTTATGTGGGTAGTGAATATGCATTGCGAGCCTTGGTCGGGGCGACGCAGTGGCATAACCACGGTATAAATATAGACGGATCTGTGTCATACCATGTTATTTACTAGTATAAAGTGCCTAATCTTAATTATGCCCCATCGTGCGCCATTAACGAGTTAGACAGGACTTTGGTCTCGTGTCTCCGTGCGCCGCGGAGGGATTTGCTGACACAAGTGTTGACACCCTTTATTTTATGCTTGTAGCACTTTTTATCAAAACATTTGTTGTTAATTAATGGTTTTCTTGCGTGTGTAGGAACAAGGGAGGACAGTGCGGCAGCTGCAATATAGGATCGCGCCTGGCAGTGTCCAAGGCAAGACCATAGAAGCAACTAAATCATGGAGCGTGAAAAGCATATTACTACGCATCAGGTTCCATTACGTCCTCCGGCGGCTTGTGTATCATCGGTAAAGCTCTCAAGTTTACTGGCGTACGCAATAGTCTTTGTGAACGCTGTGCTCTCTGTTTTTATCGACAGTTACATCAGATTGCACTCTAGTTGCTTTGAAATTCGGTCAAATGGAGAGCTGATCGCATTAAAGCCTAGTAAAGTCAGTTTTGTGGCATCGTGGATCCTAGTTCATAACGTGGCACTACATGAATTAAGCCATGATTTATCATATTTTTCATCATGGTGCTATACCAACCGGGTTTTGGGAAAACCCGTTGAAACAGCATCTGGCATTGGTTGCAATGTGTCATTATCTTCTGGATCGTCGGACTCCTCATTGAGCAAAGACTCGGGGTCTCTTAAGGATAGCCAGAAGCCTCGTAAACGCAAGTCCGTGACTTTCAATGAGCACGTCGAAGTGCGTTTGATAGCTAGTTCTCGTGTCAGCGATTACCAATTGGGTTACTTCGTCAATCGGTACAACCTGGTGAATCAATTCACTCTGATCCCAGCGAACACATTTGTACAACGGCAATGAAGTGCTAAACATTGCCGGATATTGAGTTGACGATACAATGCAGTCGCTATGTCAAGGACCACTATTTTTAATGTCCTATGTAATTCTCGTATATTCAATCATGCTACACATTTTCGTTTATAAAAATGTACTCACAGATTAATAAATTCATTCGCTTGTATAGGTGTATATATAGACCCGTACTGCCTTATTCTGGCATGGACTTTGGTTACACATTACCCCGAAGGTTGCACGGCAGTGGTATAAATGGATTCCAGGCAAGATATACAACCAGTACATCGGTTCTAGAAGATACAGTGGACGACCATGACGTGGATCGCAATTTCATGTCTAGCATAGCGAATAGCATCGTCTTCGACCGACAAAAGTCTAGTAAACTAGTGAAGGAATATGTCAAATCAAGGAATGTTGTGGACATTATTGATTCACTGGACCCCTCGTGTGGTTTCAGGACTGATCACGTGACACCACCGGTAGTCCAGAAGGCCTTGGAGATATCTACTATATGCTATGTATGTGCCTCGAGTGGTGTATCCCTTCCTGAGGAGGTAGTAATTGGTTATTGCAATGGCTTCTGCAAGATACTGTCACGCATGCTCGTAGATACACCCGGGGATAGTCTACTGGAAGCTAGTAAAGATATATCGCAATTATCACTGGCGCTCGGTAATATGTTACTTAGCGCTGCCGAGTACGGCAAAATAGCGCCTGTAAAACACGTGCCATTGAGTCTGCTTGGGGATGACTTATGCAACCCGTTCTTGGATATGGCCTCCGGGTCATGCATTAACGCCGTGGCGTTCATAGCTGCCTTGGATGGAGTAGGCCAAAGCAGCAGTACCTACAATCGAATCCTCGAGGCACTTAGTAAAAAGGAGATGTCATTAGAATTGCGTGATTTTTACTATACAAAGTTATGGATACACTTCTTAGGCACTGTAGTACCTGGATTTAGGAACCAGTTAGGCAAGGGGGCTTCCACCTTCTTGGATAACGTCATCATGTCTGAACATATAGTGGAAGCCGCAGTAGCATACGCCGAAAATGCATTGTTCAGCAAAATGCGTGAACAGAAGCGTGACGTTGACATGAACTTTTTAACAATCGAGCCTTTTGTGTATCCACTGGTGTCCAGCTCAGCGAAGGTAGGTATATTCAATGCAGTGTAATGTACACAGGAGCTCTATGAGCCCGATAACCCGGAATCATACTTTGACCAAGGATCAAGTACGTGCCTCAGGGAATATTTAAAGTGGCGAAGCGCCATTGCTGAAAGTAGTGGGTGGAAGGTAGTGAGAGTGGGTGTGTAGAGTCGCACAACGTATCCTCTATAATAACACTGTAATTCCACATTAGATCAACATGGGTTGATGTAATACACTATGTTTTTACTTAGTAAGATATTCATGGCTCCGCCAAAGTCGCCAAGGTAAGTAGCACTGTTGCTAGGTGTGTCCATCTGTATTACACAGTGATGTTATAATATGTGCCACTTAATGTTTATTATACCACTGTAGGAATATCTACTTCCCATGGCAGACAATATGCGTTCATCGGACAGGTGCTTTTTTAGAGCGCAATCGCCTTGCGCTGCGCGTACCTATAAATCTAACGAAATTCGAGATACGTGAGTACTTGCGTAAACTGTACGGTGCCCAGGTGATTAAAGTGAACACTTTAATCAAGGTACCGCGCATAAAGCGCGACCCCGGCAGTAGGAAGCCTAGATATTATCGCAACGGTCCCATGTATAAAAAGGCAATTGTAACCTTGGAGCACTCTGTGCCTGACGAAGTCAAAATGATAGGCCGTGACTTTGAATTAGGTGTTAATCCAGCAATCACCAAAAAGAATGTACACTATGGCAAGAAGAAGGACTACAGTTACGTCCCTGATCGCAGGTTTGACCCATTTACTGGTGAAGTTGATTATGCCTGGAGGCTGCCGTTAGTTAACCTATTGGCAGGTAGGACCTAGAGTATCGATTATATGTTTATTAGATGACGACTGGGAAACGCATCCCGATATATGGGACCAATCTGACCATCAGCGCATGGCACCGGATCCTACGGAACCACATCTGCACGGTGGTTCCTATAAGTATAACAAGAAACCTGACATTGTACCAGACCAGGTATATCCCATGGTAGGTCATGGAATTGCTAGTTACAAAACACAGATGGACCTCACTCCATGGCGTCGTAAACTACAGCGCAAAGAGTCTGAGGAAGGATCTGGCATAGGCCCTGCCACACCTACTCCTTGGAAGTTTCCCAAGGAACATTGAATGTCACTTGGGTACCGGGGCATTAGATACACACACTAACAACATACACATTGTGTTATGAATGGTTAAGAATGATATCAAAGACATAGTGGACACCAAAGAATAAAGAGTTGCCAGATATCCACGGGCTCATGTGTGTCACTCAAGCAGCGCATATAGACATGACACATCGGTAACCTGAGTCGGTACATTTACACATCGGGTGCTAATAGGGTCCTTTACTAAAATGTAACGTTGCAGCCTCGTGTCCTTCTTCCGTGAAGCAACGTCATCAATGCATCGAGGTGCACCAAGGGCACACACATGTCTACATTCCATCTTCCACGCACTGAAAATCATTCTTAAAACCTGTTAACAACTAATTTCTATTGTTGTGTATCAATATTGTATGCAATACTAATCGTGTGTGACTTTTTCTATGTTCCTGTGTAGTAGTACCTTGTTTTTCAACTAAAGGTGTACACATTTGTTTTTGCTGTTGTCTACCAGTGTTATACGACATCATCTGTCTAGGTGTATCGTAGTTATTATCGTTGTGGTAGTAGTACTAATTTTCATTTCTGTCATTGCTCAGCCCTTGGTCTATTGTTGCATAGACCCTTGATTAAGTGCTCTGCGTTAACCCAGGAAAGGACTTGGTTACTCCCGGTATCACCAATACCATAGGAAGGTCGAGTTACCTAAAGAAATATATATAGAATCACGTCCTTGGAGTTGACGTGGTTTTGATTTCTTGTCTAATTTTTGCTTGTATACTGTCATCATGGAAAATAGAAGCCAGAGTGGTACGCCTATAAGGAATCCATTGTATTATCAACATGGTTCTAGATTTGTGAGAAGTAATGCAATGGATGGCAACCCTACTGGTGTAACCCATAGCTCAGCGTTGAATCCTTACCACGTATCGAACAAAGGACTATATGCACATAGTAGCGAGATGGATTCTACAAGCCGTTCCTTGTGGAATGTAGCGGAATCCACCTTAATGAACCCTCAGGAGCATCATGGAGGATGGGTGCCTGTGAACATGCCATACAGTGGTATGCACCAAGCAGTGGCACCGGTAAATCATCCCTTTATACCAACTGACCCTATGTACATGGATTCTTCCGGGTACATGCGTACTGAGACCCATTTGGCTGAGGATGAAGGTGATTTCGTGGATATGGGTTCTAACCTACTCAATAGAACCGTGGATGAAAAGGAGTCAGTGGAAAGCGAGCAGGTTGACGAGAAGGATGAATTTGCAAGGACACTGCCACCTTCACTCAGGAAGCAATATGAGATATTCAACACCTACGGCACCATAACTGAGCAGTTGCGCCAGGAGTTCGTTAGGCGCAGCAAGCTGTTCCCCAAGGTCCGTGGAGTCTGGTTCAACTCTGCCCTTAGGCGCATGGGATGGGTAGGTCAGGCATACAAGAAGTGCAAGCGCATTGAGAGGATATTCTCCGTGAGGCAACATGGTTTCGCTGGCGCTCGCGCCCTTGCTATAGAATTCCGTAACTCCCAGAAGCCCACTTTAAAAGCGCTAGAGCAATATGACGAAACCGCGTCACAAGCAGATACGGCGTATGACAACGGGAGTAATGACTTCGCCATGGCAGAAACCACAGACCCGGAAAAGGAGATTGTAGACGAACTGATTGAAACTCAGACTACCTGCGCTGAGCACCCTGGTAGCTATGGAATCTCACTGAATGAATCGGGTAATACCACTAAAAGTGAAGCCACGCTGTGCTCTGAAGGTGATATGGACCAGCTGGGTAACACCGTGGGTCATACATCCTTCGAAGACGACATCTCAAGCGAGTTCTACTATTATAAGACTAACCTCACACCCGAGGAGATTGTACACCGGGACCATATGTGCAAAAAGGCGTTAAAGTTCATGCTGCATGAACTGTCGCACCTAATTGACCTTGACATACCATTACCCGGGCTAAACAAGGATATGTGCCAAAAGGGGATCCAATACCACCTTGGTGCTATTGAAAAAGCAAAGAGTGCAAGGGAGATGGTGCCATATATAGCCATTTTCGGGGGGCATATCTGCCTAGGTATACCACCACTTGATATCCCCTATAACGAGATATACAGCATCATCTCGCTGTTATCGTATTCATTGCCTCTTGGCACTGAGTTCAGTGCCTCGAGTACAATGCCTTTTGTCAACAAGAAATACGTTGCTGACATCCGGGACCTCATTGTATCATGATATTTTTTTGTATTCATTTTTAATCGCAAGAAAACATTAGATATCACTTTCATAGATTAAACAGTGTGTTACAGCATCTGGCTTGCCAACATACCAAAGTAATATGGTTCATTGACGTTAATGAAGTCACTAGCCGGTATAGGCTGGTAGAATTCATCATGCATGTAATGCAGCCTGTCGTGAACTGTTGCCGGCGCTTTCTTGAACCCGCGTGCATCTAGGAATGTTTAAAAGGTTATCACTAAACTTACAGCTGGGTTGAGTGGCATTGTACAGAGCACGTTGGAACAGACTGGCCCTGGCATCCGTAAGTATTACATCCTGCTTGTTCAAAAAGTCAGCAGTACGCCTGGAGTCGTTCTCCAGCTGTTGGCGCATCTTCCTAACCCTGCGCCTTAATGCGATAAGTCTGTTCTGGTCCTCTAGAACCTTGTTCCAGTCATGCTTGTTGTAATGGTAGTGCACGTTGAAGTAAGGGTAGGCCAACTCATCCGGGGAAGCGCTGTCTGGCGCATCGGGATAGTTGTCATCACCCCTTTCGTCCTCGGCAATGACATGTATCAACCCACGGGTGCCCAGCAAAGCCGCTATGGCGGCGTAACCTATAGTTATACCTCGCATCGACACATCGGCATTACAACAGATACATGGTTAACACACACACTTTTTAGCCTAATAATGCTATATATATTAAAAACACAAGGTGTGTAGCATATATGACGACATCAATCTGATGTGGTGTGTAAGGCCTCGAGCGCTCTCCCTGCCAGGATACCTGATCACTACCCCGGTAACATGGAATAATTATACACGCATAATACAAATGAATAGTTTAGTATCTAGGCAATAGTGTATTGTATTGCTGTGATATAACTACACGCTGTTGTGTCTAATTGCCGGTGTAGGAATCTTGAATCTTGTCTTCAGGGTCCCCGAGGGTTTGAGTTGTGGTTTATTACGTAGGTCTATGCAGGAAGGACGATTATGCACTATTCGATGGGCACTGGTATGTGGTCAGTCAGTTGACATCCTAGAGCCTGTAGAGAACTTGACTTTAGCTATCCCAGAGGCATACATATTTCGTATATCTGTTATGGCAACATCGCATATGGCATAGTTGTGTCCAGCATTATTCACATGTTCCGGAGAATGACATGCCACGTACAGCTTCTAAGATGAAAAGAATGTACAATAATGACTGGAATATCCCGCCTCACTGCTACTGGCAGATGGATACAGGTGGTTTTGCAGTGGTGTATAATTCTGTTACTCTATGAAGCGCTGTATGCATTGGCCGTGACTACACGCACTGTACCCAATGGCTCGAAACCGACGTTATCGATATTGTCATCGGATAGCGCTATAACGGGAACTCGCCCTTATAAGGGGTTTGTATTCAATGATGCACGTGGATATTATCCTGAGACCGGGCGTGTATCTAGATCTAAAACTGCAAACATCAAGTCGCGGGGACTACGCACGTATTCTACAACTGAGGAGTCCCTAGAGGAAGATCTGATAAATGAAACGGATGAAAGCGTTGTACCAGACAACACGGAACTTGAGGCCGCCAGTAGCGTTAATCAGGAATATGTGGAGCTACAGGATGGCCCCGAAGTGCCACGGCCAAGGTTATCGGAGTACAGTACCGACGACATTGTCGTGCTGCAGGGCCTAGAAGCAGTGCGCAAGCGCCCTGGTATGTATATTGGTAACACAACAGAAACCGGGTTGCACCAGCTACTATTCGAAATCCTGGACAATTCAGTTGATGAGTACCTAGCGGGCTGCTGCAATAAGATTACAGTAACCCTGCGTGCAGACGGGTCAGCTGAGATATCGGACAATGGTAGAGGTATCCCATGCGATGTATCCGAGAAGACTGGCAAGTCTGGTTTGGAAACTGTGCTGACTGTATTGCACTCCGGTGGTAAATTCAACGACACTACGTCAAAGCCGACTCCAGAGGACCAGGTCGATGAATTCTATGATACGCATATATCTAGAAAATTCAGATCACAGCACGTGCGCGGGCTGCGGAAGCGCTTAAAGGATGCCAGTAGTAACCCTTACGAATATGCCTCAGGGCTCCATGGAGTAGGGCTGTCCGTGGTAAATGCGCTTAGCGCGTGGCTGCGCGCTGATGTTTACAAAGGTACGAAGCAGTACAGTATCCAGTTATCCAGGGGCATGGTGACTGAACCCTTGTCGGTATCCAAGTGCGCTAAACGTACTGGCACCACTATATCGTTCATGCCGGATTACGATCACGTGTTTATAGCGCACCACGACCATCAGGTGGATACTGAATGCCCCGGCTGTGCCAGTGCGTTTAATCACGATACGGTGCGAAACCGTATAGAGGAGCTGTCCTACGTCAATCCCATGCTTACACTGCGGCTAGTGGATGAACGACTGGTGAACGAAGATGGAAGCTTCCATGAGGAGACGTTCATGCACAAGGGAGGTACCCGAGAATTCCTCCAGGATATCATCAAGGACCGAGTGCCGCTATACAAGTCAGCCAATATCATCAACATACGAGGCAAGTCTGGCGGAGTGGAAGTAGAGGTGTCCCTGAGCTGGGCCGCTGAAACCTATGCGGCCCAGCTCAAGGGGTTCGCTAATAACGTAAGTACATCCGCAGGCACGCATATTGAAGGCTTCAAGGCAGCTATAACCAAAGCAGTAAACCACGCATGCCGACGTGCTGGGCTATTCAAGCATAAGGCACCATCAATCAGTGGAGAATTCATACGAGAAGGGCTTACCGCCATTATATCGGTCAAGCTTATGGGTGCTGAATTCGACGGTCAAACGAAATCTAAATTGGGTAACCAAATTGCACGCACTGCAGTGGAGCGTATAGTGTCGTACCAGATGAACGAGATCCTGGAAAAGCACCCGCAGCTGCTAACGGCAATATATAACAAGTCAATAGCAGCGAAGCGAGCTTTCGAGGTGGCGAAGCACGCCAAAGAACTTGTAAGGCAGAAGAACGCCAACTTCTTGACAACAGGGCTGCCTGCCAAACTATCGGATTGTACATCCAACGATATAGGACTGACTGAACTGTTTATAGTCGAGGGTGAAAGTGCCGCTGGTAACGCTAAACAAGCCCGTAACCGAAGGTTCCAGGCAGTATTGCCACTTAAAGGTAAAATCCTAAATATCGAAAAAATCAGCAGTGACTTGAAAGTCATGGAAAATGAAGAGATCAAGCTACTGATATCGTCAATCGGGCTAGCTGTCAATCCACAAACATGGAGGCAAGATACTTTGAGCCACGTGGAAAACATGGTGCCCACATCAACGAGGGATGCCTTAGTGGCTACAGGGCCTGTAGGTACAACTGTGGATACTACAGAGGCTAGCAGCAGTGACTCTGTGGATAATAATAATGTTACCGCCACAGATAATCTAGGTAACATCCCAGTAGATGCCAGTTCACTGGCACAACTACCGCTGCGATATGGTAAAATCATTTTGCTGACGGATGCCGATGTTGACGGTGCGCATCTAAGGATACTGCTGCTGGGACTGCTGTTTCGTATATGCCCACAGCTATATGAACATGGTAGGGTGTACATAGCATGCCCGCCGCTATACCGTATCACCAATATGCGCAAAGGCAACAAAGCAAGGAATGGCCCTAATGCGTCCGCATACACATACGCTTGGAGCGAGGAGGAGCTGCCAATTGCCATTAACAAGGAGATGGCACCTTACAACTTAGATAGCGTGCCTAGTGAGGATATAGCAGATACCGAACAAACGCCAGAAATTAAGCCAGACTCAATGCGAGGTATAACAGTACAGAGGTTCAAGGGACTGGGTGAAATGATGGCCCAGCAACTGTGGGATACCACAATGAACCCTGATAAGAGAATACTGCGTAGAATATCAGTGCAAGACGGTATGCGCGCCTCGAAAATGCTGGAGCTGCTCATGGGTGGAGACGTGCAGTCACGCAAGGAGTTTATATTCACACATGCCGATGCATTCCAGCTACATGACCTAGATAGGTAGCCCGGCACAATGCATTGGGCACGCACAGTGACTAATGCCACGTACATCCCCTATGTTGTACAGTAGCCCAAACAATAAGGAGACACAAAATAATACAATAACAACTTCGTAACACTACATTGTCTAATGTCGTTTATGTAGAAATACACCCATGGTACATTAGATAGCGATATTGACTCAAGTATGTTATATAACCAATTCCCGGTGCTTCAAGGGATGTAAGTGGATCAACCAGTGCTAGAGTCGTGTTCATCAGGGTCTCCAGCTACCTTGGGGTCGTCAAAACAACGCCTGTAAAATTTCACACCAGTGTAATGTTGCAAAAGGTTATCAGGAGACGACGATATCAAGTGCATCTTGTCAATAAAGTTAACAGCCTAATAGATATAGTCATGATACCTATAAACAAACCAATGATCCCGGGCCCTCAGATATATCGGCACAGCGTGTTACACCGTAATCCACACCCAAAGTAGCAGTAATGGCAGATAACATGGCACTGTTTGAAGAACATGCGGCCATTGCAGCAACAATGGCACCAGCACTGGCGTCAAATCCTAAAAAATCTCTCTATTATCACTGTTAAACTTACCATGTACCTTCTTAGCAACACTAGGAGGACGAGGAAATACAACACCCTCACTGTCAGCAGCGTTAAGCACTACGGGGCATAGTGCTACAATATCTTAGCGTAAACAGTAAGCCAACTTACCACTATCAACCACTACAGCATTGTAACGTTTGGATAATGCATAAGCATGCATCAAGGGAGTTAATTCAGCATTGGGTAAAACAGCTCCAGGAACCAATGCACCCAGATAAGTAGTAGTCCCCGTGATGAAACGGATAATAGTAGGCTTAACACCAGAGAGCTGTGTAATGTAAACGTAGTAATATACACCTACCAGGGAATCGATACCAGTAATGCTCCGTAAGGACGCACCAGGCTCAACGGTAACATCAACCACCAGAGCATTGCAACCCTTGGACAACGAGTCGTAAAGGTCGTGGTGAGCATCTAACCAGGAATCATTAGACGATACACGAATGTAGCAACCAAGAATGTTGCTAGAACCATACTGAGTCATGCGATGTAAAAGTGAAGGAATATCCGATATGGAATGACACGTAGCACCAGCAGCCAATACAGTATCAGCCATGCGACACTCAATAGACGTGTCAACGTTACAAGTCAACAATACGGGACGCTTGTATCGTAAACGACGCCAATAAGTGGCAGTCAATTCCAAGAGTTTCTCGGGAGTAGAATCCTCCCTAAATTGAACTGGAGCTTCCATCACAGAGTCAGCAGGACAGCCATCAACCATGTCGCTAGAAGCTGGGTCCCTGGAAGTAGTATAGCGTTCTACACGACACCGATTGCTAACATGTCCCAGAGAAATTGATCTCCGACTTGACAATGTACTAACGTAAGATATACCATAGCCAAATCTAAGCCTGGGCTCGCGCAAGAGCTTCGTGGCAAAGCCAGATAGTATACTAAAGTGGTTTAATATATGGTATCCCATGTTAGATTATATAACCACAAGATACCAGGAATTGGCGGTAAAAATATATGTGACGACACCCACATAATGTGTAGGATCGGATCTAGGCAATAGTGGCTCGTGCCACAATAGAAATGCTGTCTATACCAAACAAAACAATATGGACACTGTAGAATAGTTATATAGCACTAGATTAGACATTAGGGTACTATGGAAGCACACCACCTAGTGGTATAATGGATATGGCCCGTATTATACATAGAAAAGATATATAACGTGTCTTTTGCCATAGTACACATTTAGGTGTTCTATAACTAATTTTGAATGCTAGAATCTTGGTATTAACAAGTGTCCAGGACGATTACACCAATATTGGCCCAAATGACACTGGGTGACCACGAAAATATATCACTCAAAAAATGTATGTAGTAGACATGCTTATATAAATAGATATATTTAATATAACCCTAGAGTCGTAATATGAATGCCACTATGTTATATCTAGTGACATCATTGACCATACCCGACGGACTGTGGTGAAGCACTCTTAAAATGGCATTAATACCATTCAAGCACAATTTTTCATTATTCCTATATAAATAACATAGACTTCAGATACTGGATATAAGGAATGGATCCCGCGAACACACGAAGACCGCCACTAGGAGGCGCGCAATACTCCAACGCATCGTATGATGAACAGGATTATGCATACGAATATGATAATGACTCATCGGCAATAACACGACCATTCTTCGGCAAACACGCCGGATTCGCACAGATGCCATACAGCCACGATCGCAATGGCGAAACACCAATGACCGACCCAGGAAGTACCACGAGCTTCGCAGCCAATATCAGTAGTGGATTGGCAAACAAATGGAATATGTTCCGCAGCAGTATATACAAATCACTACCACCGGAGACTCCATCGGTCATCACTGGACCGTCGCCAATGGCACAAAATATGAGTAAATCCGCATGGTCGTTTAACGTACCGTCAGTTATGTCATACTTCATGACGTCTGTATACAACTCATGTGTTACATTACTGTCAGCGGGAATGTGGCTGCTGCTACAGGTACTGGGAATAGCTGCAGGAGTTGTACTTACAGGACTCATATTAACGGCACTAGGTAGCTTCCTTGTGCCAAAAGATAATGATTTCGGTAATGTAACGCCGAAGAATAAACCGGCTACCAGAGATGACCGGACGCAACAGACGGCACCACCACCTGAAAGACCACCTGTTATGCTAGAACGAGTGTACTTCAAGGATATAATGGGCATAGACGAGGCGAAAGAAGAGTTAATGGAAGTAGTGAAGTTCATTAAACAGCCTAAACTATACCACGATATTGGAGCTAAGATACCAAAAGGCGTTTTGTTAGTGGGACCACCAGGAACTGGGAAGACAATGCTAGCCAAGGCAGTAGCCACCGAAGCTAACATACCCTTTATATATACCAGTGGACCGGAGTTTGTGGAAATATTCGTGGGTCAGGGTGCGCAACGAGTACGTAATTTATTTGCAAAAGCAAGGAAGCAAGCACCATGTATAGTTTTTATAGATGAAATTGATGCCATAGGAGCCAAGAGAGCGTCAGGATCACTAGGTGGACAAAATCGCGAACATGACCAAACCTTAAACCAGCTGCTAGTAGAAATGGATGGATTCAATCTGTCCACAGGAATCACCGTGCTGGCAGCAACAAACAGAATGGAGGCACTTGATAGAGCACTACTAAGACCAGGTAGATTCGATCGGGTAGTGCATATACCACTGCCTTCACTAGACGGCCGTGAAGCTATACTCAAGAGATACCTATCGGGAATAAAATATGACAAGGATAACGTAGATGTCAGGGCATTGGCCAAGCTGACACCAGGGTACTCCGGTGCAGATTTGAAAAACCTAGTCAATGAAGCTGCACTTAACTGTGTACGTAGCGGGAGAACACAAGTAAGCACAACTGATCTACAGGAAGCAAGAGATAAAGTAGGTATGGGATCAATACGACGAACGACGCAACCTGAATTGCAAAGGAAGATGACGGCATACCACGAAGCGGGCCATGCACTGGTAGCATTCCACCTGTACCCAGATGCTGACCCTGTACATAAAGCGACCATCATACATAGAGGGTCCGCATTGGGATTCGTAGAACAACTGCCTGAAGATGATAGGCAAAGCTATAAACTAGCACAAATGAAAGCAAGATTGGCTATATGCATGGGAGGACGTATCGCAGAAGAACTTGTATTCGGAAAGGAAAATGTAACATCAGGAGCATCCAGTGATATTGTAGCAGCATCGGAATTGGCATACAGAATGGTCACAGAATGGGGAATGAGCCCAAAATTAGGACCTGTCAATCTAAGACGAATCGGTGGTATACAAACACCACATGGAACACGTAAACTGTCACATGATACTGCACAGACTGTGGAGCAAGAAGTTGAAAGATTAGTTAGCGAAGCACACTTCCGTGCAGCATCCATACTACGGAGACATCGAAACCAGCTAGAACGAATTGCTGAACGACTACTGGAAGAGGAAACTTTAACCGGTGAACAGATTCGACAGATAATCGCCGAAACTCGATAATACCGAGGATTAACTAATCGCAACCTAACGTAGTAATGTATCAACACTATATAGCCAATATTAACCGTGCCAAAGTCTCCTAGATATACTAGATATCAAAGATGAACTGGTGTCGGAACTAGGCACCACGGAAACACCAGAACGAACGTTCAAACGATCACGCCAATACTGCTGCTGAGGCTGACGTAAAGTCACAACCACAGACTCAACAGCACTAGTAGCACCCAATGATAACAGTGCCTCAAGAACAAGGTCCAAAGCAGCCTTGCCATTCTTCATACAAACATACTGATTATGGGCACTCTTGTCATTAGCCATCTGTAATAAGTCGTTAATGTTATGCATCGCGTGGGCAGCAGAAAGACGACATCGCCAATGCTGGGTAAACGGCATGTTAAACTTATTAGCAAGCGAACTAGCATCCTTATTACGCTCCAAACGATATAGCGTATAGACAGTATGCGATAAACTGCGGCCTACCAAACCAGATAAACCCGGAATGCTACGCTCAAGCTCTAGCTGCATTGAAATCAAGCTGCGCTGATGCGATATGCAGTCACGCCATACACGAGCGTTTTCAACATGGGCACCCTTGGAAACAGCAAGAGAAGTAAAAAAATCAGAAGCAAACTTCAACCAAGTGGAACAGTCCTCGCCCTTAGTATCAATAGACATATGTGATACCAACTGGTGTAAAGCTGGCTTAACACCTGATGATACTGGATATAACAAAGATAAAGCCTGACGAACCGCATTGACACCAGCACTGTATATGTCATCGAGACGCTCAAAAAATACTTGTAAGACGTCACCAGCACCAGCTAATCTACACTGCTTCACAAAAACATCACGAACGCAAGTGTTGCCACGAGCAAGCTCTACGACGCCATCAAGCTTGTGACCAGATTGTAAAGGGAACAAAACCGCAGCAGCGTACATAAGGTCACAGGACTCAATAGCAACTGAACCAGCCTTGGAATACTCACCCCAAGAACATAAAGTACGGAATTTCCGAGGTAAGCTTCGCTCACGGTCCAATAGTAATAACGCAAGGTTAAATCGTTTCTCAGCAGCAACAGCACAAGCAATGTCAGCATAAGGTAGTAACATACCAGCGTAACCATCCAAAAGCTTAGTTATGCTCTCTAATAGTTCAGAATCTGTCATGCGAGCACCCAGCTTAACACGAGTACGTACCCAATGAAGAAGAATGGGATTCTTATCAATGCCCAAAAAGTCAGATATACGCATAGCCAATAAGTGGCAGTGCTGAGCAGATAGTAACACAGATAGAAATCGAGGATCCAATGCCAATAGCTGGGAACCAGTAGTTCTAATGTCACTAACCTCAGAACGCAGTGCACTGGCAACACGTAACATAGATAACGATAGAGAACGGCTGCAAACCCTGGAGTTACTAGATGCATACTCAGGGGGACCATGTGCACCCATGGAATCAGTGGTATCGGGATTTGTCATAGGAGTTAGCACATTGGGTATACCAGGAGGATATAACTTGGTGTCTAACGTTGACCCAGGCTCTATTGAGCCCATGGCATCAGGACGTACTGAATTCAACGATAAACCAAATGATGCAGCATCTAGCAACATATAGGCAATGTCCAAATCCCAGCAGTCCAGTGCAGCTGAAGTGCAAACGGCAGCAGCGTCGTGTACCGAGTTACCTATTAAACCTAGAGTCTCACAAGCCTTGACGTCATCACGGTGAAACATGTCAAATGAACGTAAAAGAACAGCTGAAGGACTGCATGAACCAATACCAAAAACTGATTCGAGGTCACTAGATACAATACCGATATAGTCACAACGATCTGTGGAGAAAGCACGAATGCCACCACCATAGTCAGAAGCAACGCAACAAACTGACATGGGAAAGTGAAGAGTCGCTATGGGACTAGTGTCAATATCATTCCCAAGAGCTAAAGTAATACCGTCATCAACCAATAGAGCCACTGCACCATGGCCAAGAACATAAACACGTGAAACTTTGTCAAACGTACCATGCCATAAAGCTGTCATAGATGTGCCGGTATATAACATAGAGCATATGGAACCACTGGCACGCTCACGTAAAACAAAGTGGGTGCCTTCGCCACCAAAAGATGCATGACCATATGCAACCACCTCGTCATAAACTGTATCCAGTGGTGTGCCCAAATCGTGAATGTAAAGGTCAAAGTCATCAAATGAATGACATCGAACTATATCGTGAATTTTAATATAGGATACGCCATCAACTTTACATAGGATCAATATGGAATCAAACCAGTCAGCAGAGGGAAGGACACCTAAGGCTATAATGCGCAACGAAAAATCACCAATTGGAACTTGAATGCAATTGCGGCCCTCAAAACCACGCTGAAGATAGATGCAGCCAGTGTCCTTGTTAACATATACAGCACCAGCACCCCAAACGTGTATAATAACCATATCAGGGTCCAAATTCACACCGCGAAGGTCACTCTCGATGACTTGTAAATAGAAGTGCTGCATAAACTCACCGTGAGCAGAAAATACACGAACGCAGGCATTCTTAAATATAGCAACCAAAAGACCGTCGTCACTCCAATGAAGTGATAGCAATGTATCCAAACGAACTAGCCACGGAACGGATGTCACCAAACCAAACGAACCACCGCGAAATATGCGCAACTGACATTTAACATTCTCAGCAAACGATGATGCAGGGTCCAAGCGGTCGCTGACTACTGCAACCAATGAACCTAAGGGAGCAACAGCCCAAACGTCATCAGCAGTACCACGCCAACTTGGCGGAGTCAACGACCAGGATTCGCGCTCAACGCTCCTGTCACCCAAAGAGTGCCATTGCTCCACGGGCGAACGGAAGTCCATCGAAAATGAACTAAGCACCTATACGATGCCTAAAGTTGACCATCATACCAGAAGCTACGATGACGTTAATCTATAAGATACCAATAAATAACGGATACATACAAATATTATGTCATATTGAATAATTACGAATAGTGCAGTAATAAATGTGTTAACCTCCAGAGGCGTAATACCACCTTAACGACAGACAGATACACATCACAAAGTATAGACCAAAGTTGGAATCACGTAAACTATAGATCTATATCTACCTTTATATATTCGAACTAACGAATGTGTAATTGCTCAAGGCCTAAAAACGCCAACAGTGACCAGGGAATCCACGAAGAACACACAGTTGAACTAACAGCGGTGTTAAATAGATAAGACAATATAATTGATACATTCTAGCGTAACATAGAGGTGTACGTAAAGAATTGAGCGTTACTTTACAACCCAAAAGGAAGTAATAGCAGTATAAGATTAGCGATATAGAATAGTAGTATACATCATAGGTATTCCTGGTGTCAATGAAATGTAACTAACACCAAAAGGAGTGTACAAATGATTAACCGTGACAATGTCCATAGACAATACCTAACGAGTGTCAGAACCAACTGATAACACAGTTGATATGTCAAGCGTGTCCAACTTGAAACGTGATAATGGAAATGACTTGACCAATTCACCATCAGCGAATTCACGAGCCTCCTGATGCTGCTGAAGCAGACCACCAGGCTGACTGCGACTCCAAAAACGAACTACACGATCCTCGGAACATGTAGCCAACATGTGGCCCATGGGATGCCAGTCCATAGCTAAAGTGGCAGTGTCACGCTCGTCACCCAAATTCACATTCAATACAGCCAAAGGCTCAGCAAAATTGCTAGAAAAGTAAAATAAACGCGACTTGTTGTCACAAACAGCGAATACATTGCGCTGGACAGGGTTCCAACCAATGGTAGTAGGAATAGTCATCAGCTTCATAGGAGTTGGATTGGCACCTGATACAGTAACTGTACTACTGGATACCGGTGTGGCAATGCGATATAACAACAACTGCTTCATCATACGTAAGTCCCATAGCTTCACTAAACCATCAACACCAGCGGTCAAAAAGGAATAGCCATCGGGGTTCCATGATACCTTGCAAATGGGAGCTTTGTGAGCGTGGATAGTAGATATCTGCTCACGAGTTGAAGGGTCCCAAAGTGATACCACATTAATCTTACTGCCAGTGGCAATCAATGACCTAGATGGATGCCACTGCAAACATGATACACTGGTAGTGTCAACATGAGCACCACTTAAAACACCCTCTAGCTCACGACGCTGGACGTCCCAAATATGAGGTGAATACGTATCAGCACAGGCACAAACCTTAGAGCCATTGTGTGACATGGAAAGATCCAATACAGGCTTGCTTAATCCCTCAAATAAAGTGTTGTCAAGTAAACTTAAAGCTGGAGATAACAAAGCAAGCTTGCCATACTCATCACCGGATATTAAATAGTCACCGTCAGGAGACCATTCCAAAGCTGTAACACTGCCACCACTCACAGGGTAACGCTTAATGTCGTCAAAATGAAAAGTTAAACCGTTCCACATAATCAACTTGCCACCCTGACTACCAGCAAGTAAAGTCTTGCCATTGGGAAACCAACGTAAACTGACAATAGGGAATTTGTTGCGATTGAAAGAAGCATGAGCTAAATGACTGCAGACACCATTGTAGTTATTACCAAAACTGGAATAACAAAATGGTGGACGAACAATGTTAAAGTCCAAAGGAGTGTCACGATGACGAGGTATCCTCAAACGACGCTCGTACTTGCCATGGGTTAACCAAGGAACTAATGTGGGAGCGTAATCTATACAAATGCGATCTACACCCATGCGCTGAGCAAGCGGGATGGAGTCATTAGGGTCCTCAGCCATTGTTGTAACAAACTAATAGAGTCTCTTGCGCTTTGAACGAACACGACAACCAAGGTCCTTCAAACTTATACGGAACGATGGGCCCATACTAGAAGATACATAAGCAGCAGAAAGCAACTGGGAACCAGCAAATTCAGGCCTGTTGTTGCGCAAATAATCAACAATCGCAAGTAAATTCTCACGAATGTCCTCACGAACCATAGTAACGTCAGCAAAATTGCATTTCACATCACCAGCACGATCAGAACGCAAAATAAATGTATTGCAATTCTCAACCTGCATAACACGCTCTAACAGATCCTCAGTATGCTGAATGCAAGTGCCAACAGTTAACGATGGCATCAAACCACGACGACCGAGGGAACGGCCAATAGCTGAAAGCTTGTGAAATGTAGCCAAATCAGATAACACAAAGTCAACCTTGGGGTAATCATCAGCTAATTTAAAAGTGTCAATCAATTCAGCACCACCCACAAAAACAACCTTTGAACAGTTCAAAGCACGCACCTGATCGCAAATATCAGGCTTAGCAAATACACCAATACGACAACGACGCGATTTTAAAGATTGATGAGGAATAGTAATCAAACGAGCATACTGAGCTGCAGTAGCACGAATCTTCTTACGACTCAAAGGAACGTGAAGTGATACGTCAATACCCTCAGTAAAACGCGTACCAGATATCAATTTTATACGGTCAATAGCCTCCAATAAGGAATACTCAACACCCTTCTCTGGAAGGTAACGAGCCTTCTTAAGAAGCCTACGAGGAAGTGACTTAGCTTTCTTGGAAGTATTCGCAGAAGTATCCGTGATAGCTTTTAAATCTAGAGATTCAGTGCCAACAGCTGATTGGCCTGATCCTTTAGAATTGTCCGTTACTTTATCCTCAGTACTTCCAGATTCTGACGCCTTCTTAGCACCCTTTACAATAACAAATTGCTTTAAGCACTCGTCAATGTCCTCACGAGGTATGCCAAGAGCTAAGGAACGCTCAATAAACTCGTCACGGTCGGCAACAGTGCCACTAAACGAAGAAGGCTTTAGACTTTTAGAACCACCACGCCTACCAGTAGCATATATACCGCGAACACGGTAAGTCAAAGGCAAGCTATTTAGACCCGTGTAATGATATATATAACAAACAGGAGGCACTACAGTAACTCCATGAACATTGACAACATTCCCTAAAGATAGAAAGACCCAAAACATACGCAACAAGGCCCAAGCTATACAAGGGAACATCTTGCAGCCATCATTGCTGCAGATATTAGAAACAAGCCAACAAATTGCTACTACCACATAATGTTGTAAGCTTTCAAGTGAATATAAACAGAGCAGTAACTACAAAACCGCACAATTGAGGCACTATCAACACAGAGTACCAGTATATACACATTTTATATATAAACACGAAAAATGCATTTAGGCATGTACAGTGTTGATATACTGTATATTGTAGTAAATATTTTACTTTTTAACCAAGGAATCCTTAGCATATAACCCTTGTGGATCCCAATTGTCTTGGTACAGTTCAAGGACCATAAACAGGGTTATACTTAGTGAGTATATAGCTCATAATGGTTTTAATAACATATCAACTATGTGGATATTGTTGTTTGCTTAACAATGGATTCCACAAGGAATTTGTAACCTATAGTACCAATACCTCCGAAACAAAAGGGGTCAATACTGATTGTATAATAACAGTGTAGAAAATAAAAACAGATTGGACACAAATAATGATATGTTACGCCCAGTATCATGTGAATCTACCTGCATACAGAGTACTGATACTTTTGTGCACTAAATATAGAACGAATATAACCAATATATACTAAGGAATCTAAGATGACCATAACAAATGAACAAGTAAGATCCACAGATATCCCTGATATTATAACATATAGGGCGATATAACCCGTGCAGTATAGCTTATAGTACATGAGCACGAGTGTCACGTAATACCCTAGACTCCCGCCCGGCACATGTGTTACCGCCAAAATAAAAACGTTGATAATGCAATGTAATATAGTGAACATATAAACATTATTTAAAACACGCTGCCATTACATAGTACTAAAAAATATGCTAATGTAACCCATAACAGTGACCTAAAAAAGTAAATGCAATTTTCAAACTATAACCTCATATAGACACGCTATATATAGCATTTAACAATGTAATAGTACAAACAGAGGAGAGAAAACCAATTTTCTAAAAAGAGGCTGGGAATTGCTCTGATAAATCCAATCTCTGTAGAGAATGATGTATCACTAAAAACCGATACTATCCATAACAAAGACTCATATAAACTGTAGAAGAAGTGTTGATACGACACAAAAGAAAATGAGCACTGGCAATGTTACACCACCGTGTACACCATGAAGGTAAAGCAATAATGCACATCGTAAACTCATGCTACATATGTGTACAGTGTAATCTAAATTATAAAAATGGTACTTTAAGTGCCAAAAATAAATAACAAGATCGAATAGGTAACACCGTTACACATTAAACGCGACGCAAGAAGAACACCTGCAAAGCATTTTAAACACCTATACCAAGGATATATAACATTTAAATATTGAACCCATATAAAATAAATGCAGAAGATACCATAAAATATCTAAAAAGTAACAAAAAAAGGATACAATGCAACTAAACTAGGAATATACAAATAAACAAAAAAACAGTTTTATATCCATATAGAGATATAAAGGAAATGTATGAAACAAAAGAAGATATCAATTCAAGTGATAAAAACCCATGGTCATGGGTATATCACAATAATGACCTAACATCAAAAACAGGTAGATTGTCAATGATGCCCTCGGAACAAACTGTATCGTCATCCTATAATGAACATGGAAATGGAAATGATATACAACTAATAAGCTCAGGAATGAGCGAAATGACCCTCAACTCAAGTGATGTAAGATATACGTCCTCAGATGATATACCAAGGATACCGACACTCAACCTCGCACTACTAGATAAAAGAGAAAGCTTGCCACTGTCAAGCCTTGGAGAACATGATCAAGCACCGCCACCACAATTTAACGTAAAAATGGCCAAGGATGAAACAATAGTGGCGGAACTTAATCGCATACAGTCACAATTACAAAGTAAACTCAGCACCGTGAGGATGGAGTACCAAGCAGGACTCACTAATTCATCACTTAGAGGATTTGATAAAAAAAGAACAAATAGAATGATAAGTATATGCTCCGATGATACCGTGTCGCTGCATAGCAGCTCATCAGAAGGTGTAGTGCACGAAGGACGATTCGGAATACCAAAGGCATTTGCAAAGTATACCCAACCAATGACAAATAAACCAGAGCCCAATGTAACACAAAATGGATCTACTAATAATCCAAGAAGAAATGTGCCACACAACCTGCAATATATCATCAATAGCGCAGGTGGAGGCACATATGACCCAAATGAAAATATACATGGATACTATCCATCAAGAAGAGAAATATCAGTAGCGGGTTTACGAAAAGCAGCATCGGGAGATTACACAGCAACGCCCTCGAGGTTGATTAACTCAAATGACTACAATAATACCGTAATGGGACTAAGGAAAGCAGTATCCAGCGATTATACTTCCGTACCATCCGGACCTAGAAATGCAATTACAAGCGAATATAGCAGCACTTCATCAGGATTCAGAAATGCGGTCTCTAAAAATTACAACACCATGTCAGTAGGTCCCAGGAACCCAGCTTCCACCGACTATAGTACCAGCACCCCTGGACTTATAAAAGCAATGTCTGATGAC
The DNA here is from genome assembly GCF_000165395.2 of Babesia bovis T2Bo. Classification (NCBI taxonomy): domain Eukaryota; phylum Apicomplexa; class Aconoidasida; order Piroplasmida; family Babesiidae; genus Babesia; species Babesia bovis. The sequence continues at coordinate 1,744,628 of NW_026261571.1, forward strand.
TACGCGAATACAGTGACACAGCTGAAAATGTCAACGCCAAAACCACCAAGAAATATTGGAATGTATAATGAATCTATACTGGAAGATATACTGAAACGGGAAAAATTGAAGAATGACAGTGATGAACAAGATGATATACAAGAAGCAACGTCAACAGAAAAACAACAAGAAGAAAGTCAAATAAGCCTAATCACGTCAAATGTGTACAACTTTATCGAGGGATTTATAAATACAGGTAATACCTCAAGCTCAAGCCAAAGCACAAAAGAAAATGAAGCACCGAAGCGATCAAATACTAGTACAAGAAGCATGAGATGTCGACAAGAAGCTATGCGCAGTGAAATAGAGAAACAAACTAATATACAACCACACGAATACGCAAGCACTATAGTCAACAATAGCAACGGACAACAGAGGGCACTACCACAAAGACATGCATACAATGCAATAGTTGAACAGGAAACCAAAAATATGATATACAACGCAATGTACAGGGGTAAAGCAAAATCTACACATAGTGAACAATCAGATGAAGATCAATGTAGCTCATATAAAATTGTCTCAGTCAGCGCATCAGAAGTAGAGGAAGTTAGCAAACTATACGGGAGCAATATAGATAATCTACAGGACCCAAGAGCCAATAAAATAGTGGAAAGAAATATAGACGGCACAGCGTTGACACATCTACCAACAACAAGTGGGAATCACGTCAAAGCAGTGGCAGACTACTCACTGGAGTACCTAAATCAACTGTCAAAAGTTAACTCTAAATGCGCGTTACTGAGACAAACGGAAACCGAATCTATAAATGAAACACGAGGAGTAAATGGAGCACGAATGCGCAGATCAAGCGTTAGCCCATGGTTCAAGAATCCACTGGGAGAAAAAGCATGGGCACAAAGAGCAAAGTCATCCAATTATGACGGATTCGTAACAAGTAATGACGAAGCTAAAGTGTATGTGGACCCAATGCAAAATATGTTCCTACAAGAACAAATGGAACAAATCGCAACATACAGAACAGAAGATGAAAAGAAAACACAAAAAATACTAGACCCATTCTACGAATATGAAAGATTAAAACAAAATAAAATACAAGGCAAAACAAATCAACAAAGGACACCATTGAGAAATTAAAAATAGAAGCAATAAAAACCATCGCATGTATACTACGCGACGACGCGATGTAATACACATAACTAAATTATAACCTCCTGGTAAATATGATAATAATATATACGTTGCATTGCAAAAAGGGTAACGAATGCTCAAGGAAGCAGATAATAGCGACATGACACATCAAGTACGGAAAACAATCATGCAAAGTACTAAACGACAAAATTACTAAAGAGATAAAATATATTCCACAAACAATGTTTTTAAGTAAAAAATAGAAATTGCATATGCAATTCAATTCATAAATAACAGTCAGTTGAACAAAAAGTGCACACAATACCATAAACGCTAGCAACAAGCATCCACAACGTATAAAACATGGTATAACACCTAAACTATAATACAGGAACAAAGTAATAACGTTAACAAATTCTGTAAATCACTTACCAAAGCAAAATACGCACACCAACCCCCAGACGCGCCAATATACACCACCACCAGAAGCAACCAAAGGACCGATTGAAATATACCCATCTAATAAAGGGTAAAAACATGGCAAAAAGACGATTGATTTTTGCGTGCACTGTCATGGTAGAAAAACTGAAAGCTGAAGCTTACGACACGCAAGGAGTCTAGCGCAACCTGGAAAAAAATGCTAGAAGTATGCCAAAATTATGAACCAAAAGGAACTAAGATCCATACAGAAGCACCCAAAGGGGCAGTAACAATCTCACAGTTCGTCAAAGGAACGAGAGAAGGAACTTTAGACCGCAAGTCATTGGATGCAATGGATGATACTACCCAGCATAATATAATTGCCACCGGCCAACATAGAAAGGATATAGATACAGCATCTACATCACCAGAGTCAAACTCGGTTATCACGGAATACAGAAATGGATATATGTGGAAAACAAACCAATACACCTCAGACAACAAGGACTGTAAAGCAACACGCAACATGTACAACAGACAATCGTGGGAAAGCGAAAAATACCATGGAGCTTTGTCAGATAGCAATCCAAACGGAAGACTATCCTCAAGTGCCGAAATGAATACAACAATGCTCTGTAAAAGGGTGGGAGATGCAAAATACCACCAAATTACAGAGACAGGTAGCGAATCGCAAAGAGTACAAAGCTCTGAAGGAGGTATATATATATCGGACATATCGGAAAGCATTTTCGCGAAAACGAAACGCTCAAACTCCTTCACAGGAGCAGCGTCATACGGAGAGCAAACATCACAACAGAATAAACAAAACGACACAGATACAAGCTATAGCCTCGCAGAAACAGAAAATGGAATCCTGCTGAATGCATTCGTAACTGACCTGAGAAATAAAAGAAAAACAAACAGAAACTACCCAAACGATCTCCTGTCATTTACAAACAACAAATTTACATATATTAAAGGACCATTGGGATTCCCAACGATATTCAGAGATTCGCAACAAAATGAAATGATCAAAAGCGAATCGAGCACGATGCCTCTCACCGTATTCTCAGCGTACACGCCATCGCATATAGAAGAGAACGCAATCGCAGTTCAACCAACAGATAAAGTGCACCTGCTAGCAAGACATAACCAATGGATATACGTAAGAATAGCATTCTCAAAGCGTATAGAATCAAAAGGGAAAACAGGTTGGATACCAGAATATACGCTAATAGAACCCGAACTGTTCTCACGTAGACTGTTGCATACAGCAAACCGCACACATACTTTTAATAAATTTGTATAGTCATGTATCAAAATGAATGATCGCGAAATAGAACACTCAAACGATAAAATATGGCCAGCAACAACGTTCAAGCAATTTACAGTGACTACAGACACAGATTCCAGTATGTATATGGTATATATAACTCTGTATAACGCACAGAATACAATTATGAATCTCTAGTTATCAAATACGCTAACGCATGGCAAGTGTTCATCACACATAGCGGTAAAATCGCAAGCTGGGTATTTAACCATATTAAAACATATAAAACGCAGATATGTGCATCAGCAGACACACCACACAGTGATGTATACAGTGTTAAGACACTACTAGGTAACAGGTAACTAACCAGGAATCTATCATATAACCTCCCAGACTACAGGAACATCATGCCGTATACGCACGCACATTAATCAAGATACTCTGCGACTCATTAGGCAACAGAAAGCAATTGGAACTGGATCGTGATACGGTAATGATACTAGGAATGGATGTCCACGATGATACCACGCAAACGTTCAAGCAAATAACTGAACAGATAAAAGACATGTTTCTAATATAACGTAATGCAGTTTGTTGCAACAGTAATAGTACACAGCATAATTCATGGAATTGCTACTAATGATAACCAGAATATTACGATAACTTCTTCTTGCAGTAACTCGTAAACTTAGAAGCCGCCACATAAGGAGTGAGAGTAATAGTTTTGACACAGTGCTTTGCACGACGAATCTGACGACCTATCAAACCAGGCTTCTTAGCCACAGTGTCACTGTTTGCCATAGCACCAGCCGAACCCATGACATCATTGTTGCAATCCTCCTCATTGTAAGAGTTAGAATACATATCGTCTTCGTACATAGTACCACCCATGTCATACTCATCGTAGTTGCCATAACCAGCACGGTTCGTGTTATAACCTGAACCAGGTGATGCATCATTATCCTCACTAGAACTGTCATAGGCATCCGGGTTAAATGCATTACTGAAGTCAATGTCCTCTTCCTCAATGGATGCGTTATTAAACGCCTTGGCATGATGAATTACCATACGATGGCGCTGACCACCGTCAGACACCGTCTTATCATTGTCAGACCCTTCTGAAGATACATCGTCATTTTGTTGCAGGTCATTGCCATCGATGGCACTTCCCTCATCCACAGTGTTCTCACGTTGGTCCACTTCAGAAGGTACCGAAGAACTCGCGCGAAGATCATCAGTGCTAAGACTACCGTCTAAAACAATGCACTGGTTAACATCAGCCACCTTAACCTCTGAATCATCCTGATCACTAACAGGAGTAATACGATGTACGCGTATACCACACTTCATAGGACCACGGTCCTCAAACTGGTTGTAATCAGAAGAAGATTGCTCACCATCAGAGTCATCTTCAGAGTTACTTACACTGTCATCAGCAGATGCATGAACCTCAGATGAACCTTCATCAGCACGATCTGAAACTGAATTGCTGCCATCTGATTCCACAATATGGCTAGGATTAATGTCCAAATTGCCCACTGCAGACGACAATACCTCATCGTCAGAACGAGACGACGCAGAAGATGGACTTGCTGAACCTTCCGACATTGACATATAAATATACAATCAACTACAAAATAACTGGATTCTTTCAACAGATTAATTTAGTAATATATTTTTTATAGTACATCATAGAAATACAAGTTTTACAGCACCGAATATCAGCTAAATACAAGACTCGGAGATGCACAGAAGCAATGTGGTACCCGCAAATAAGTTAAAAGAGCAAACCAGCACATTGCCATCAAATGTGTAATTATATTTATCATATAAATTAAAATAAAGTACAAACAGTATCAAGTATCTATGAGGCCACACGGATCACTTAACGGCAACATAAATTGATATCCGGATAGAAGATATCAAACGCTCGCGCCCTGATAACTCAACATTGGCAGCAGAATATTGCAACGGATTATAAAAATCTGTACCCGAAGTAGACGCTCCTTCATCCAAAGTGCATTTGTAGACGTCATCATAACATGATACCGAACCTGTAGTGATCTCAACTTTTAAAATACGCTTTACAATATCCTCTAAAGCTTTATTGGTAGCCGTATAACACCCGATGCAGCTATCGCCAATACCGTGCTTCATACGCTCACCGTCAGCGGAAACCACTGTACCCGAACATTCAGCACATAATACTCTTACCGGACGACCACGTATACGTTCATGGGCTTCCATGTATATATCCTTCACGTAGCTGTAAATGTCTTGCAATAAGTAAAGAGCACGGGTTACACAACGACCTGTGCCATAAAGAATCACACCAGAGCCGCATTGACGTTCTGGACGCTTGGAAAGAGCATTATACACCGAAGATACGTCACACTTTTCATTAGAAAGATCCTCGAATTGCGATAATAACTTGGCACGGTTACCCAAAACACCAGTCTGCTTATTAGCATGGTAGTCACGAAGGAAACGTGACGAACAGAGGTCGGGAAACCTAGATAACTGCCAACGAAGTAAATGTGTCGCACGCTGAAAATAAACACATAAAGGTACACGATAGGTGATGTAAATCTCGTTGTGTAATTTCTTTACCACAAATAATGGACGTTTTGATATCACAGTAGTTGTACCGGATTCCGGTATGGAACTGTCATCAGACATGCTTGCCATGATCTTGAACAATTGAATCAGTTATAATCACGTCCGGTACCTTGAATGAGAAACGGTCCTAGCAACCAGCATACTGCACTTAGCTAATAGAATCCAGAAGTCTAGTGCAATACCATCACACAGATGGGAAATAAGTAACCATATAGATTATATGTATATTAAAATAGTAGCTAAAATAACACAAGGCGTCACTAATGAGAATTATATGCTTACATAGTGCATATGTTTGAACGCTACAATACACACCAATAGTAATTTGTACGTTTCCAATATCTCTAGCACATTAAATGGCGTAATATACTTAATGTGTAGCTATAGAGAGTATATTGTACCCCCAAAGAATCAGGTAATACTAATGAATGATGCGAAGGAATCGCAAAGAATCACTGATGCAGCTGACCATGAAAAAAGTGACACGCAGCGACACTGCAGTCCATAACCCGTTATGTCCAATCTCTAGGTCACAATAATGTATAAGTATAGGTCACTTACACCTACGATGCGAAAATGGCTGTACCAGAGATTAACATAGGTCATCTATAGACACCTAAATAACTCCAATGTGAACATCAATTACACACCTTTAGTTAAGCAAACAGACAGTTAGCATCTTTATAACAAATAACCATGTAATCACTCCTTAAGTTACAGTGTAAATAGATTTAAACGATAACGTAAGATTACTCACATTAACAGGAAAATGATACTGCATATATGGATAATAATGGCAATGGCATTAATATGCCAAAGCAAAAGTGATCCAATAGATATGTACGGTCACTTCCTACTGGATGTCAAGGACCCAGGACTATACGAAGTAATATGCGGAAACAAGGATAACGAAAAAATAACAAAGTATAAAATAAACTGCTTTATAGTTGCACCAGCGCCAGTCAATGAATGGGCATATGATGTGACTGATAAAACCCTTATATGGGCAAAACCAACGCCAAACATGAAACAAACCCATATCCTCGACTATAGAATCATGATGAAACCCCGAACAAAGAGGAGCAAAGTATACTTACATAGAGAATTGACACTACCTATAACATTGCAAATATTTCCGGATAACTCAGATTTAGTGGAGACACTAGCGAATCTACAACAAAGTAAGAATGCAGAAATTACACCTATAAGAAACAAGAAGATAGAGAAGAGCACAACTAAAGCCAAAAGCGTTCAAGCGAACTTCTTACATCTTATGAATAAAGAAAATACACCAACCGAAATAAAACGCATCACATCAGACGCAGAGTTACGAACAAACTGCTTTTTCATTAAGGAGACACTATGTCAGAATAGTAAAGTTTACCCACACTATATACAAGAACTATACAAAGATGCTACCCAATTGATAAATATCTATGATGGACCTTTATTAAGAAGTAGAAAGAGGGATTTAGATGCAGGTAACAATAAAGCACACTTTTTCCTAGATTTGCCAACCGACTATATTATACAACTTGCAGTAGATTATGCTTACATAGCAGTAAGTTCTATAAACATAAAGTCAACATTCATAGATGAAATCATACACATATGAAGCTAAAAAACAGATAGAGAGTATGCTAAGAAAAAGAGAATGCTTCCTGGTAAACGAAGTAAACGACCTGCTGATCGATGTAACCAACCTTAACGCAAATTTGGAATTGTTGTAAGTACAATATAATTGATACTATATTATACAGGATACGGCAATTTATTGTTATTATCATGAATGGGTTCTTCAACCTAGCAAGGATTGTCCACCGTAATCTAGGAAGTAAGTTAAGTATGCACATATAATACCATAATATAGAAATTGTGGAGTCAATTAACAATAAGTCAATAGATGATATGTGGACGAAAATAGGAACATGGGAAAAATACATGAAGCAATTCACAGATGATTGTAAAGTTAGGCTAATGGAAATGTACCAGAGCACACGATACACCGCACTTAAACAGGCTTCAGAACAGTACTACAAAACACTTTTAAGCTCACAAAGAATGGATAGAGCAAACACGGAACGTGATCTACACCCACGGTGGAGAAGACAACTAGTTGAAGTATTAACTGTAGAAAATAACTGTGCTAACCATTGCAAATATGGCACTACAGGAACTAGAGATTGGTTCCGGCTAAAGGAACAGGTGTACCAAAGCTTCTGAAAACAACTGGTTTAGTTCGTGTTGGAATATAAATCTATCCCAACAAAGTAGATCAGATACAATGTGGCAATATATCAATGAAATTGATTAGACATTGATTCCAAAACCTGGGCGCCCTTAATTTATAGTAGACAAAGTTATACCATGAGGGTATATAGCATTCGAAAGTAGTAACAGTGATGGATGATCCACCTCTGGATGTGACCACATTAGCAGACAGCAGTAACTAAGTAGACAGCATACAGTATCACAAAGATGTAACTCAAGCAGATATAATGCGCAATATAGACTATACAGTAGTATTACATGCAAAACGTTTATTCGCATTCTGTAAATAGCTCATAAAGAACTGATATAGAATCTGACTGCAGCATACAGGACTTCGTTAAATAGTCTTCCACCTCACGCAGCAAGCGCTCCAAATCACCACGATTCGATACAAAGGTGAGAACGCGGTCGCCATCACGCAGTAACACGTAAAGTAAAACGTGAGATAAAACACGGAAATGGTGGCTCTCCAATTCAGGAGTGTTCTTACCAATGCGAAATGTAGAAACCAAGCATTGCAAAGGCTCAGATAAAGTAGGCAATAAAACCTCGGGGACGTAAACAAGAAGAGCTTTATACCAAGCACGGCTCTTGTCCTACAGATAAATACATAAAGATTAACAAATCACTCACGTCAAAACTGCAGCCAGTAACATTACCAACATTCAAATACTCTCGAGTCTTATAAGTTATGCAAGTGCTCAGGGTATACCACAATATAGAAAATAAATTCAAACACTTTAATAAGGACACACGAGGTTTGGAGATCTCAGACAAGTCATACAAATCACTGTTATCAAGATAACCATCTTTCACTGCATTCTTAGTAACATCAGAGTCACTAACAGCACTCGCTACAGAAGAGGGATCTACTGATATATCGTCTGACGGAGCAGATAACTCCACAATTCGACGTGGTGAAATACACTCAACAGATTCAAGGGGTTCCGCAAATCGTACATGACGAACGTCAGATATAGACTTGTAATTAAACATCACACATTTGTCGTTGAGCATCTCGGGATCATGACCACGATAAACCGGTGTAGGCACCGTAACCCTATTGACTTTGCTCGGCTCAACCAACCTTTCGCAGGAAGCTAACTTAAGCATGCCACTAACCAGCGTTTGCAGAGATTTAGTACTGGAATTGCGAACGGCGCGAGGCGTTATTACACCTGTCTCCATTGGAGAATTTGATGCAGCAGCAGTTACATCCTCATTCTTATCTATACATACTGAACTGCAAAATGAATCGTACACATCGCGACGAAACACACGCTGCGAAGACAAATCAATCTTAAAAGTGGAACTCCCAGATCCACCCTTACTTCCACGGATTAAACGACTGTTGCAATACACATAACCACATAAACCACACTCCTTCCTAAGCGATTGGATCTCATCCAATGTAGCCACATCTACATACGTCTTTATATGATGATGAAGAACACGGCAAGGCGCGCAACACGACTCCGGGCCGCCACAATGGAATCTACTACCACTACTACATTCTGACGTTACTAACTCCAAAAAACGATGAAATAACTGTGAATTAGATGGATTTTCAGATGGCGGTCGCAACACCGTATTCTCCAGTAATTCAGAAATACTGTCAGTTGATAACTGATTTGCCAACACATATGACAAGCGATCCGACGGTCCAAGACCGTTGGAACTTGACATAGCAAATCTGATGTTAGTGATCTATTTTAACGAATTAAAGTTAGTGCGTCTACAGGTCTGGGGGACCAGGCTCGCGTGGCTTGGGCCCACCAGCAGGTTTCGCCATAATCAACTGATCTACGGACAGTATAGTGGACACTGCCTCATAAGCCAACTTGATAGAAAACATCTTCACAATGTAATGGTCATAAACACGCTCTAATTTTGCATCCGATAAGCGACTCTCAAGGTCAGAACTGACACAAGCAAAACGATCACCCGAATCATGAGCTGCATACAGCTCAGTAATCACCACAGTAGCATCATGACCCGCATTACTCGCCAAAACCTTAGGAATCACCTCAAAAGATTCCGCAAATTTACGCGCAGCATGCTGCTCAAGACCAGACAGGGTCTGTGAAAATTTAGCTAATTGACGAGCCATCTCGATTTCAAATGCGCCACCGCCAGGAAGGTACCTAGGATCACGAATAGCAGCACTGATAGAACATAAAGCGTCGTCGATAGCACGCTCAATCTCATCTAACATACCCTGAGTAGCACCCTTTAAAATAATAGTAGACAGACGGTGGTCCACAGCCTGGAATATAAGCGTCTTGTGGGATGAGATATCAACCATCTCCACAGACTCAACAATACCCAAGTCATCCTCGCTGGGAGACTCAAACTTTACAACGGCAGTGGCACCCAAAGAACGACAAAGACGACGTAACTCAAATTTAGACGTTATCTTAACAACCATAATGCCCATAGCATTGCAATAGTGCAGTGCCAAATCCGATACAGCACCATTTGCAATCACACAGCCCACTCCACGGTCCTTTATGGAACGTATCACACGCTCCATCTCAGCCTCCTCACCCTTGGTAAAATTCAACAATTCCTCGGCAGAATGTAACATAACCGTGCTCTTGGCCTCTGTGCCGGCGAATTCAAGACCGCCGGCAATAACCAAAACCTTAGTACGACCTACTTTCTTAACCATGCCACTAACCTCACGTACTATAGCCATGCCATTCATCACACTTGACTGGTCTAAACTGCCACCAGTTATCTTTAAAACACGTACATTGTCAACATCAAACTGCTTAGCATCAGGTGGAATTATCGACGCACAAGCCTTGGCAACAAGAGAAGTAATGAACTCAGGACGTGAAATGTGTTTGCCAGCAATGCAAGTGCCAACAACATCCTTAAGCTGAGACTCATCACGAATGTTACTCACCTCCCACACAACCTCGTTGTCAAATAGCTCAAGCAAACGCTTGTAACCAAGCTCATAACCGAGACGAATGTCAGAAATGTGGAGACCTTCCTCAATCAATAAAGCAGCATTGCTCAACATCTCACCAGCCAAGGCAATCAACGTGTTAGTACCGTCACCAAACTCATTCTGCATAGTCTGCACAGCCATAGCCAACACTTTAGCAGCAGGATGTTGAACGTCAACACCACTAAGGATAGTCTCACAGTCAGAAGTGACAAAACGCTTCTCAATGTGGTTCACAATCAACTTCTTCATACCATTGGGACCTAAAGAGGTTTTCAACATATCCGCAATGGCAGCGCAAGCCTCAATGTTACGTACGATGGCATTGTCACTAGGGCCGAGCATACGACCGCCGCTGCGCATCAGCGCCTGCGGGCCGAAACGTTGAGCGAACATAGTTAAAACACCCAAAAAATCGAATATTTAACTATATTACCAAGGACGACAGGAAATAGAATGATTAACTGATGGGCGCGCATAGGCGTACGTAGCTGCCGTGCCCCTTTTGTTGTGCAGTCTAGGAACCATATACCCAAGGCATATACCCTATCTTATCAACGAGACAGATATCATAGCGCTTACACATCCCAAGATGACACTTTGTCAACACACATTGCACTTATAATCAGTATTCCACGAGAATAGACAACCGCTACCATGTACTGGAAGGCTGCTGCAAGAAGTCAATGTGTCATTTCCACACATCACATTACACATAACACACGCTTTATACAGAGTTCAGTGCATAATACTTAGCTATTTTCTTGAACAAAAATAAACATAGCGTCTCGACGCAACTATGACTATGCCCTGTAATCTGTTGCCGCTGGCATGTCTAGACGACTGCTTCTATTATGGTTACAGCCTAAAGGGACATCGTAAAGGTGATATCACATACATAACTGATATAGCGCTATAATTCTAGAGAAATGATATAGTTACATCGCAACGGCCAAAAACCGCGTCTAGGACCATGGTCAAACCCAGGTTTTCAATTAGCCTAAAGGGTATTGAAACAGCATTTAGTAGCAATGAGGCAAGAGCTGATATCAATGCTTTCGGGCATAAACAACTGAGAATAGTTACTAATGCCGCCAATATCCTACTGAGGACCGACCCACTAGAAAGGGATTCCGTGGACCCCGGGAGTTTTGATAAGTTCATTAGACATTCCATGAGGATATTGGTATCTACCCAACAGATTACTAGAAACGGGTATAGAGCTAATACGGAAGACAGGAACTTGCATCTGGAAAGTACCAATGGATCCAACTCTAAGTATGGACTACAGAACTCCAGCCACATAGAACCTCAATACGGGCGCTACACAATAAACAACATATGGAACAATGCTACCATTCAGTTTGTATCTGCCCTGTCAGTGCACAAACCACTGCTACTCCAAGGGAAAGATATAAGAAACCTAGTGTCACAGATAAGACCAGCAACAGTCACTGCCAGTGACATGGTGGCACTTTTGGGTGCAATCCACAAGGCAGGTGCTTCACACCAAGATGAATTCGCATCAGTAGCGGAAACATGCTACAAGAATATCGCAAGTAAATCGCAAATTATTAAACATATGTCCACCAGAGAACGGTCACTTGTGCTTTGGAGGAGAGTGGCGACAACATACATGAGTGGTAACATAGATTACACCCAATTGAAGCAAATAAGAACGTTTATCTACTATTGCTACAAAGGCCTGGAAGATGAGGCGTTATTTGTAAACGGTAGTAATGAGGGCCAAGCAAGTATACACCCCCCTCCCGAATCATCACGTGACCAATCTGGACTAAAGGGTCATAATCGAGAAGCAATATCGCATAGTATACCAACGCTGGAAGCTGGTACAAGACACTTGAATCAACAGAAAACAATAACGGAATGTACAAATTCCATCGGTCCAATTAACAATAACACCAAATCGTACACAAGGTTATGCCAAACAATGGATAACATATACCAAGCATCGATCATCATGGCACAATGTTGCACAGGTGCCTTTGGAAGCCCACTGATAACTGCCTTGGGATATTCCACAATACTACGATTAAATCAAATGGTAGAACTTGCAGAAAGGATTAGACCGCCAAGAGACGATCGCCACTTATCCAGCGATACACATACCAAAGTGGCGCTGGCAATACGCGATGCTGGATTCACAGAGTTCCACTGCATACATGAACACCAAGTAGGCCAAAGCACATACTACCTAGATATAGTAATGAAAAAACATTAAAAGGGAGTGATTCTACATACTAAAAGTCGTATATCGCAATCACATAACCGTAGGACTACAGTCCTTGGCATGGTGACCCGGGCGATTACACTTGTAACATAAATCATGAGAAGTGACAACCATCACCGAGGGATCACGTCTAGCAATGTCCCTAGGATATACTAATACCAACTATGTATAACCTACTTAAATGCCCTGTTTTCATGATAGTCACTAGCACGCTTACGCCGAAATGAATCAAAGGCATCCTCACCAGCGACTTTATCAGCTCCCGTAAATCCAAGTGAGGAACCCCCTCCGGAAAAGTGAAATATGGAATAGTCAAACCCACTGTAACCAGAAGCTAGATCGCAAGATGCGCTACAAGGCAGGTCAATAAAGAACCTTTGACTACTAACCTTAATTGCTGACGCCTGAATTCATCTTCTGAAACTATATTCAGCGGCATAGACCGATACTTATTAGCATTAGTTGCCTTGCGCCTGGAATAGTCGAATCCAGAGTCACCAGGAGGTATACAGGACTCATAGGAATCCAACAAGTCCTCAAGCTCGTCGTAAAAATCCAACACACGCAAGTTTATAAGCTCAGTCACGCTGCTGGGAACCTTGTGTTCAGGCAACATAGTACCAGCAGGTAATGGCTTATAGGGCTCAAAATCACTTGATGTGGATTTTAAACGGAGAAAAAAAGATGCCATTACACCCACATTGCACGTTTCTAGAGGACTTGGGTCCACAACTTTAAGTGGAGCCGATGGTCTAGTGTCCATGAACCTGGAAGGCACAGGTGGTGGCGGTGGAGGAGGCGGATGATATACAGCAGCATATCCAAAACGTGAATCTACAGTCCTTCCAGTGTTATATCCCGCAGAGAGCGCATCTTTCGTGTGTGTAGCGCCCTAGGATTGAATGTATACAAGCAATGTTAATGATTGGCCTTGCAGCTTAAAAGACTAACCAGTGAAACTGCAGCAGACATCGGTGGAGGAGGAGGTGGCGGCTGCTGTTGACACCCAAATCCTAAGTGAGTACTAGCATGTGGAAGCACTTGATTCCCAGCATTATGCGATGCCTCAGGTAATGAAGTTGCTGACGACCATGTCGTAGGTACCGAAGCAGGGGTATCGAAACGACTCCTGTAAATAAAAGTAAGGTCACGATTTAAGCAATATAGCTGACTTCCGCTTAGTAGACCGACGAGAATCCACAGCAGATCCAGATGTAACCGTATCGAATCGGTTGGAATCCATTTGTAACGTTGATCAAATGTAGATGCGATAGAAAAGTGCCAATATAATCGGCAAAATACACTGCTGCAATCAATGTGTTGTCCAAATAAAGTAACCAACGTTATTTCAACCAAAAGGGCAATCACGCCAATGGCGCACCGATCAAGTCCTTAGATACTAAATTAACCAAAAATTGACTATAAAAATTACACATAAAGTAGTGATTATGTGATTCACTAACTGGAACAAGAAATCCAGACACCAATACTACCCTCCAATGCCAAACACCTCCCAAGCGGAAGGACACACTGTAACACACAATCAACATTAAACGACAGCGTCACCCAAAAATATACCCAAGTGTAATTTAAGAGTGTATAATAGATATCAACGCGGATTAGAACAAATCATGTGAGTTATACATCAAGTAAGCACAGATGGTTGTCGCATAAATAGTGATCGCATGGGTCGAAAGTAGAGCAAATCCTGGCTCCAATGTCGGCTTTAGAACGTAGAGGGAGCAGTAGCTCCGGTGAGTGTGTAGTAGAACGCATTTATTCCGCCAATGATGCGAACGAACAGCCACAACCACCTAAGCGCCAGTATACACCAGTGGCTACAGTAAGGCGCGCTGTAGACGAACAGAATATAAATCAACGAATCAAACATAGCGATGAACGGAAACAGTGGACCGCCATCAAGGCATTGATGAAAAAAATCAATTCACTCTCCGATTCACTGGGCGATGCCGGTTGGGGTCCTCCATACGAAATACCTACGAAACCCACTCGTAAAGGACCAACTATGGGACTGCATTTTGGACATGCAAAACGTCTAGAGAACTGCTGGTTAATCATGCAAACACCAGACTCAATGGAGAGGTATTCTTTCTACGGTAAACTCATGCAGCATACCAGCTGCGCACCGTATGCCATTACGAACGTTACATATGGCCATGTAGTAGGTATAGGAAGATGTGTACTTTGCGGTACGCAGTGTGGTAAGGTAGTCATCTACAAGATGGAGGACTTTGAACGCGTGCTCGTGCTGGACACCTTAGACTACTACTCGGAGGAACAACAGCCGCGCCCCGAAGTACCCGAGAGTGATAATGATGAAGATTCTGTGCGTGCTCCGACTATGTTTGAAATTAACTCTATAAAGCTGGTGAAGACATTTGATGAATATGCACGCACGCTCATCATTGGTAACCAACTGGGTCATATACTAATCGTAGACCTCCCATCGATGAAATTGAAGAATGTGATTTACTATCTGGGTGATGATGGTGCGCACGGCGTCAAGACTCTCCCTAGCAATACGGATTACGATATAGAAGTAGTGAGTGAAGATGAATACGGTGATCCAAAGCAACAGCTAATGTTCAAGCTACCAGTAAAACGTGATCAGCACGTTACTTATATATCAGCCATGAGAGTGCAACCCGTAATAAATGATGTATGGGTAGGATATGGCGACGGTACATTTGCAGTGTTCGAAATAGCATCCGGAAGGTGCAAGAAATACGTATCTGCAGATATCATGGAGCGTGGAGGAGCATCGTCTGGTGTCGAAATAGATCCCAGATGGCAACGTGTGACTAGCATACACTTCTCAAGTATGCTGGAAATCGCACTTATTGTGTACGGCAACGTACGAGTAGATGTATGGGACTGTCGCAGCTATGAAATGCTGAAGTCAGTACCAGTAGGCGTACTGACATGCGACTCAAGCCTCATATCCTCAATGAGATTATTCGACGGATTTGAAAAAACGTGCCTCCTATTCGTTGGATCCATGGAAGGATCACTAATCATCCGGAAAATTGAACGTAATTCAAGCAATGAAATAACAATGTCACTAGTGCTTAACCTGCTATACGATATTAAATACGGACCTTCAAATGACCGCAAAAAAGATGGGAATGACCTGGAGTATGCCGACTTCAGAGGAGCACCGATCACATGCATCTACCCACTGCTCTCCCATAACGCAGTTATAGTAGGCAACGCCTGCGGAGCTATGGTAGCAGCGTGGAACATACGCCGCGCAATCAAAGAAGCATAGAAACAAACATGTCTAACAATGTTAATATACGATAGTGCCCAAACGTGGGATGTAATGTAAAATAAAGTTAGCTGCCGCTGACTTGTGACATATGGCATATATGCGATATTGCAGAACGACACATGGGACAAAACTGATGTTCGCTAACCATGTAAGAAGCACATTCGTGGCATAAGCACATGTGCCTGCAAGGCATCACTACAGTGTCCTTCATGTTGGTCAGACACACGACACAACGACGCTGACGTCCAATGTCTTCATCGCTGTCTCCAGGAGCACTGGAGTTTAGAGCAGATGTATTCAAACCATACACCTCCTGTAACTCATACCCAGAGGTTCCTTGACGAACACGCTGCTTAGTAACAACAAAGTCCCAACTACCATTCATTTCATTGTGAGCTAAACCGCCCATAATAAACAATACATAATCCATAGTAGGAGCGTCAAACGTAAGCAAAATAGGTACAAAGGCCTTCTCACGCTGAAATGAGCAGAACTCAAGAGTGAGAACCTTTGTCCTCATGATCTCATCAGTAGGCTGACTAAATGACTGATTTGATCCAACAGGAAGCGTATAAGGTCCCATTTGTAAATCGGGATCAGAAAATCTGTAAAACATAGTAGAGTATATTAAAAACATACGATGGAATGCCGTTGGTCAGACCCATGTGCTTCTGTCTAAAGGAAAATGTAACAGTAGCAGGAGCCCTCGAAGTGTATTGGAAGCAAAGCATGAACTTTTCATTACCCATCTTAAAGAAAATGGAAATGTCACAAATACAACCTACCAATTCTAAACTAATCCCAGACTTTGGAACAGCTACCGCCGCACCCATTGGACGGACACCAGATAATGAACTGCGACCAATTGAAAGCATCTTGTTCTCCGCAGATGGATTGTCTTGAGCCATACTATTGATCAATTGGCGCTAGGAAACAATATAACAGCATTTAACAGCAAACATACCACAAATATGTTAGTGGAAGTGTCCATGATAATAGATTGAGGCGGAGCAGCCTCAACAGGACCGTCGTCATGGTCCTTACGCCACGGAAGATGACAACTAATCTTGTTACCCATCGATATAATACTAATCCATCACTCTATGACCACAAACGTAGTGTGTATCCAAACAACAACAGTTCAACACTCCATTGAGATTCCTATATACCACATAAGCATTTATATATACAGGAAAACAATAATCATACACGACACAAAAAGTATTAATCTATAATAAATGAAAATACAATGTACAAACCAAAATGTGCCATATAGATACCGATGTGTAACCTTCTAAAATGGCAGTATTAGAACACAGTTCAAAAAATGCGGTAGTTTGGGACGCTACAAGCATCCTGTGAGTGTCGACTACGATCTAGCAACACCTAGTGGACAAACAACAAACCGGCATCAATGCTGTACACAGTACGCACCGGGTTGTCATCACTTGCAGGTTTGAAGAAGTTCAACCATCCAGTCAACATGGCGAACATAGAAAACCTGGCTGTAGGACGCTCGTACTGCTGATAAAGACAAACGCGGTAAATACCAGGCATGTACACCTTGACGTTAGTGAAGATGAGAGCGTCCGTTGTTCGCTCAACCTTGTAGTCAGGAGATAAAGCTTGGCGAGTCATAGTAATGTTGTTGTTAACGTACAACTTGTTGCAAGACTGGCGCTCAATCGTGAGCAATAGCGAAACGCAGTTGTTGAAGTTGTTACCGAGAATAGTGAACCTATCGGGCTGAGGATTGTCACGTGTGCTTCCTTGAATTTCATACTTCTGAGTTGCATCCACCCTGGGCATCACACAGGGCTTCATTTTAGCGTCACACTCCATGTTGGTGGCGTCGTGGAAGGGGGCGCAAGTAGTACCGTCGACACCTTCAGCCATACATTGATTCTTACCGCCCAATGCACTTTGGCAAGTGTCTACGCAGTCGATGGAGCAAGTCCTGTCGGGTTGCTGGAAGTCAAATAGTGGGATGTCACCGTCGGAATCAGATACCTTGCTGTGAGCCGAGTGCATGTGTGATTCGTGCTTGTGACCAGATTCGTCGTGGTGGTGCTCATGTTTGAAATGCTCATGAGCATGCTCGTTCGAGTTTGAAGCAGCGTGTTTGTGTTCCTTGATTTCCTCTTGAGACTCAATGGGTTCCTTGCTGTGTTCACAGTTTGATCCCTCAGCACAGTTGACAGTCTCGTCACTGGACTCGACATCAACGCTCTTGGGAGCCTCTTTGGGCTCGTGGGAATCAACGTGGTTAACACGGGTGTGATCAACGTGGTTGGTGTGGGCGTGGGTGTGTTCCCTGTGTACAGCATTGTCATGGACCGAGTGGTGAACCTCGCCAGCATGGGAAGTGTGCTCTTCCTTTACAGACCTCTCTTCCTTTGAAGGTACCTCCTCGATTTGGGCATCATCAGAGTTGCCGGTGTTCTCTTCGGTTTTGGATTCCTCTTTGTGCTCAGATTTGGCCTCTATGGCGTTATCCTGTTCCAGATTGTCGGAGTGCTCTTCCACATTTGCTGCGTGGTTGTTAGTTGGTTTCTCTGTGGAATCCTCGGTACTGTCGACGTTGTCCTCAGAAGATCGTTCATTCTCGGTCGCGTTGGTGTTCTCTACGTGGTGCTTGTCCATAGTCTTCTGCTCGGTAGTTTCATTTTTATCAACTTCATTCATGGAATTGTCATCATCCAGATCTAACTGGTGGTGGTGGAAGGACTCGTGCTCAGCATGTTCCACGGGGTGGTTGCGTTCCTCTAATAAGGACACTGCGACGGGTTCCTTGGTATCCGAATGGGAATCGCTGTCCGCAGATGTATCTGATTTGTCACCGTCCTTCTTGTCATCCGATGACTCAGTAGAGGGAGTGCTGTCCTTATCAGAGCTGTCACTGCTAACACTCGATGCGGAATCAGATGAACTGTTAGAATCCTTAGAGTCATCAGATGAGGAGGTGTCATCACTCTTGGTCTCTTTGTCATCAGATGAGCTGCTTGTGTTGTCACTAGTAGATACAGAGTCGTTTTTCTGCTCATCTGTAGCTTCCTTGTCATCCTTGTGCTCTTCCTCATGTGACTTGTTGTCATCCTTGTGATCATCGTCATGTGACTTCTCATCCTTGTGCTCTTCCTCATGCGGCTTGTTCTCGTCATTGTGCTCCTCGGAATCGCTCTTCTTAACCTCTGAGTTGTCTACGGAGTTGCTGTGGCTGTCATCCTTCTGTTCCTCAGATGACTTCTTCTCTTCCTCAGATTTTGATTTATCATCGACTGGAGAAGTAGATGAGTTGGTCACATCATCCTTGGAGCTAGGAGACTCCTCCTTCTTTTCCTTGTCAGCATCCGTGGACTTACCAGAGTCAGCAGACTCATCAGATTTGGCACCGTCCTTGTTACCCTTGCGACGAGACTCTGTATATACATAAAAAAACGTATACACATTGCAATAAATCACACTTGACAATACTTACTTTTGGATTTCTTGCGGCGGTGGCGCAAACTTGAGAGACCCTCCCTAAGCTCGAGAAAGACGGGCTACACACATCATTAATAGACATAAAATAAAACATACAGAAAGACATGCGGGACTCCTCAAAACACTTCTAGTGCTTTCACAGGCACGGTTAAAAGCTAAAATAGCTGCCAAGGCACCCGCGATTATGACCCGTAGACAGTACATGGTCACACACTGATAAAACCGTGCATAAGCACCTTTCAAAATAGAAAAGGGATTATATATACAGAATGTTTAGACACAGTGTAAGCAGGTTTGTGTAACCCGGAAACCTAGACAGGTGCACTGTTTGCACAGATTGGACGCTTGCGACCAGACATGAATAATATAAGTCAAACAGATAGAATGATGAACACATCGCAGTAATGAATCTGTGTGAGTTAAATTAGGGAATGTAATTCTTAAAAGAGGTCGCAAACAATGGGATCTATAAATAGACAGATACCAGTGCAACCTCATCTTTCAGGAGAAGGGCAGACGAATTTTGACGGCCAATTCTGAAAGACTATTAAGTTTACCAACTCCATTATGTCGAAAGAAACGCCACGCCAGACAATAACCTGCTTTGGGCTTGTCAGCACACGGTTAGCTTCATTAGTGCACCAAACGCCAATGAGCTCCTCAATGTTAGCAAAGACATTCAATATAGAGTAGAGATTACCCATTACCCTGAATCCATTCAAACGGACGTGATCCACACGCAAGTCGCGAATCTGAGGTTGACGGTTTTTACACAACATAGATACTTGTACGTCGCAGTCAAAGCCGTTGCCCTGAGTACCAACAACTCCAGCGAACATATTTCGTAGGCCTTCGTCCTCAACAGCTGCCAATTGAATGTAAGCCTCTAGTTTGGCAATGTGAAATGAAAACTGAAATGTCATACGATGGTCAAGTGATAAAAAGTACTGAGCCTCCTTAAGAGATAACGTCCGTATACCACTAACCCATTGTAAACTAAAATGAATACGATTCTGAGTAGAAAATAAAGGACCTTTACCCATACATGGAACTGGTGGAGGACTAGCCATGTAATCACAGTGGCCAACACTGTTTGGTATATGTTTTAATCCCAATGCAAAAATCTCGTGAATCTCCTTATCCATAAAACTGCGCACAGCCGTTACATTCAGGTGAGGCGCACTGTGCGATAAAGTGTAAGCAGATATCGCAAACAAAACCGCAGCAGCTGTTAACAAACCGAAGAAAACACTTGATAGCCACTTGGAATACAAAATGCTACGAACGTACTCAATGTATGGCAAAAAGTAGTTACGACGAGATTCACGCACATTTGGGGTGTAATTAGTATGAGATTCAAGGGGTCCTGCAGGAGCAATAGGAACGAAATCAGTAAAGTGATTGTTGGACATCATACGAGCAATGCGGTCACGATTGGGACTCTCCAAATACTTCACAAAAATGCGAATGTGACTAAACTCAAACTTGACATTCTGATTCCATATGTAAAATATAGCCGTGAGAACAAAGGATGAAAAGCCATAAGCACACATCATGAGAAGCGCAGAACAGGTGTGCAGTGGAGGAATGGTAACCTTCACACGGTCAGCTGTGGTCATACTGGTGAACGCAGCAATAGTAGCCAATGAAACAACCTCACCACAAGACCACTCAGAAACTATATTGCAAACGTTAAATACAAAACGAGTGCAACGAACGTCCCATTCATACTCCAAACAAGGCTCGCCGTCATCAGCGTCAGCAATCTCAACCGCTTTACACAATTCCGATTTGTTACGCTTGCAATAGTTGTAACCCAAAATGCAAACGATGAATAATACGGAAAAAACCATTGGAAATAAAATACACAAAAAGAATAATACCACCAATGATACATTGCCGTAATCCATGTTACGCAAATTGGAAAGAATCTCCTTATATGACATTGTTGTATTGTCAATAGATAACTTCTTGTTGGCGTCCATAGTAAAAGCAACGCTCATCAAATTCTCATTTGTCATCAAAGTGACACAGCATAAAATATTTAAACATGCCATCAAACAAATGAAGTCCTCAGAAACAAACCAACGCTGCCTGCCAACAGGTAAGTCAGCAGGCTTTGCAGGAGTAGCATCCTCACTATGAGCACTAATGGAAGAAAATACCGATATCTCTTCAGGAACAATGGCATACTTAATGGCATACCACGTCTCAAAAATACCCTTCTCACCCTCAACGGCAAAGTTTACCATCTGAGCACCGGCAATGGAACATAGACAATATATTATCAAAAACAACATGCCACGGCCAGGACGAGCCCAAATAACGGCTGATCGAAGAAATACTGCATTCAAAAGTAAAACCACAACGTCAACCATCTGAAACTTGGAAACCAACTTTAAGAAGATCAACATCTCACGAGCATACTTTATGCTACCATCGCTCTCCTGACGAATACCAGATTTCTCAATGGGATGCTCGCCAAAAAACAAAAGCAACTGAACACGACGGTGAGCAACAGCAGTTACATAAGCAGCCAACGTAACAAACAACTTCACAAAAGGAAAAGTAACCGAAAATAAACCAGCAACAACAACAGTGAAATACGCCTTCTGCCTATATAAAGTTAATAAAGAATGTGGCAATGTCTCGAAAAATGGCTGGAAAAGATCAGGGTCGGTCAATTCACCAGCATCCAAATAAAGAATGGGCTCGAATAAACCAATAATGTAGAAGCTGTAAGCAACCGCAAGTAACAAAATGCCGGCATTCAATACAACCTTATATACACGCAACCAAAATAAATTGGAAGGTGAAATCTTGTGAGTAAGAACACGGTTCTCACAACCAAAGAACAAACGACCTATGCTTGGAGTAGATGAAACCGTCTGGTAACTCTCTGCAGCAGGCATGTCAACCTTAGTTGAACTAGCACGATGAACAACACGAACGAACTCATCGCCAAGATCTGATGGACCAGCACCTTCAATACTCTCAGCAGAATCAATGCCACAAACGCTCAACCGCGAATTAACCGGCGCTTGCAACTCAATATCGTTCATCACCATGATGGAAACGTTGTATATCAATCAAAACAAACAATGTTTCCAACGCTGGAATGTCCAATTGAAGAGCTAAATCAGAACTACACTTCGTAGAATATTGAAATAACGGGGATTTACAACCAGCTTCCGCAGAATAAAATTATTAGATCCGCCGTGAATTAGGATCTAAAGAAGCTGCATATGTATCTACAATAATATTCAACAAGCATCATCACAAGACTACATTAATACGCAAATACGAGAACCAAAACGGTCCAGAAACGGCCTATATTGGCCAATATGTTCAAAACCCTAACGTACTAAGTACAAAAACGGCTATATTCTATTTAAATACTGCCCATATAGTTATTTACTTCATTAACAGTATCCAACCCCCAAACGCTACAACTCAAAAGCGGGAGCAATAGAACCAATATATAAAATAGACAGGTGGATACAAATCTCACGTTATAAATAACGCAAGAAGTGTTTATAAAAACATTGGAGTGTTTATATATTATGTATTTAATGTGTCATTAGTCATCGGTGACGTAACACCTGCCGCATAACGCGCGTACACCCATGGCAAAAAATCATACAACATTATACAACGGCACTTGTCACAGACAATTTTGAAGAGTATGCCGTAATTACATCAAGGACTCTAATATCCGATAGGCAAGAATAGCGATATAAAATAGGACGGGTACAACCGTCATCAAGAACCAAGTAGCTCCAGGCCCATATCAATCCGTCCTCAGTCAACACATTGCAATCCCAGTAACCGACACTACTACGCATAATGGGCGATCCTAAAGATGCGCGATCATATAAGAGACATTCAGGAGATGCAAATACATGACGAACCTCACGACCGTGGCGAACACCCTGAACTGTGCCAAATACGTATACCTCAGATCGGTCTGTTACAGCAATAGTAAAGTTACCGCCACATGATACAGCAGATACAATGCCTGGGATGTGAATAACACGAGGGTAACCACGCTCAGGCCACTCATGTCCCAATTGACCGTTAGCAGTGCTACCGAAAGACAACAGTTTACCGCTATTCGTTAATAAATAACACACGCGATGGCCACAATAGACACTATCTATATGTTCACCAATAGACCAGGAACCACTAGGAAGCTCAGCAGGGAAAGATAAATCCTCACCGAAACATGGTAAATTCAGGTCGCGCCAACCACCCCAAATAAATACAGTGCCGTCCTCTGAAGATGCACAGTTGTGAAATGATCCAGCACTAACAGAACGTATACGAACGGGAGATCCGCTTCTCATAGGCATCCTAATGAGAGTTGGAGATCCAACGGTAGAGGCAGTCGCAGCAACACCACACTGACCATGTGAATTGTCACCCCAACCATACAGCGACCCATCACTTAGATGTAATATGGTATGACCGTGTCCACAATGAACTCCAGCAACTTTTAATGGGTTAGGAACCGATGCAAGAAGCCTACAAGCAGTGGAACCGCTGCGATTCAAATCAGTATAAGCATTAGCACCAAATCCATAGACATCACGGTCATCCAAAACAACGACACTGTACTTGTCACACATACCCATAGAAGTAATGCCAGACGTATGAGTTCCGCCCTTAGATTGTAAACGCTCGAGACATGATGACCAACCACCGGGGTAGACTCCACGGTAATCGCCGTTCACATGAACATGCACGGGCAATAAACGCCTATTAGAACTATTACGACCATTCTCAAACATGCGATGCGCACAAGTAGTTTCCTCGCAACTTAAACCATCATATAATTGACGATCGGCCTCACGATAGAGACGCTCACGTTCGACGCGAACTACTGAATGTAACCTCTCACGACGCCAATAGGAAGTAATAGTGGAGCTAGCATCCCGAATACGATGAAACTCCTCATGACAACCACGCGACCAACCGTACTTCTGAAGACATAACACGGCGTCCTGAGCAGCATCTAAACGACGGTGACAAAGAACTGATTTAACAACCGCTTGGAACAATTGCAAATGATGCATCATACGAAGATGTAACCTTGTGTATCTCAAACGTTCACCAATATGTGGATCAAGGTGGTTTATAGTAAGACACATCCGGAAAGCAGATTGAAGACGTACAATAAAAGGAATTTTAGATAAAGTCTCATTGTAAGCACGACGCTGAAGAAAACCACGAATGTGCTTCTGAATCAATGTAGCGGCAAAATTCGTAAGACGATGTAAACGTAAATTATTTAATTGACGAATGGCAACATGCATACGCCAACAAGAAGCAATAACAGTAGCAGCACGATCTCGACGACGAGATTCACAAATGAGCTGTAAATAACGGCACGTACTGAACACAATTTGAACTATCCTTAGACGCTTCAAATTGGCAGCAACGCGAATTTGACGCTCCTGAGCACGTTTAGCCTCCAAAAGCAATAGGTAACGACGACGACAAATACGCATGCGAACACATGATTGAATAGTTATTACAGCAGAAATACGAGGATCCTCATTCAATACAAAGTCTAAAATAGCAACCAAACCAACGAAATTGTGCAAACGCTCCTTAGCAATTAAAGTGCTGGCCTGAATTAAATAACGACGAACGTTAGATTGGATACGAACTATACAAGTTCGGCTGTTCTCCAAATGATTGCGATTGCGCCATACGCGATATATGCTATATAAAGCAGCAGATAAAGGTTTAGATGTCTGGGTATATTGTAAAAACGCCTTCTCCAGAAGCATCCAACCGTTTTTTTTTATAAATATCTTGTTCTTACCAAGTTGATAGTCGCTAACAGGAATACCAAGATTCTGCAAAATTTTCTCGACAGTTAACCTTAAATCATCGCCCTCAGAAGAACAAGCATTAGCATAAGAATTCAAAAAGTCATTGTCACTAAGGAACTTTTCAAAAGTTGCGCGATATGCAAAACCACGGTGAATAGTTTGAATTGCTTCAATGATGGATAACGATATCAATTGACCATAAACATTACCGGTTTCATACAACTTGGGTTGCTTCTGCTGGTTAGTCTTAATACACCGAATAAAGTGAGACTCTGTGTCATTCAAAGTACGCATTAAAGCACCAATAGAAGAGTGGAACTTGGAACCCAAAAACTTGCCCTTCATGTTACCCGTCTCTGCAGGAATACGCTCAGCACTCATCCTGACAATGCTATTCGACGAACCCTGTAAAAGCTCAACTATGGGTATACTCAACTTGTGCTTGTTCTTGGGAACAAACTCTTCAGTGTTATAGGTTACAGCAGTAGCAGTATGAACAATAGTAAACTTGCAAACAGCACCCTGAGCAGGTACAAACAGCTCGTTCTTAATCTTAGACTTGCAACTAGCAGTGAACTTCTCCGAAGATCCTGTCTGAATCAGGCACTGCTCTTCTAAAAATGAAAATATCGAACAGTTCGGCTTATCAAGAACTAGAAGCACCTCAGAGTTGTCAGTGTAATGAATGGAAGAATGGTCAATACCCTCAGCGTCATACTCAGCAATCTCAGAAGCAAATACACGATTAATGAAATACTGTTGAAGACGCTCGTTCGCGTAGTTAATCAATAACTGCTCATAAGTGTTTTTCTCAAAAAACTCAAAACCGTAAATATCTAAAATGCCAATCCAACGCTTAGCCACATCGTCAAACTGGATGATGCTGTTAATCTTGTCGATACAAAATTCAAACAATGCTCCATAAAGATCCTTGGCCAAAGCACGGACGTTCACCTCAGCAGCAGCCACGGTAACGGGAGAAGTAATACTATCACCCTGGATAGTAACTACTTTAGTAGCAAGAGCACGTTCAGCTTGATCAGCATTGAAGCCTAACAACGAACACATCTGCTCAAAGTCAGACGTATTGGATATAGCAGCAGCGTTCTCCACACCCATGGAGGTAACTTCCTTGAATTCAATGTTGCCACATAGCAATATACCTGAAATACAACGCATACAGTCCTCAAAACCATTGTCAGGAAATAGCTGTTGCAGCTCACGACGAACAGCAGCAAACTCCTTCACATCATCAATACCAGGAGCATCACAGCATTTTCCACCGTTCAAAAAACGATAAGACTCTATAGATCTAAAACCAAACTTCTCTTTCTCAGAGCTGCTCAAACCTTTAAGGCATTGGTAAAATATATGATAGTTACGTTCACCGTCACTTTGAAATTCTATACGAGATAACTCAAGCATGTAACTGCAAATAATGCCTCCTTTGAGACCACCATCAGGAGCCACTAAAATCTTCACGAATTTACCGAAACGAGAACTGTTGTTGTTACGTAAAGTCTTAGCGTTACCAAAAGCCTCGAGAACAACATTGGAACCCAAAACAACTTTCTGAACAGAGTCAGTACCTTGGCTAGGACCATAAGCAAAAAAGTCCATCAACTGCTTAGCAGTCTCAGTTTTACCAGCACCTGACTCACCACTTACAATACAAGATTGACATTGATCACTACGTATCAAACCGTTAAGAACACATTGAGCAACAGCGTAAACATGAGGAGGTGCATCTGAAGGGAAGCCTAACGATGTATCACAACGACGGTAACGCTCAATAACTGGAGCACCGTATAAATTCGGAATCAGACGAAAAGGATTAAGTGCAACCAAAAGCTTACCAGCATATGTATATATCATGTCAGACATAAAACGTGTACGCAATATATCTGATACCACAGCACTATTAGCATGACGTAACTTCACCAAATCATGAGTATCCAAAGGTACGTTCATCACATCGGTATTCAAACAGTCATTATATGAAACAGTCATCTGCGTACCGTTGTATGAAACTGAAACCTTATCCTCCGTAAACGACTTGACCGTTGCCAATGCAAATAGATCATCAGTATCAATCTTTATCCATATCTGTTGACCAATCATGTATTCCATGTTCTCAACTCGCGATTCCTGGCGACTAAAGTGATTACCTCGACCTTTGCCGCCAGCTTTAGGCCGCTCAACGGCGGGAGATGCAGCTGTCCCCGCCATTGCAGTTCCCTAAAGGGTTAGCAACTACTCAAAAGAAGATAGTAGCGAATAAATGAGCTGTATCACAAACAGCGTAACATCCTACACATTGTACCAAATGCGGTGTTAATATAAATTAAATGCATCATATTACATAAATAGCATATACATAGTAAGATAGAATACACATCTAACCAGTGTGTGACCATTTGCACTAGAAACAAACACCAGTCTACACATGAGTTGGAACTAGAACATAACTAAATTAAAGTTAGTAACTTGCTTTAACATTATATAACACAATTGTTTAGATATAAATAGCTTGTTTAAAGTAATATCATCGTTTTGTCAGGGAATTTTCTGATTTCTACCATACAGATCAACATATGACCTGCTTGCTATTCTATTCTCTTTTCGTAAATAATCTATAATGAACGCCTATTTTGATATAACTTTAAAACGATGTTTATTCCTATCTAACGTAACGAATTCTGTCGCTAGAAAATTGAACCGCCACTTCAACACAGTACCGTCAGAGCCAGTGGAACCACTGTGCACGTACCATGTCCTTCAACATAAATGGTAACATTAGCTTGGTTGAATCTCAGAGGTATTATAGTACGCAATTTATATGTATAGTCCTAAATTATTCATTAAAATGGACAGAAGCTCCAGGCATGTATATTCCACCAACAAACACAGGATTGAAGTTACCGAAAAGCAAAAACCGGTTGAACGATATGAATCCATATGCGTCCCACTACCCCTATTTACAAATAATACTCGATATCGCGTTCAAAGTATGAAGGATAATAATCCAGCAACAACGCCAAGCATAAAATCACCTATACGAATTACTACTTATGGAGCAATGATATCACAATACATGAACAGAAGTTCAAACGCGTATGAATTTACAAATAATCATAACGCAAATAACCAACATATGTCAGCAACAATAGGTATGTAATACTCTACGAGAGCAATTGTGCATTACAACTACAGGTGAGACACAAAGTATGAATACAACAGAAATGTCATATACTAGTCCCAATATCAATGGGCAGCTGTGGGAACAGACAATAAATCCTGTTGATCGCTGCGTATACCCTGGATATAGTTACCCAAGGCAACATACAAATACTACGGAGCGGACAGTATCACTCTATGGCTCAGGACAACAATATCCAACGACGATGCTACGACCGATAATGCCAGCAAATCCAATACAAAATCTTAATTCGGACGATTATGGAAAGCCAGAATACAACCCGTCAAGAACACAATACGAGAGTCATTGTTACAGTAATGCTATACCCACTATTAACCATATTATTCCATACACAGCAGATGCGGAACAAGAACGTTTAAATGCAATATCGGAACAATTGCGCAGGGAAGAAAATAACAGGAAAATAACACAAGAAGAAACGGAATACCCTCATCTTGCACTGGATCTAAGCAAGATTAAAAATAACTACGACGAACAACCAGAAAAATCTAAACAACCAAAGCAAGAACGACGATATAAAAATACCCAAAAGGATGTCATACCTGAGACAAAAATATTAATGGGTAAACCGCGATATCCATATACAGCACAGTTCAACGATCCTGTGGAAAAAGAATTAGAAAGGTGGCATAATAAGCACAGTACATCAATCAAATGGGAGAGAATGAAACGTGGCGTATACAGTGCAAATAATCAGGAAGTAAAATTAGTCAAGCTTAATGGAGGTTTATACGTAAAGGGTGCAACCAATAACAATAAACTAGATCATATACCAATCGATAAGTTTGTACAAAAAATACAACACATGAACAATAACACTTGAATCCTAATGCAATCCATTGACCAAAACGACATCATACAAAAAATATGTATAATCTAATCATTACAGCGAATATAAAGATAAAGCATAGAAACTAACATAATATGGCAAACGATTCTACACAATAACTAGATCAGTTACACCATAAAAGCATCAATCAAAGAAATGAACACATGTGTTCAACGCAGCAATGAGGACACAGCCGACCAACGCCGCGCACATCACCCCGCGAATTACAATTATGGATATGAATATAATTTTGAAATGCAAAAAATTTATTAGATTGTAAAATAATAATTTTTAGACGCCAACAGTGTGTTATTGCCAAGCCAAAGCACGAACACAACCGCTGGCTGCATCAGTATATAGTCGAACAGTAAAGCGTACAAATTCATTGAACATTCGTATCAAAAGACTAAAAGGATCATATTTTCGAACATGCAAAGGATGCTATAAAGCCACTGATTGTATACATGTAGAATCTCGATATTAGCACCCGACATCAAAAGAAAGTGGCTAGCAAAGAAGTACAAAATCTACGTTATTATAGTGATTCTAAGCTTTAAATTAATGTGGCCAGCGATATACGCATATTATTAAATTTTAAAGAAAATAAAGGCTTATAATTCAAATTTTCGGTACGACGACACAACCCGGAGCTTCAAGTTTACGTCTCTTCAAGCACGTCTCTCAGGGTAGGATCAGAGACTGTGGAAACTGTGTTACCGATTTGTTTCTTATAGGTGTTTCAATGCAGTAAACTTTCATGAACAGCAGGATATAAATCAAATGAAAAGGGCGAAACCCTGCCGAATTTATAAATTAGGTGATAGTAGCAATTTATGTATGAAATCTACAGCTTGCGAATTATCACAAATGTGAAATTGTTTTATTACTCAAGCGAGACTGGACTTAAAGCATGTTTCATCAATGCTGTAAAGGTTAAAACGACATAAAACCTAGCATACAACCCCTGTTTAGCTACGTGTATATATATCAATAACAATGGTAGAACCACATGCTTTATCAACAACAATTAAGGAATTCAGGTCTAGGAGGTTATCTTCCAAAGAATGCACGAGTCACATCATAGATTTTAGTGACTCCCTACACATAGCGAGGGATGCATCATCATGCGCGGTGAGGTCGAACACATTGGACCTTCCGCACTTCCAACCGTCATTCTCCACGGAAATGCCCCGTGTGTCTATTGAAAACAGGCGTAGAGGTAGCTTGTTCGAATTCATAACGGCTGCAGATGGCCCGCGTGATGACAGTGCACCCAGCAATAAAGGTCAAAATGACACGCATGGGATTGCAAAATCAGGATCCTGGCCTGAAGTCAATATAGACGAACTAGAAAGTGCATTTGAATGTACACTGAATGTGAGAAATATCAGGAAAGCTTTGGAACCAAAGGATGGTAGAAATATGAATATACAAAAGTCAAGCAGATGTGTAGAAGCTGCTCTACGGACGTTTAGCAAACGAAGTGGACGTGTATCTCCAAGAAGGCCAGCTTGTGTCTCTACAGGACTGCAAGCCACTAAGGATAAAAGAGGAGCACAATGGATGCACCTAATAAAAGGTCTTAGAGTCAAACGATGGAGTCAAATACTAACTGAAACTATACGAAAACCATCGACTAATAAACTAAACGATAAAATAAAGGAAAAACCGATCAAAAAGTCAAAGGAACAAATCGTTACCAATGTAAACGGCGGAGTCGAGCCGTGGATTAACAAAGGGATAGATAAAATATTTGAAGCTGCTCTCAGAACACGCGGTCCAATAAAGCAATATGCTCGTTTCATACCGCAATCAAGTATACACGTCGTAAATAATGAAGCTGAAGCCAAACACGCCATCACTATTACCCCGCATTGCTCAGATACGAATATAATAGAATGTATCCCTCCTTTGGAACCGATCAATTATGGTTTAATACGTATGAAAGGGTCGGTAGGTAGGATGCAAATATATGATTGCCTAGACAACGATAAGGGTCGTGTATTGAGCCTGAACCTTCTGCCAAAAGACCACCCTGCTATAGAAATCTACGAATTACTATGTCAAAATGCTCATCCAAACATCGTTAAAGTCGAAAAGGTTCTAGAAGATGAAAATGCCTTCTATGTGCTACTCGATTGTGATAACGATATGTATCTAGGTGAATTTTACCAAAAGTGGCATAAAAATGCCTTCACATCAATATTTATCAGGAATGTAGTGCGTCAAATTCTATCTGCATTGGCATATATTCACAAAAGGGGTATGGCGGTTTCAAGACTTAGCATGGACTCCATCACCATAAAGGAAAGTGTAGATGGATATCTAGGAGTTAAGTTAGTTCGCATTGAAAGCGTATGCCCAAAAGGAAGCATCAGTTCGGTGTTGCCACAAAATGATGTATTTACAGCACCGGAAGTACAATGTGGAGAAATAACGCCCTCCAGCGATATGTGGAGCATAGGGGTTATAATGAATGTACTTGTAGAAGGAAAACTGCCTATCATAAACAAAAAACACTCAATGAAGCATCAAAAGGGTGTTGACAAAGATCAAATACCTTGTTTTACCTCAGATATGTGGGTTCAGGAACCTGAAATGAGAGATTTCTGCCTCTCATGCCTTGAAGTAAACCAAACAAAACGCATCACATCTGCGATGGAAGCGTTGATACACCCATGGGTTAAACAATAAAACCTGTCATTTAACACTGTTAGATTAAGTGCAATATAGAATTACATAAATATTTTTAACGGGGATATGTTATGTGACGGGTGCGTGAGGCAACGGTATTGGAATATTGTTCTAGCAAATAGTTATATCTGTTATTTCATCAAAATGGAAGATATTGCCAATTTCGCTATTGATGAACGAGGGCACGTCTCATACGAGGCTAGGGATAAAGTTTTTAGGCAGTTGCTGTCGCAAACGGACAATGCCGTGTGTATAGACTGTGACGCCAGAAATCCAACATGGGTTTCTATTACATATGCTGTGTACCTGTGCTTAAATTGCTCAGGCAGACATAGGCAATTTGGCTCTCATATTTCATTCGTGAGGTCCGCCGATATGGATAAATTCACAAGGGAACAACTCATACGAATGACGCGTGGAGGAAATGCTCGTGCAAAAGCTTATTTCAGACAATGTGGACAAAATAGGAACCCATACAACTACTCTTCACCATTGGCACTCAAGTATCCAGCGATATTGGACGCGGAGTTAGGAATTGTTAATGAAAAAGCTGGATCGTCCGGTATGCCAGGGGTAGTGCAAGAGGATCTTTTAGATTTACACGACGAAGGTGACGTCTTATCGGCCACTGTGCAGGATTCAAAGCCTCTGTCAAATGTCAACGAAACTAACACCCGACAGACACAAATAAAGTCAATGACTTTGGCACCGGGTATGTCAAAAGGTATGCGTAACCAAGGCGTTCGATCGAATACTTATGGAGGAACATCTGCAGGATTCAGTGGAAGGGTGAATGTAGATTTTGATGCATTCGAAAAGTCAATAATGAATGAAGCCAAACAAAGGGGAAACACAATCGCAGTTAATAATCCCGTACCATTGGGTGAATCCTACAGACAATCTCCACCCATGGCGTTACAAATGAATAACACGGTTGGCAGCGCTGTGTCGAGCAATCAGCCTCAATATAGTCCACCAGATATGAGTAAATTCGCCGGACAAACAAGCATTTCGTCAGATCAGGTCTTTGGACGAGGCGCATATAGCAATACAGCCCAACGAAATGTCAACCTAAATCCAAACAGGACTAGCATATCTTCAGATGAATATTTTGGAAGACCCCCAAAACCACGTTCTAGTGCTGAAACATTTGAAGAGCGTGCAGTGCAGAACATCAAAGATGGTATTGCTACAGCCATAAAAGAAGGAAATAAACTAGTAGGTATGGCCAAGCAGTGGCTCAATAAGCATCAACTATAAATACCATGTAAACTATATTATTAAAGTTGACCGCATTGTGTAATTGTTATGGGCAATTTAGGGCGATAGTTGTCACCAACAGTAACGCTCTCCATCTTACGGAGAACCAGAATTGAATCGTCGTCTATGAGACAACCGAAAACAACATTCTTGCCATCCATCCAATCGCAGGCTTTAGTAACAATATTAAACTGGCATCCGTTGCTGTTGATACCTGTATTAGACATGCTTAAAATGCCACAACGTGTATGTTTCATGGTGAAGTTTTCATCCGCAAAACTGTGACCATATATACTTAGGCTTCCGGTGCCGTCACCCTTAACAAAGTCACCACCCTGTAGTATTAGATGTACAACACAACCCTATAACCAACCTGAACCATGCAATCTGCAACAACCTTGTGAAAAACGCTGCCTTTGTAACCCACTGAACAAGAATTGTGTTTAAATTCGCCCGTGCAAAATTGACGGAAGTTCTCAGCTGTACGCGGAACCTTGTCAGCAAATAATTCAATTTTCAAACGACCTGTAAAGAAATGAATAGACAAATAATTGAATTACACACCTATAGGATGCGATCCTACCTGAATGTCAAAAAAAACAACAGGATTATTAGGGTTAGTCATGTAGTCTGCAAGATAATGTGGACCACCAAGGGGTTTATCCCCCTTTAACAAGTCGTCTACATTTACAGAACTCATGAGAAATGAATATAAATTATTCTCTAAGACGATTCACCAGATTATAGAGCGATTATGTGGGTTGTGTAGGGGCGGTCTTCTGACCATTAGAACTCTCATCGGAAATGTGGAAGTCAGCATTCTCTAAATAAAACGGGTTTCGCAATAGTTTTTCCATCCACGTTTTCCATCTAAAATTGTTTGTCTGAATTCATATAAAATAGACTTACACATCAGTTTCGAATGTAGATGCTATCTCGGGATATATTCGAGTACGCTTAAAATTCTCCACAGAAGATTCTATATCGTCATATTCGATAAACGGAGTCTGTGGAGGTGAACAACGTCGATTGTAGGCATCGAAATATGGCTGAATACACAATGAAAATAATGTGTAACACAACCAACATGGTGTAGGAAAAGCCCCTCAGCTGGAGCTAAAGGTGTGTTGACAGCGTGCCATTTAGATAGCGCAAATTTGATCGCACATCGTGGCGCTACACCCAAGTAGACAGCATATCCCAAGCCAATCATTTTACGTATTTGATTGTAAAGGAATGACTGCCCTGTAATTATCACTCGCACTGCATTGATCCCTATGGATTCAGATCCTTCCACCTGAGATCCGGCTTAATAACACAATTGTCGCCGTATGTAACATACCTTGATTTCGTGGATGAAGCGTTGAGTTGTTTTTTCTTCCACTTTCTGCCTCTGAGTAAAATTCTTGAAATCATGTGAACCACAGTAGTCACTCAGAATTGACTGTAATAAAACCTGTAGTTACGTTAAAGAGATAGTGGAGATAGGTAAACACACCATGTCAACATCGCGCTCTTCAGTCGTGCCTTCATGTAAGGCAACAGATGACAATCGTTTGCAATGGATATTTTGCCTTGAATTCATATGGAGATTCATTAAATTAGACGTTTTTTCAAACGTCCGTTTGTTATCATCTTCACCACAAACATAACGATAACGAAGCAGTGAAAGTGGTATAACATATTCATACATCCGTTTGGAACACATTGAACTAACAACGATCATTTTCAATAGATAGTAAAAATACCGTGCACAAAAACCGCGGGTCACACGTAAAACTTGAAAACAACGAATGTCATCTGGGAGAACAGTGTTGAGCCTTGAAACTAGACATTGTTCCTTCGAAATTCCAGGTTCTCCAGCCGAGAGATGCGATAGTTCAAAACGACCTCCTATATAAGTACAAGCTGCATGAACCCCTTTATCTGTACGCGAAGCTTTAGATAATTGTAATTTGCCCAAATTATTTTTATGTGACCCGTGTATTGCGTCAGTAGTTACCAAAGCATTAATAACACGTGCCTCCACGGTATCGATACCATCATCTCCAGCATCACGTTGAATTTGGAAACCATGGTAATTAGTGCCAATATAACTTAACACTATTATACTCAACATAAAGACAAGACATACCCAAAAGCAATTGCGTACTTTGTCTTCGGAACATGAATTGTCGGCAGTGAACCTAAAGCACATTCTACATTACCATTCATAATTGCAGGTTGAATTTAATCTGATAAAGTGCTATAGGTGATACGTTGCTGGTTGATTAATCATTCAGACACAGCAATAACACGATATTATCATCCGACATATATGCACATCTAATTATTAAGCAACAGAATATACTGTATGATGTATAATAATTTCATCGCGTGATATTCATAGATACGACGGCACCATCACTGCTAACATAGTAAACATCTACGGTGTGTAACCAATCAATATCGATTGCGAAACATAAAAAACTGAATTTAGCATGTATAAAATGAAACAGCCAACATGTAACAGATGCCAATTGTAACCGTGAACAGAACTCTGTATTATGGGAAATTCCTATTTAAACCACTGCATGACGCATTAGCTACATTATTCGCAAGTCATTGGCAGTTCGATACGACTTCCTACGATGTTGATAGAAGATACGTCATAAAATGACTATGGCCAAAGTGTGTAATTATAGCTTATAGTTAACACCAACTACTATGGATACAATATATCCATAATTACACATCACTAAAAAAGTCTTCTGCAAAATTAGCAAAAATCGACACGATTAATTGTATAAATAAATGGTGAAAGTTTCATCTTTAACAGTATGGTAAATGAACAGTTGCAGGATGAAGAATTATCCACAGTATTCATGATTTCGTGGGGTCCCTTCAGATTGTGTTCAATGGCGTAGATTTGGCAACGTTGATTTACAAAGTCGACAGCATACAGGAACAATGATCTACGGTCTTTGGACCATATTCTACACCTAAAATAAGAAGCTATGTTAATCGCTATTTCCGGGTAGATTGTACCATTCGGTATCGGTTATCATAGTTTCTTTAAACATAGTTCTAGGATAAATCGTCACATATTATTCTTTTAGGGGCTACATTATTATAGTATCTAATTTGTGTTTTCATTCTGTAGTGTTATCGGGACTTACCTATTCTTGACGGGCACGTCGTACTTGCAGGATATATGAGGTCATTTGTATCTAAAGTGTATGCGTACTTGATAGGATAACACTGTGTCATATTGATCAATCGAGTGTTTCAGCATTATTAAGGTGCCCTTAGGCATTCCTATACTCCAGTCAAGGGAGATAACTATTCTTCTGAATTTTTGTTACTCTCCAGTACTCAAGATGGATTGTATTATTGGTTTAATCGGTGTTTTCTACTTCTTTGGAGTTAGTGCCAATTCCTCTCATAGTAAGGCTACGGTGGATACATCGTCCAAAGGAGTGGGTGGTAAATTCTTTGGCAACAAGAAATTAATGATAACAGTCGGTGTTATACTGGCTTTAGTAATTGTTATCTGTGTTTCTATTTACTACTGTAGCAATGGTGGTGGTGGTGGTGGTGGTGGTAAATCTGGTGGGTATGCCGGTATTGTCATCGGTATCCTTGCCATAGGAGGCATTTTGTGTTGGTTCTTCTGGAAGAAAATACGGTGCTCATTTAGCAATAAATTTGGGAGTTTGTTTGCGAAGAAGGCAGTTGAGAATGTTGTCACATCGTGATGTGGTTGCAGTCAGATTGGATCGATTCAACTGTTGTCATAGGGGTATATCTAGTGTTAAAACAGGCGTTAATTTTTTATGGTCATAGTATGTCTGTAGTTTGTAGTTTACACGAATGAGATCTATCATTTGTATATTGATATGTTATACATGTCACAGAATTATAATAAGTAATATCCCTGTTATCAAATGCAACGATTATTTAATGGTGCAAAATGAATTGAGCATGCTTAGTATTCGTTGAACAAATTGGCAATAAATAGCAACGGTCATCTACTATTGTGTGTTTTTAACGCCGCCACGTACGCAGTGATATGCCCGTCTTGGAACATTACATCGTTCCATAGATGACTGCCAATCTGTTGAGCAGTCGGTGTAGTGATTGAAGAAGGTATGACTATGGCTGTTTCACCCAAGGGTGCCCACCCTAGTCAACAACCAATCACATCAACGAAGAATCAGTATTCGTATGCTTATGGTGTAAAACTCAAAGCCGCATACTGGAATACAATCGCTGTCTACACAATATCCAGTTGTAACCCTATCTAAGCTGACAACACTTCTGGACCATCTATTCTATTGCTATTCGCTTGACAACAAACTATCGTAACTAAATATTGCCCATACGTGATGATAGCCACTTTGATATCACTAATTCACAGCTTATGTATGCAGAAATGGAACTGCCTATCATGCAAAATGCCTAATGAGTTATACCGCAGAGATTATATTAATGTGTCCAATTTCATGGCATACGTTGGTGGCCTTTATTCTGTATATTTTCAAATTCCAGGAATCAGTCCTGATAGTTGTCTAACTACTTTGCTGGATGTAACCTAGAATCATGGTAGACACCTCCCACTGATTCAGGTCCGCGAAGTTGACAGGGTTCACTGGGCTCTGGCTCCTGGGCAACTGGAGCTTGGACGTGTTCAGGAGCTTTCTTGAACCAGGAAGCCATGCGCTTCAATAAGCCGCTCTTGCGACCATAGAATATAAACAGGGCAAGTACAACTAGGAAGTAGGCAGGGATGGCCAATGAGTGGAATCCTGTAAACATGTTAACAGTGCCAATACTCCACGATTTGTTTGCTGCCGCTGCAACAATAACCACACCTGCGATGACTACCATGGCCAATAAGAAAAGGCCTAGCATGAAGCTGCCCACTTCCCATACAGTATGGTACTGCCCAAATGGTTTAGCTGCATGTAAACAGTATAGCCACAATCCAGTAAAAACTAGCAAAAGGAACATTATAGGGTATATGGTGTGCTCATAGTGTTTGTCTCGTCTTGTATTATCAAACTCACAGGCCAACATGGCGCATATGATACAGCCAATAACTGCACCGCCAAACAGCAAAAATATACCTTCATAGCTATTGAAAGGTGTGCAGCACATATTGACCTGGTATGCACTTATTACAAGTGCTATCAACAGTAGGTAGTTAAGAGTAGCCCTTCCCTGGTACACTTTCCATTCCTCCTTACTCTCCATCGTGGTCATTTTCTCTTCCACTTTACCGTCCTTGTAAAACATTCCCAAATTGACTATATAGCCTATCAGGTGTATTAAATTCAGTATCGCGATCACATAGAAGGCTTTTCGGCTCCTGGTCATGCACTTGCCAAAGCAGTGTTGCTTATATGCGGCGATGATGAATCCAACAAGTGCGATTATCTGGAGTCCAGAAAAACCCATGGCGCCATAGACGCGGTGTTGAGCGTTGAAATGGGTATCTAGATTTATCTTCTTCACCCAGTCATCAGGTATAGTAGCTAGCATAACTGCTACGAATGAACACAGCACTACCACAAAGCCTAATCCAATGAACAGGACACGCCTACGACATATAGGAGTCTCGACAAACGAGCATTTGTAGCCATACACGTGCAACAGTATATACATCACCATAATCAGAAATGATAGAGGTGTCTTAGTTTCAGATTTCAGTAGCTCTAGTTTCTCGGATTGTATCACCCATTTTTCAAAAACCGCTACTATACAATTGATCATCAAGGCGCAATAGAACCCTAGGCCCAGGACAGCAACCACCAGGAAGGTAATGGTAATCCCCGTCAATGGCACCAGTGGTACATACTTCTCGGCGTAGCAGCCGATACCTTCCTTTATCTCTGGCATTGTGCAATGATAATAGCGATAATCAGATCACTGTGTCGATAGCCTTTTTTAATGGCACCTTTAGATACAGGACTCGATGCGGGGAGAGTTATACCCTTGGGATAGTGTCAATCAGTAGAGTCTATATACGCATTCCTTACACAGCTCTGTAACACATATGTCAATCTACGGATCCGATAATTGAATGACTCTGTCGTCAAGCGATATAGCTGCTAGAGCTACACAGCGCCTTTGGAGTAACCCTTAACAGAATAGGTCCAAATGGATCTCGCGCTCTGGTCAAGCTTCTTAATAGGTCTTCTCTAATACTCACAGAGACTCTTCCTGAGTTTTGTCCTATTCCTTTAGGTTTTTAGGCCAATTTAGGCTGTGTTATCCATGGCTAGCCAGGTCCCCATAGGTGCTTTCAAGGTCAAAAGTCAGTGCTAAGGAAGACATTGCACTGTAATAGTGGCGTATTAATAGTGTGTAATGCCATACTTTCATGTGTTTCACTGCACAAGGCTGCTCCTGGGTTTTCCAAGGTAGATGGTTACATGTAGTGACACTCCCTTCTAGGGTACATACCATTTGCAGCAACCCAGTTGCCTTCATTGCTGAGCATCGATGATTCCTAAAGAGAAGGCATCCGTATCCTATAGCACTGGTAATAACGCTCATATTCTCAATAGTGTTATGTACAACACGTTGCATTCCGCTCTACATCACTCAATTAGTCGGATGTAACCACGAATCACGGAAGACACCTCCTGATGACTCTGGTCCACGAAGGTTGCATTCGGTACCCGGTGTTTCAGAGTCTGAGTTGTACAAAGCTTCGGTCTCTAGCTCATGGGCTTTGCTAAGGAGCCGCTGGTCACGCACCTGCTTGGCGAACGCCTTCATAACCTTGATGGCATTGCCCTTGAAACCGAACACTAGCATTATCACGAATATCACGAAGCCGTAAACGAATATGGCTATTGGGGCAATGTTTTTAAGGTCGCCTGCCATTCCGCTGATGTGTTGATGATGAACAGCACCCAGGGCTATCAAGGTGGATACCAATAATAGGAACAGTAGCGCGAATATCCCGAAAGTTATTACATCTGGGTTGTAGTACTTGCACAGTGGCCTCTTGGCGTGTATGTACAAAAACAGTGCAACCGTAAGTATGTATAGCATAGCGATAAGGCCTGCGAGGGTCCATTGCTCTTGTGTAATCTCTGGGAACATTGACAGACATACTGTTATCAATATGCCTACAACAGTGCCGGTCAGGAATATGAATACAGCATCACACTTGGTAAATGACATACAGCAGAGGTTTACCTGGTATGCACTGATACAC
Organism: Babesia bovis T2Bo; assembly: GCF_000165395.2. Lineage (NCBI taxonomy): Eukaryota > Apicomplexa > Aconoidasida > Piroplasmida > Babesiidae > Babesia > Babesia bovis. Next base: position 1,785,377 of record NW_026261571.1, read on the forward strand.
AGTCCAATCACGAAGATGTAGTTAGCTGCTGCCATGAACCTATGCTTGTGCCAGGTAGTGTCATTTTCTCCATATTTACTCGGGTTGTCTTGTAATTCTTTTAGAGTATACGCATGGGCGGCAAATACCAACATGTATATAAAAGCAAATGTATAAAACACCTTCTTGCTAAGTGTCATGCAGCCACCGAAGCAGTGTGTCTTCATGGCACATATAATGAAACCGAACATTGCCAATAGCTCAAGGCCAGTAAATGCTATGGCGCCATAGGGACGAATGCCTTTACTGTCAGGTAACAGCTTTATTCCTTCAGCTGGCATTACCACTATGAACACTGCAAAGAATGCAGCGATCACGACAACAAAGCCTAGTATGAACAATCCACTGTCCCACGAAGTCCAGTGTAGCTTCATGAACCTGCATCGGTAGCCCAGAAAGTGGAGCGCTAGATGACTCAGACAGATAGCTATGCTTAGGGCGGTCATGTCAGCGTTTTTTAGCTTGAACTCAGTAGGAGTCATAGCCTGCAACTGTATAGCCTCTACAGTGGCTATCAATAACATTGCCATACAGAAACCAAAGCCTAGGATTGCTACCAAGATGAACAGTAGCTTGGCGATTGGCATAAGGTACCTTACCGAATCAGCCACCTTAGGGGTAGCCTCATCAGAGTAAGGGCCTATACCAGCCCGAATACCTGGCATCTTGGCTAGATATTGGCAATAGACACGCGCGATGTACACATGGACTTGTCTTGCGGGTATCCCCCATACACCCTGGGAATGACGTGGAATACTAATGGTAGTGAATAGTAATGTAGTAGTAATGTGTATTCATATGGTATTACTATGTGATGGTGTATATTACTCGGTAGTATTGTAGTGGCACCGTGAATTACTCAGTAGTAGTAATGTCTAGTACTTAGTATTGTAAGGGCCATACATTTATAGGAATGATGCAGTGAAGTGATCTTTGGCTATCACTAGACATGCCATAACGATGTATTTCTGTCGCAGTGAATGATTACTGCAGTATTGGTGTTACATGTCAATATACGCGTATGTAACGTGCTAATATGCACTTTATATACCTATACCAGTGATATGGCAACATACTTTGTCTTGGAATCTAAACAATATGCCTATGTTACATGATACAATGGTCAAATATCTTTGAGTCGTTTTGTTTATCCATGAATACTGTATCATTCAGGTATCGTAGAGCTATCTAGTATATATTGAAATCTCTTTGTTATAGTATTACCATGGAGTATCTCTGGGTTGCATTTTATATACAATGATTTATCCTGTAGCAGTAGTGTCCAGTAACACCATGTGGTATCTCTGTCAGGTTATATATTGTGTTACTACTGATATCCCTTACTGTTGCAGTCGGATAACATGTCATTTGTAGAGTCGATTGACAGTACAGATTATTGGTCTAGCGAGACTAATATTGATGAGACTCTGTAATGATATACACCTATGGTTACCCCCTATATATGTTGAACTCCATAGTAGATATCCAAATGGCGTTCACAAAAGTAGATTATAAACACCATTGGACACTGCTAGATAATCGGTGCATATGGAGTGTCCATAGAAGTATTAGATGCTACTGTTAGTGAAGTTAATAAATGTCTATGTATTATGATGCACTAGTCCATATGTATCATTATATATCACTGTAGCAATATATATATATATATATATATATATATGTACTATGACACTATGATAACTCTGTTTTCATCATTGTACTCTATGATTGGCGATTTACAATTAGAAACCATATGAAGCTAAACGCTTTGCCTGTTGCTCTTTTTCACTCAGTGAGAAAAACTTCCTAATACGGTTTTTCGTCGTGCTCTTTATTGCCCATAGGAGATTGTTTTATTGTGCCAATGGTGAGCAATTATATACGTAGTCACATGTGATATATGAGGTATGCATAAAAGTGGTTTCCTCAAAGGGGCTGTATAATACAAGTAGTGTCCAGCAGTATAAAACGACTATGATGCAGTAGTGGTTCCAACTGAGTATTATATACATATTCGATATTGCATTCCTGAGTTACTAATGCTGTTGTACAGAATCCGTATAACTGTCACTTAGTATTACATACAGAAATGTGATTAATGCTGTACTATTGAAATCATCAGAAGAGGTTCATACCGGTAAAGTTCGCAGTGTCATTCATAATCACACTGTAGTGTCTACGGAAATGATCGGACTACCCACTAGTATCCACAGTACTCTTCACTACAGGTGCCTTCTTGCTTTTAAAGTAGGCCAGTATCTCGCTTCCATATAACTTGTACACCATGTACCCAAATAATGCCAACCAAAATACTATGGGTATTATTACAATGGATACATAATTTGCGCCATCCTTCCCGTTTTCTTGAAAGCAGTAGAAGGCAATGGCTATAATAACACCGACAAGAAATATGGCACTTAGTACCCCAAGGACAATAGTGAATGTCTTGTTATGCTTGTTCACAAACTGCTTGTATTTCTGGTAATATCCTAAAGAGTCCCCAGTGCTTGATGTACTGTCCTGGGTACGGATATATGAACTATCTAGGTCACCGGCAGCAGTCTGTTCGTTGGACTCTGCACTACCAGGTACTGTATTCTGAACCTCAGCCAGTTCATTTGCACTGACATCATAGGTCACCTGGGATATCCATAGTATAGTGGTGTAGAGTAATAGTGCAGTGCTAAATTTCTGGGAAAGAGCCATTATACTATACTGGTAGTGAAGAGTGTAGTGATATGGAGTAACGATGTAGTAGTAGTACTCACTAGTACTACCGTTATTGAATGATTAATGCTGCATTGTCTATGGTCAGTATTTTGGTAGACATTACTCTGTATAATAAGCACTGTACTAATTATACTCCTACAGTGAGTGTTCAAGTTCATATTGGGCTATAATAGTATCCCAAGTTGGGCCGTCATTATCCCAGGGTGGCACTGGTAATAGTGTAGTAATATAGACGTATCCACCACTACGATTCCTTTGCGATATCAGTTTCTCGTACCGTGTTCTCAGCAGTGTCAGTACCCTTGAGACCCTTCTTCTTGGGGAGGCACCATTTAAATAGATTACATCGGTATGCATACCACAGTGTCGGTATCATTAGTAGTAGTGAGTAGCCGATCATGGTGTATTTCACACCAACATCCTTTTGCATGCCATCCCTGGAGTATGCTATTACTATTGGTACCAGTGTGACCGATAGTGTCACCGCCAATAGCCCAAAGCACATGTGATTTTTGGGCCAGTGAAATACCTTTTTATATTCTAGGCAGTACCAGGTAATGCCCAGGGCTATGATATGCAGTGCTGGAAAGGAATACTCCATTGCTGTGATTGTTCCACTGGTGTGCTTCTTGAAAATGCCCAGTACTGCCAATGCCAATAGGGATGCTGCTGCCACTGCAGATGCTATCAGGGCAACCACTTCCGGTACTGTATATGGCAACCTGAATATAGTGTTCCATAATACTGCCATGGTATAGATCTGAGTGATAGGTATCAATGTTATAGCCAGGTACTGAGGAGCCGATAACTCGCTAGGCTCTCTTCCGTGAAGCGTATTTTTACCATAGATCCCAATCAGCCAGCCGGTTACTACCACTAATAATAATATCACTAGTACGCCCACTATTGCACTACCATAGCAAATGTACTGACTTTTGCAACATGGTCTACAAAACAGATTACACTTCCAGCCGCAGTATAGGGTACCACCGAGTATACCTAGTATAACCAGTAATGCCACTGATATACCGTAAATGTAATATGTCGGTTCGTCAAATATGTGATCCTTTAGATCCAAACCTATCCGCTCCTGTAATGCCAGTACTATGGCCACTACTTGTAGTATTACTAGTAGTACCAGTAGTACCCAGTGGTACCAGGTCATTGGTGATACGAGGTACCCTGCCTTCTTGCATTGCCATAGACATATTCCGAGCAGTACAGTGGATAGTGTAGTAGTAGTGGATACTGCTGGAATATTGTCTAATTCGGCTATCAAAGCAACCAAGGAACCCAATGCCTGGCAGCATAGGTAGAGCCATAGCAGTGCTAGTACTATAGTAGTACAGGAAGTAGTATCCATGATGCGATAGGAATCTAGTAGGCAGTATTCAGAGGTAGCGATTTACTCATGAAATCCTGGGATTCCATGGTAGTACTAGGGTGGTACCCACCTGTCTTGATCTGATTAATCCAGGTGGCTTATGTTGGAGAGACCTCTAGAAGGTCACCCAAGGGGGAGTTTACTTCGCACCGGGTGTGGGGAATTGGAAGCCTTTGTATGGTATAGTAAAGGGGGAGTAATATAGTGGTATTTTGTCGGGTGGTGGTAGTGTGGAGGGCGGTGGTGTAGAGTGGTGGTGTATAGGGTAGTACTGTAGTAGTACTCTATAGTATCACATAATTGCCATCACAAGCAATAAACTGCTGATCTCCTTACATGCATTAATAGCATCACTACCCTAGGCAGTACTTACCTTGACCCTGATTCAACCTCTCCAGGTTATAGCCCATGGCCGCCATGAATGAGCCGAGACCATCACCCTCTTTACTTAACATTCCTTCCTTCCACCTCGTCTCATTGCCACTACCACTCCCACCCTTGGTCAACCATCCCAACTGACTGAGTCCACTCCAGATGAGACATACTGACCCTAGGAAAATACGGGCACAGTGCTGGCGGCGTTTGGAGGGGGTCCCATTGGAGGTGAACCTATTAGGATCATTCATCAAACTACTCCATGTTGGAGGTGTATCGTGTTTGATAACCTCTTCAAAGTAGCTCGATGTTTCTACTGTCTTGGTGTATGCTGACATATAACTGTCTTTGTATACACCGTGGCCAATGCTCTCCTCGGTAGTACATCTACACTTCCTCTCCTTTTCATCTTTACACTTCCCCTTACAATTCGTGCAACAACACTTGCAGCATTTGCCTTTTTTGGCGCATTTGCACTTGTCAGAACCTGTACAGGCGCCACCATTGTTATCACACTGACACGCATCTCTATTACCACTATCACTACACCTTGTACACCCCCTGCCCAGGTGGTGTCCCTTATCGCCTTTTCCCGGCTTGGGCACTTCCCATTTCATACACCCACAAGCTGCACATGATATATCATCCTGCTTTACCTCCTGTAGATACGTGCAGCCCTTGCCACCGTGTGGAGCACCATTGGGATCATTATTCTTATTGCCCTTGCACTTGTCACCTTTGCCATTAGTACACTTCTCTAACTTACTCCACCCAATGAGTGCACTGAGTACCTGTGCCAGCTGGTCTATATAGGTCCGGACCACAGGGGTACCACTATGGCACTGCTAGATCACTACCCTGAATACCCTGCACTACTGTACTAAACTTGTACCAAAAGTGCTACCAAACTTGTATGAAACGTTTATTAAAGGTGTCACTAACTTTGCTACTATACCTTTATGGAACATTTGGTAGTCTTCTACTGAAAGTATTGCTATACTCTCACCTACAGGGACAGTACATGAACTATAAGTATCACTCCCATTGGTGTATATGTTACTCAGGAATCAATTTGTTAGGCAGGTGCAGCACAACCGTTACCACTGCCACTATCAATGGTGTTTTCTAGTGAGCAGTCTGATATTGTCACGCATTATGGCATCTCTATAAATGAATCATAATGATTGGACAAGGTAGCTCCGTGGCAACGTTGCTCGTAGGTTAACATGTCATTATGCTAATGTTGGTAATCTGGCTTAACATAAATGGAGACAAGGTTGGTTGATGGATCTACAATGGAATATGTTTCCATAATGGATAGTAACGTATCTCATGTGCCTATGATACTGTACTGGTATATGTAATCACACTATGTCATGGCCAAATGGAGGCTATATCACTTGGTGAGGTAGCAACTTGTCTATCATGTGATTCAGGTTATACAGATTGTGACACTCATGTCAAAGGAAGTATACAGATTGCCACAATTGACTTCGTGTTGGTTATGTTTACCTGAAAGATCACTGTCTAGTACTGCTTTGCACAACATCTGTAAGAGTAGTGATCTGATGACAAGCTGACAAAGAGAGCCACAATAATATTATATCACATACACAGCTATTATACAGTAGCATTAGAAGGTGCACCGAAGAGCAACGATTGATTCCCTGACATCTATAGTATACCTGGGGCACAACAACAGCTGAATCCAACAGTTAGGAATCTCACCATTTACTGACTATAACAAAATGGTATCCTTCAACACTCTTTCTAAGCTCTGTCTCGTGGTGGCATTTGGTCTGTCTACCACAGCCACTTCTACCGATGTAGCCCAGGAGAAACCCAAGAAGGAGTCTCTCTTAAGCAGATTCTTTGGTAAAAAAGAGGAAGCTAAGACTCAACCTGTGGATGTAAAAGAACCAACGAAAACAGATACTCAAGAGCATAATAATACAAGAGGTCTCTTCATGTACGATGTTGAATGGCTTCTGGAATCCAAGCCGGAAAACAGAGCTGCCTTACGTAAAGCATTACCAAGCGATATAGCAAAAGACGTTCCAGAGGACTGCAACAAGCGAATGTGGTCAGGACTAGAGGAATATATTTCTAAGTTTTTCAAATTTTATGCCATTGGATGGTATCTGTTACCTGAGCCGGAAAGTAGAGCAGCGCTACGTTATGTGTTGCCAAAGGATTTGGCTGCCAAAGTTCCAGAAGACTGTAATGTGCCAATAAAACCTGAAGTAGAGAAAGACATCAGAAAGTTATTCTCGGAAACTTTCCAAAAGCAAAGATTAAGACGTGAATGGAATACCGGTCACATGTTTTCATATGGTTAATCACAAATATTGTAATACCATCATGAAAACGAAGTCAACATAATGCCATACTCTATAGACCTCAGTAGCAGCTTACATTAATACATATTTCATGGTTTATACGATTATCTGCTACACTATATTAATAAATATCCTCAATTACTACGCAGTACCTATACATAGCATAACGTTACTAACACTATCATCCATTCCACCCCAAACAACCCTTTACCGCTACGTTAACAAAACTAGTCATTAGCACATATAGACTACTCTGTTATGACCCAGTATGGTACAGCATACTAACCAGGGTATCCATAATGTCCCATGGAAGTGACTTTGTTATAGAGTACTATACAACAGTGATATTCAGTGTTAGTACTACAATATGCTTCCCCTAGAGTATACATCACCCTCTCCACTAGTACATATCACTACCTCTACCAGGATATCCACAGTGATCACTCAAGGATTCCTGGAAGTGAATAATTGAATACATTCTGAGTGGAACATGTCTTGTTATAGACACAGATCAGTGCTTATCATGTGCCAAACCTAGATACCCACCCCCTATCCAGTGCCCCATCATTGGTGGGTTGCCCTAGCATCCTAAAAACCCCACCAGGGTAACACCAACATATATAGTGCCCCCACTAAACAGGCCTTTGTGAGGGGGAAGGTGTATATAAGTACTGTGAGGATTGGTGGAGATGTTGGTGAGAATTTAGGAGCAACTGTAGTGGACTTATATTAGAAAATTTTATGGAAGATCAATAGCAAAGTTACTCAATGTTTCATACAAGTTTAGTGGCACTTTTGCTGAAAGTTTAGTATAAAAGTAGTAGCTGTTCAGGGTAGCCACAGTAGGGTACCGAGGTCATAAGGGCACTGATAGACCAGTTGGCACAGGGACTACAGAAGTGGGTTGGGTGGCAGGAAGGGGATACGTGTTGTCTGAAGGGAAAAGGAGGGGCAGAAAGTAAGGGTATAGGAAAGACGTGTGAGTGTAGTAGTACTGGTGGTGGTACCGGGTGTTGTTCCGGTGCTAGAGGTACTACTTGTCATGACTGTGGCAAGTGTGGTACAGTTGCCAAGGGTGCCGGTACAAAGTGCTACCTTTCGGCCTATTGCAAACCCACTAGTGCTCCTCCTCCCACTGGAGACTACTACTGGCCCACCATCTCCACTGACTCCACTAAGGTCCACCTCCTGGCCCGTATTTTCCTAGGGTCAGTATGTCTCATCTGGAGTGGACTCAGTCAGTTGGGATGGTTGACCAAGGGTGGGAGTGGTAGTGGCAATGAGACGAGGTGGAAGGAAGGAATGTTAAGTAAAGAGGGTGATGGTCTCGGCTCATTCATGGCGGCCATGGGCTATAACCTGGAGAGGTTGAATCAGGGTCAAGGTAAGTACTGCCTAGGGTAGTGATGCTATTAATGCATGTAAGGAGATCAGCAGTTTATTGCTTGTGATGGCAATTATGTGATACTATAGAGTACTACTACAGTACTACCCTATACACCACCACTCTACACCACCGCCCTCCAAACTACCACCACCCGACAAAATACCTCTACACTTCTCCCCCTTTACTATACCATACAAATACAGCCAATTCCCCACACCCTGTGCGGGGTGTCTGCCCCTAGGGAGCCTTCCTAAAGGTGTCTCCAGGTTACGGCACTTGGGCTAACCAGATCACTACAGTTGGGTACCACCCTAGTACTACCATGGAATCCCAGAATTGCATAAGAAAATTGCTGCCACCGGGTGTTACACGGTAGATTCCTATCACATGATGGAAACTAATACTTGTACTACTATAGTACTAGTACTTCTATGGATATCCCTATGCCTTCAGGCACTGGCTTCGTTGGTTGCCCCTATTCGCGAATACACAACTACTCTAGTGCTACCTACTACCACTACACTATCCACTGTACTGCTAGCATTATGTCTATGGCAATGTAAGAAGGCAGGGTACCTTGTATCCCCAATGACCTGGTACCACTGGGCGCTACTGATACTGCTAGTACTATTACAAGTAATGGCAGTGGTATTGGAGCAAGAGATTTGGGGTATCGGGAAAGCTACATCTGCCGATTCGACATATCCCATTTATGGTATCGCGGTTCTACTATGGGCCATACTGGGTTGTACCCTATTCTGTGGATGGAAGTGTAACCTGTTCTGTAGACCATGCTGTAAAAGTCAGTATATTTGCTATGGTAGTGCAGTAGTGGTAGTACTAGTGGTACTCACAGTATTGGCAGTGACAGCGTTACTTGCAAAGCACGGCAGTGGCGATGGTTTAGGCGTTTTCCCTTTTTTCGGTACTCTAGGACAGACCGAAAAAGACATCATTCAATACCTCGGTAACTTGGTGGTACCAATTATCCAGTGCCATACCATGGCATTTCTATGGACTACTCTACTGAAGTTACCATATACAGTTCCAGAGGTGGTAGCACTGATAGCTTCTGCACTGGCAGTGGCCTCTATGGTAGCATTGGCAGTACTGGGTGGTACCACTCTCGGTGGAGTACAACTCAGTTCTAAAGGATACCCCTTCCTAGCAGTACATCTAGTAGCCCTTGTCACCGCCTTATACTGCTTGGAGTGTAAGGCAACATTTTGTTATCCCAAGCAATACCTCTGCTTAGGGTTACTTGCAGTGGTGCTTCTGCTAGCTTTGGTAGTGGTAGTGGTAGTGCATGTCGACAGTCAGCGCAGAGGAAAAGATGCTGCGGAATACACCCTTCTGGGCTACTCACTACTACTGATGATACCGACACTGTGGTATGCATACCGATGTGGTCTACTTACATGGTGTCTCCCCAAGAAAAAGGCTCTCAAGGATACTGACACTGCTGAGAACACGGCAGCAGATACTGATATCGCAAAAGAATCTTAGTAGTAAATGTGACCACAGTACAACCCTGTGACATTTAATGGCCCAACTTTGGCTAGCCCAATATGAAATGGAACAGTCACTGTGGATGGCTAATATCTAATAGGTATACTATAGATATCGCTATTTAGAAAATACATACGTTGTGCAATGGAGCACTAGTGTAGATACTACTAGTAGATACCACTATTCCTTATCAGTACTCTACCATTACCACTCCAATCCACATCACTATCCACTCTACTCCACTGATCCACCACTACTACCCTACCATCGTCACCATGCTGGTCTACCCAGTCCTGGTGCTAGCCCTAGGTGCCCTATGGCCGCTGGACTGGACACCTACTAGACTGGACTCACTGAGCCCAGTGACTGGCCACTACCACGATACTACATGGGCCATGGCAGAGAAGGTGACTCAAGGTGATGATCCTGGCGAGGAAGTAGTGGTAGTGGAGGGTACTACTAGTGATGAAGTGGCAAAGAACAAGGAGAGTCCAAAGGGGTGGTTCTCCAGTTGGGGAACGGATGGAATATTACTGGTGGTTTTGTTGGTAGCATTAGGGAGTGCATTTTTGGGTGTGGTAGCGTCAGGATTAGTGATTGGAAATAAGGCTGATATCTGGTGGACAGCGGGAGCTCTACTACTATTGATAGTGGTAATCATTGTATATAACAGGAAGATGTTAATGAAAAAAATATTTTGCACGGGGAGCTCTGGAAACTCCCTGAGAAAAATGACCCCAAAAAATCTAGATTAATATGCAACATCCAAGAGGTACACCTGGGTATGTGCTCTTCAAACAGCATATAATTAATATGATTGGTCTATGGTGTAGTGTATAGACAGTGATGCCTAGAAGTTTTGGGTTTCTATTTTAATGTATATGTACAACAGACTCATTATGTAGTGCATTCCATAGAGAACATTAATATTCCGTTTACTTTATCCATTGCTATGAACACAACTGCAAATCTACAGTGATGGTACATTGAGCAATACTACTGTGTATATTACATGTATATACTGTTCATGGTATAATACAGATATGCTAAGGAGATATCAATAGATACCAATTAATAGTATTTAATGCCAAGTAATATAGAGTATATGGTAGTAGTGTAGTGGCACCGTTTGTAGACAATCTAGTCTATAGAATATATATTATATCACAATAGATCGTATTGTAGGGTATCGTTAGATATGCAGTATATTACGATATATATACTGATCGGTTGTGCACCATTAATGGATATATAATGAATCACTGTCATAGGTATATACACTACTATATGACACCTATTGCATCACTCCATATTCATATATAGCATATCAATTATACTCTACGATAGTGAGAACTGCTAGGAGAGATACAATAGGCCATTAGGGGTTCCATGGAAATACTACCATATGTGGTACACCTAGTATACCTGTAGGTGGTCCACGGAGGGTCCCTAGGGTGAATGGTAGTGGTGCTATGGGGTAGATACAGTAATGGACTATGACTCACATGGGGTTGATGCGGTGTGGTGTTCCTGGGGTGTTTGGTATTGTTGGGTAAATAACGTCTGGGGATATTAGGGTTTATGCAGTGTGGTTTTTATGGGGTGAATCGAAAATGAAGGTAAAATCCAAGTGGGGTAGATGGTGCAGATGGGTAAGAGATGTAACGGTTTTAGGGTTTAAGATATGCAGTGTGATTTGTATGAAATTAAGAGAATAAGTAGGTAGAATCCAAGTGGGGTAGATGGTGCAGATAGGTAAGAGATATAAGAGTTTTAGGGTTTAGGGTTTAGGGTTTAGGGTTTAGGGTTTAGGGTTTAGGGTTTAGGGTTTAGGGTTTAGGGTTTAGGGTTTTAGGGTTTAGGGTTTAGGGTTTAGGGTTTAGGGTTTAGGGTTTAGGGTTTAGGGTTTAGGGTTTTAGGGTTTAGGGTTTAGGGTTTTAGGGTTTAGGGTTTAGGGTTTAGGGTTTAGGGTTTAGGGTTTAGGGTTTAGGGTTTAGGGTTTTAGGGTTTAGGGTTTAGGGTTTAGGGTTTAGGGTTTAGGGTTTAGGGTTTAGGGTTTAGGGTTTAGGGTTTAGGGTTTAGGGTTTAGGGTTTAGGGTTTAGGGTTTAGGGTTTAGGGTTTAGGGTTTAGGGTTTAGGGTTTAGGGTTTAGGGTTTTAGGGTTTAGGGTTTAGGGTTTAGGGTTTAGGGTTTAGGGTTTAGGGTTTTAGGGTTTAGGGTTTAGGTTTAGGGTTTAGGGTTTAGGGTTTAGGGTTTAGGGTTTAGGGTTTAGGGTTTAGGGTTTAGGGTTTAGGGTTTAGGGTTTAGGGTTTAGGGTTTAGGGTTTAGGGTTTAGGGTTTAGGGTTTAGGGTTTTAGGGTTTAGGGTTTAGGGTTTAGGGTTTAGGGTTTAGGGTTTAGGGTTTAGGGTTTAGGGTTTAGGGTTTAGGGTTTAGGGTT